>NC_132780.1:67230164-67533194 GCF_048418805.1 Vulpes vulpes
CCCCTCAAACACGGCGGTCGGAGGCCAGGGCCCCTCGCCTTGGGCCTCACAGATGCTGCTTTCCTGGGGGGCTGGGGTGGGGGGCCTGCTGGCGTTGGCCCACCCGGAGGATGGGGAGCCATCAGGACGTGGGAGCACAGTCTACCAGCCAGTGGGATGCTGTGGCCTTCCAGTGGGATCCCATGGCCCACCAGTGGGATGCCTTGGACCTCCAGTGGGACCCCATGGCCCTCAAGTGGAACCCTGTGACCCGCCAGTGGGACCCCGTGGCCTGCCAGTGGGACCCCGTGGCCGGCCAATGGGACCCCCTGGCCTGCCAGTGGGATGCCATGGCCCATAAGTAGGACACCATGACCCACCAGTAGGATGCCATGGCCCACCAAGCCCACAGCCCTCCTCTGGGTGAGGGAGGCCCTGCAGAAATGCCACTCTGGGGTCAGTCTTCAAGTCACTGCTGTCAGGGAGTCTGATTTGCATGGACTGCAATTTATAAAAATGCCATCAGATGAGAGCCTCACGGAAGGCTGGAAGGGAAAGCGATTGGAAGGGACAACAGGCAGCCAGGGAAAGAAAGACAGACCCCATGAGAGGCTGAAACAGAGGGGAGCATTCATTTTATCTCAACCACCAAAGCCAGTAGGAGTGGAGGTAGTAGAAGGTGGGATTTGGGGTGGAAGGGAAAGGGGGTGCCTCTGCTGTGCCTCCCATGCTTCCTCTTGTCTCTTCACTTGGTGCTGCCCCGAGACCCTGTGCAGATGCCCCGTCCTGGCCGCCTGTCATTCCGGAAGGAGGGAGAGCCCCTCTCTGGGAATTGTGCATCCCACGAGCGGTGGGTCAAGGGCACCTGCGCTTCCAGCACTGGGAATGACCAGGGTGGAAAACGGATCTCGGGCAGCTGAGCCCGTCTTTCCCCTACTCTGGTGTCGTGTGTCCCACTCCTGAAATTTCAGAGCTGCTACCTGCTGTCTCAACATTTCACCCAGCAGGTTCCCTTATCTTCCCCGGCCCTCATCCTTCCTGCTTGCTGTCACCTGTGCGGTTGTAGACTTCTTCCTAAAGAAAGGCGTCCGGGTTTTGTCCGGATTCCAGCAAGTGCCCATAGGACCAGCTTGGTTTCCACTCTCGCTGGGAGCGGTGCGGCTGGACTGAGTGGCTCAGCTTATTTTTAGCCCTTGAGAGATGGAGAGGAAACTTTTTGTAGAAGCCATTTCCCGAGAAATGGGCCAGACACGTGCGCCCGGGCCTGTGAGCATGCGCCAGCCAGAGCTCACGCACGGCCCAGGCCTGGTGCGAGGGCAGTGAGGCCGTCTGCAGGGGTCTGGGGTGGGGGGTGGGCGCCCAGGGGCGGGGGGGCACCTGCTGGAGGCCCGGCCCCTGATCCCCTGAAGGAGCCTCCTGACCTATCTGAAAGGCGGGGTTCTTCTGTAGAGTCTGTGGCTCCGGTCATTCTCACTTCATATGAGAGGTGCGTGCAAAGCCACCTGCCCCCCGGGTTTCTGCACTGAGCCGCATGTGTTAGTTGGTTCAGCAAGCTTTACGGCGAACAGAGACCCCAAAGCTGCACAGACGATGCAGGAGCTCCCTGAGGGATGGACCCCCACCTCCCACCTCACCCTGTCTCCCGTCCTCCCTGCTCCCCCCACAACCCGGGCTCTTTAGGGCATCTCCTCTGGTCCTTACCTTCCAGAAGAGGCACAGAAAGCTCTTCTCCACCTCGAAAGCACTCCTGAACTTCTCTTTCTAGCAGTACCCTAGACTGCGAGTGGCACACTCTCCTGCTAAAAACAATTAACAGTACTGGATACACTGTCTTTCTTAAAATATGTGAATGTAGGGACACCTGGGTGGCTCAGTAGTTGAGTGTCTGCCTTTGGCTCAAGTAGTGATCCCGGGATACCGGGATCAAGTCTTGCATTGGGCTCCCTTTGGGGAGCCTGCTTTTCCCTCTGCCTATGTCTCTGCCTCTCTGAGTGTCTCTCATGAATAAATAATAAAATACTAAAAAATAAAAATGTAAATGCATTCGTGAGTTGGGAAGTTAGGAGCAAATATTCAGAGGTCAAAACTTGTGTTTGAGTGAGAACCCAGAATTAGAGGACAGTTGAAATGGACTGTGTCCTGATGGCAGTTGACAAAGCTGTGAACCTAAGGTGACCTCGTGGCCTCACAGGCAGGGGACTGGTGACAAGTCCCACTGGGCCTCTTACCCACTCCTGCATGAAGGAGAACCTCAAGGAAGGTGCGTCGCCCCATCCGACGACTCTCATACTGCCTCTCAGCTGCCTGCCATGGGCCTCCAGAATCAGAGTCCCAGAGACAGGTGCCGTCTGGAGACTGGCATGAAGCCCCAGGACAGGGTGAGGCCCAAGGGGGTGACCACAGGGCAGGAGGCCAGGGATGGAGCCAGGCGTGGCAGGATGTTGGGAAGCAGGGAGATAAGGAAGGAGGAAAGGAGACAGAAGAGTCGTGGGGGGGGGGGTAGGAGGGGCCCCTGGAGCAGCACGTCCTAGACGCCAGTGAGGAAGACAGAGGAAGACAGAGTGGCGGGTCGTGCCCCTGCTGCGGGGACTGGTGGGTCACACCAGTCTCCTGTGGAGACTGGCAGGTAGTGCCTGTGCTGGGGAGACTAGCACTTCTTTTCACTGAGTATCCACTTATGCTGGTGGGACGCACAGAAGGGGGACAGGGAGTGCTGGTGTGAGCCATATGAATTGGTGATTTCTAGAATGAAGTCTCCCCCCTGTTCTGGAGGTGAAGCTAATTTTTGCCCAATTTTAATTTTCTATGTCTTTATCACTTATATTTCACAACTTTTAATTTGCACGTGCTTTTCATAAATATTCTCCCTTTAACAATGACATGAAAAGCTAAGTGAAACCCACTTCTGTGATCAGAGCTAGGACCCCATCCTTCAGACCCTGGACTCACGGGCCTTGCCCCCTCCTGGAACCCACCCATTTAACTAGTTCCTAGCTCCCAGGCTGGTTCTGATGCAAGTGAGCACCTGGCCGGCCTGCCCCCACCTGGGACCTGCCCATTTAACTAGCTCCTAGCTCCCGGGGTGGTGATGCAGGTAGGCACCTGGCCAGGTTGAGAACCTCTGGAACAAGATGTGCCTGCTGTCCAGAGGAGTAGCTGGTGGTACTCAGCTGTGCAGACACCGTGTGACGTCAGCCTCTTGCCCACCTGAGCTTCCTGCAGGGCTATGAGCTCTCCACCAACCAGGAGAGCGCTTACCTGCTGTCGTTGCACTGACTGTGTCAGGAGTCCAGCGGGGCTTGTTGGGCAGGACTTGCTCACAGTGACTCAGAGCCTTCATACTTTCCTCGTTCTTTTCACACATTTATAAACCACCTGTTTAACAAGTCGCTGTGTACCCTTCATGGGAATTGGTATTCTGCATGCGAATTGGTGATTTCTAGAATGAAATCTCCCCCTGTTCTCGAGGTAAAGCTAACACTTGCCCAATTTTAATTTTCTATGTCTTTATCACTAATATTTCACAACTTTTAATTTGCACGCGCTTTTCATAAATATTCTCCCCTTAACAATGACATGAAAAGCTGATGCTTCAGCAAGAAGGACATTCTGAGGAAGTGATCTTGGTGAAGGGAGGAGAGGATGGCGGTGAGGTGTTCCATACCCGGCCGTCTTCATCACCATCTGAGGCCCACCAACCCCTCCCCACCACCACTGGGACACCTGCAACAGGAAGCTCTGTGATGCATCAGAAGTGCAAACACAGTTCCACAGGGATTTAAAAAATTCATTGTCACAAATGACCTTGTCACATATTGATGTCATTTAAACAATTTATTTATTTACTTTAAAAAAAATTTTTTTTTATTCATGAGAGACACACAGAGAGAGAGAGAGGAGAGGCAGAGACATAGGCAGAGAGAGAAGCAGGCTCCATGCAGGAAGCCCGATGCGGGACTTGATCCCGGGACTCCAGGATCATGTCCTGGCCCGAAGGCAGGTGTTAAACCGCTGAGCCACCCAGGGATCTCCTGAGCCACCCAAGGATCCCCTAAACAATTTATTTCTCTAGCTTTTATCTCTTACGTTACAGCTGTTTTGAAACCCTCTTGCTTGTGGAGCAGGCACCTGACCATTGTACCATCTTCTCAACAAATTTCTCAAGTTATTTAAAAAAAAAAAAAATGCACATTCACAGTGATGAATTTTGGGAATACAGGTGAGGTCTGGAGCCGACGACCAAGAAAGAATTCTTGAGACGTCTTTGGTGCAAAATGGTGGTTTTATTAAAGCACAGAGACAGGACCCATGAGCAGAAAGACCTGCTTCCCCGGAGCTGTGAGGGGCAGCTATTTATACACCTGGGAGTTGGGAGGGGTTTGAGATAGCTGTATTCTCTGAGGAATCTTGGGAGCAAGGTTTCCAGGACCTTGAGGGGGCCAGCTATTGTTGGGATAAGGTCACTTATTACTGTCTAATAAAACCTGAGTCATGAGACCCTTCAGATGTCTATCAGTGGGCCATGTGTTTGGGGGGTGATTGCCAACATGTATCTGGGGGCGTAGCGATAAAGGGAAATTCTAAAGGAATTTTTATATGTTAAAGTAGACTTACAGGCTCCTGGGGGTCGGACTAAGATTGCCTTCTGCCCTTAGCAAAGTATGAACATCGAGGCAGTTGAGTCCGTAGAGGAAGGTCCCTCTTGTCAATGTGCTGCCCCACGCTCGTGCCTTGTCCTTAGCTAGCCCTGTGTTCCCCCATCAACAGGAGTCACGTTAGAAACCAAATATTTAGTGCCATGTGTAGAGCCTTTAGCGACAGAGTTTATTTTCTTAAGGGAATGACATTAAAATCCACAGGGTTCTGGATAAAACAGCCTGCCTGGTAACAAAGAAAAGGCATTTATTTCAAAATGAGACCTGGGTGATATTATAATGCTAGTTGCCCTTTAGGGCAATGATCATTCAGAAAATAGGACGTTCCATCTGGAAACAGAGCAGACATGCCTGGGCATGTTCCCTCCCTGCCTGGGTCTGTTTGCTGTGCACGTGGGCCCCTGTGGTCAGCATTGGATCAGCCTCCCCTCCCCTCCTTCCCTCCCCTCCCTTCCTTCTTTTAAGTTTTTGGGAAAGAGAAAAACCAAGTATCCTCAGGCACATCGAAGCCAGAATGTCACTACAAATGCAAAACTCTAAAATCGGAAATGTTGACACTCTTGATTCCTTCGGGATAATTCAGATTCTTTGCTCTTAAAGACCTTCCTGATTTTATGTGAGAAACGAACTGCATTGCAATGTGATCAGGGAAGAGCATCCTGAGGTTTCTGACACCATCCTCGGAGGTGAAATTAGCTACGTGCTTTGGGTACGTTTGCTGTAAATTCTTGGGCAGCAAGAATACACAAAACTTGAAGTGTTCTGAGAGACTTGTCTGTCAACCTTTGATTTGAGCTGTTAGAGGGTAACTATTGAAGTGGGAGGGAGTGTGGATGGGAGGGCGGAAGGCCGCTGGGAGACTGGCCCCTGTGTCCTTAGAGAGGCACGAAGTCAGCTTCACGGGTGAGCAGGTGTGCCAGGAGCAGGGACGGGGTAGGAGTCCGGGGTCTGGGCACCACGGGCTCCCACTAGACCAATGCCAGCTGACAGTGTCCCAGTGGGTGGCCTCGTTTACAGCCACTGCAGGCCCCTGGCTCTCCACAAAGAGAGGCTGAAGAGGAGGAATGATCTGGAATATTCATAAAACACAAGCGTGCTGTGAAGTATGATCCGGGAGGACACCTGCAGGCCAAGCTAAGAGCCCACGCCCCTGCCAACCCCGGCCTCCTCGGCCGTCCACACCGACACTGTGTTCTCTTGCCCACCCTGGGCCCGCAGACAGAGTGGAATTTTATATTTCTATTCGGCGCCGTGCCTGTTAATGAAGTCACGGGACGATGTGGTTCGGGGAATCATTACGTGGCTCATACTGTCAGTGTTGCATTACCACGGCTGCATGATAGCAGTTATTCAGGAGGGAAATCGGGGTTCTGGGGGCTGTGTTGTGTTGTAGGAGGGAAATTGAGGTCGTGGGGACTGGGTTGTGCTGTAGGAGGGAAACTGGGGCTCTGGAGGCCAGGCTGTGCAGTAGGTGGGAAATCGGGGTTCTGGGGGCCAGGCTGTGTGTGCTGTAGGTGGGAAATAGGGGTTCCGGGCATCAAGCTATGCAGTACGTGGGAAATTGGGTCCTGAGGGACCGGGTTATGCTGTAGGAGGGAAATTAGGGTTCTGGAGACCGGGCTGTGCAGTAGGTGGGAAATTGGGGTTCTGGGGGCCAGGCTGGGCTGTAGGTGGGAAATAGGGGTTCCAGGCACCAGGCTGTGCAGTAAGAGGAAAATTGGGGTTCTGGGGGCCGAGCTGTGCTGTAGAAGGGAAATTGGGGTTCTGGGGGGCTGGGCTGTGCAGTAGGAGAGAAATCGGGGTTCTGGGAGCCAGGCTGTGCAATAGGAGGGAAATTGGGGTTTGGGGGGCCGGGCTGTGCAATAGGAGGGAAATTGGGGTTTGGGGGGCCGGGCTGTGCAGTAGGAAGGAAATCGGGGTTCTGGGGGCCAGGCTGCCCTATAGGTGGGAAATCGGGCTTCTGGGGGCCAGGCTGCACTGTAGGAGGGAAATCAGGGTTCCGGGAGCTGGGCTGTGCAGTAGGTGGGAAATCAGGGTTCCAGCTGTGCTGTAGGTGGAGGCTGTGCTGTAGGTGGAGGGTGGGCACTGGGCCCATTGCTGGAAGGTGCTTTGTTAACAGAAAAGGGCCATTTCGTTCTCACTTAAGGGACAAAGAATCTTCCATTTGTTCTTCAGTTGACACGTCCACAGCAGGAAAGGCTAGCATGTACCGGGGAGAGTCGTTTCGGACCTCAGCTTTGACCTTGGTCTGAGTGGGAAATTCAAATCTGCAGCAGCCGCACTGAGTGCAGCACTCGCAGGAAACCAGGCAACACCCTGAAGCCCAGGTTCCCATGGTCCTTCCCCTTCCCGTCCTGGATGGAGAGAGGTTCCCTTCCAGAAGCTGCTCGGTCTCCTGAACCTTCAGGGCCTGGAGCTCCCGGAGGCCTGAGGCATAAAGCGGGGCTGTCCTCACCTGCGACCACCCCCCCTAGACTTCAGTCTAAATGTGACCCCCGATCGGGTGACCCTTGCCCCCAGATCCTTACTTATTTATTCAAGAAGTGATCACAAATCTATGACATTCCAATTGGTGGTCTCCTGAGCAAATCGTCCCCGAGAATGTGGAATTTGGAGTGTTCCCTTAAGCATTGGAAGAGAAAAAGTGTCAGATTCCTGGGTCGGCTGCTGACCTGCAGTGAGGGTTTGCAGAGTGTGCGACCTTGATCCAGTACAGGTGACGTGGAGATAAAATAATACAACTCAAAACTTCTGAGAAATGAAGTCTTTGTACCCTTTAGAGAGACCCCTGTCATGTAAATTATTGCTATCATGATTTCACTTGAAAATATCTGCTAACATATTTCACTTGAAAATTCCGCTAACATACGGGGAGATGTGGTGGCGTCCTGGCAGCCTGCAATTGGAAACCCATGTCCAACACGCATAGCTCGAGGCCTGACTCAGACTGGATCTCTACTTCAACACAATGAGAAGTCCCGAGTGCCCAGAACACAATGTGCGTGTCATTACCGGTCACTATTTTTAGAGGGGCTTTTCAGCCAGCCCGTTCTGCTAATCTGCAGCACCTAGCCCGATGCCAAGACCGTAGGGCAGGGGGTGAACCATCAGATGGATGGAGGGGTTGGAAACCGAGTCTCCAGGAAGCAGAGACAACGACTCAGCAGCAGTCAGCTTCCACTGTCAGGATGAACACCTCCTTCCTAGTTGTCCGATTCCAGATTGCTGGCACTGGGCGGATCGCATACCCAGGTGTAAGCGAAGTGCTGTTATCTTTGGGGACAGGAAGTTCTCTGATGAAAAAAAATCAGTGATTTCTGTCATTGTGTTAATTTATAGAACAAGGGCTTTTTTTTTTTTTTCCTCCTGGGAAATCTTGCTTCTGGACTGGTGGAAAAATCTCGTCTGACTGATTCTTCTGAAATATAATCTCTGGGAGCCCAATGAGATGCCCTGTGCATTAGCTGTGGAGGAGGAGGGGGAGGAGGACATGCACCTGCATTTGGCCAACCGCGGCCACGTAGGGAGTCTGTCGATGGCCCTCTTCAGCACAGCCCCGTAGACATTAGGACAGGTTCTCAGAGGCTCATCCCGTCCCATGGGTTCCATGATCATCCCCATCCCAGTGTTTGCCCGAACTGTTAGAAGCAGGCTGGATTTCATGGAGAGCTCCTTTACGTGTCCTTGAGATGAGACCAAGTGACAAAGATCCATGTGGGAAAGAACCAAGTAACAGCTCCCCTGGCCTGCTTCCAGAAAGGAAGCACAGATGAGGATGATGGTTTAAACTCTGTGATGTTGCATGTGTCCCAGCACGTCCCGCTGGGAAGGGTACCCTCCATCACCAGAGACAGGAATCTCTGCTACTTTTCCCCAGTTTCCTACTCCAGCCCAAACCCTCTCTACAATTCCTAATTCATGGAGGCTCCCAAAGTCGAGCTTTCTTTGTCTTGCCAACTCTTGACAGATTTATTGTCCTTTTGTCTGTAAAGAATAAAAACTGCCTGCTCTGGTCATTTCTCTAGGTCTCGGCTTTGTTATGGGGCCTCGGTACACATGGTACTTTGATTTCTTTCCTCCTGTTAACCTGTCTCATGTGAATTTAATCCTTGATCCGGCCGGAAGATCTTGAGGGTAGAGGAGGTTTTCCCTCCTTCACCGTGGTCCTCAGAATCCGTAACATCACCATGTGCGTGGTGACCTGAGTTGTGGGACGGCCCTGTGGTGGATCGGGGAGGCTGCTGGCGGTACACTCACCGGGTGCTGTGCTCTCTTGCAGGAGGAAGGCACCGTCAAGGAGATTGACATTAGCCACCATGTCAAGGAAGGGTTTGAAAAGGCCGACCCTTCCCAGTTTGAACTGCTGAAGGTGTTAGGACAAGGATCCTACGGGAAGGTAAGTTGGGGCTCCAATTCCCTCTGAGTGGGCCTCATGCACTATGGTGGGTCCCCGTCCCAGGTGGAAGCACCTGAGTGTCTGGGGCAGCAAGCGATGGTGAGGTTGGCTCCTGGGCTGAGGGAGTGAGCCCCATGGGCCCACCCCGTCTGCAGGCTCCTGTGTTCATGGCAGCCCATGAGCACTTGGCACGGTTACGACTGCCTCGCAGAGCTGTGCAAACCAGAGCTGCACGGGCCCGAGTACCCCACATTGCCCCAGACTTCCCTCAGCATCTCCTCATCACCATGGTGAGGACCGTTCTTGACCTTGAGCCGAGGCCTCTCAGAAAGCACACACCCAGCGAGGAGGAAGAAAGTGGCATCCTTCAGGACCGGCCGTGATGGTGCTTGGGAGGCAGGGAGGCCGGGCCTCGCCACCAGGCTTCTCTGCTTGCCCTCTGCCTCGGCGGTGTGCTTACTCTCTCGCTGAGCCTCAGTTTCCCCGTCTATACAACGGGGATGACATAACCCATGTGATTATGCTACAACAGAAGAAGGCCTGATCCCTTCCAGCAGTTGCCTAAGCTGTATCTGCGCTTGGAAATCACGCCCTTTCCATGTCACTGATAACGTGCGGTGGAGGCCGATCCCTGCCAGGAAATGAAACGTGGTCGGCTCTTCACTGGGGCCACATCCAAGCCCAGCAGGACGTCAGGGATCCTCCAGTTGTGACGACGTGTGAGTTTTAGCAGCACACGGTGCTCCTTCTTCTGCATCCTTGCATGACTGTCAGGAATCCGTAGGCTCTGACGGCGTGATCTCTGCAACACCCGGGCCCAAGGAGAACGGTTCAGCACCTACCTTGGCTGCAAGCAGAACGGCGGCCTGGAGCTTTGGAAGACTCATTTTTATATGGAATGTGGACATTCTCCATAGGACTTTGTGCCAAGATGAAATCTGCTGCCTGTTGATTTAAGGCACGAGTAATAGAACATTCGTGATGTTCTGGAAAGTCTCTTACAGACCATGAAAATTTGATTCCTTGCAAAATTTGTCTTTTGGCCTGTGTATAAGGTAGACTTTTTCTGTTTTCTTTTCCACTTTCCTACAGTGACGTGGGAAGGAGGTGTTTGCACGGATGTACATACAAACATAGTAGTTTTGAACTGCACAAAATTTCCAGGATTCACAATTTTGTGTCCAATAAAAATGGCTACTTAATATGGATCATAAGGTATTTTTGGAAGCAGGGAATGAAGATCTCAATCTCTTGCAGCGTGAGGAGTGTTACTAAGAGCACAAGGCAAAGCCTATTTATGCGATAATGGAATGTCCGCCATTAATTAGAAATGTCAGAAAAAAGAAGGCATAATTCTTTCTCTGAGAACTATGATTTCGGAATAAAGACGAGCAAATTCACAGACACTTGCCACATGTTGTTTCCTGAGAATAGACTTGGACGTGCAGCACATTATCCACCAAGTGGTCCTCGTCTGCAGCAAGGGCGCAGCTGGGGCTGCTGCAGCCACTGCCTTCGGATTGGGTCCCTCAGGCCTCCTGGTCACCACCGCCCACCGCCCCCATCTCGGGTGCTTGGTGACAGACGGATGGGACAATGTTTCCAAGCTCAATGGAGACACAGGTCTGGGCTCTAGGGAGTCTGTCCAGAAAATTCACTGGGCAAAACCTGCCCTTGAAGATGCCCTCCTCAGATACCTGGGGTTAATGATAAAAGAAGAAAAGGCTTTGTGCAAGTACCTCCAAATTTCGAACTTTGAAAACCATTCTTTGGAAAACTAGTGAAATAATGAATGGCGTTTGGTGGGCCCTAGAAGTGAAGACCAGGACTCCTAGTGGATGAGGGGCGACCAACAGACAGGACAGGGCTCTGGAAAGCTCTCGGAAGTGCCCTGGGATGACTTGGAACCAACACCAGGCACTAGAGAGCCACAGACACAAATTACATTTGTCCACACAGGGCTGTCTCTGAGGAATTTTTTATAAAAGCAGAATAATGATGGGGTGGGGGGGAAGCTGCGTGTTCTAACACCACATATTATTTTATTCTTCATCCTGAAATAAAAACTGTATGTCCTTATGCAGGACTCATCTTGCTTTTGCTCTCTAGAAGAGAAAAGAAAGGCAAAACTAAATGTTTTCATCCTGCAGAAAGGTCCTGTTAAACAGATTTCTCTTCTTGCCTCTGCTCCCAAAAGCAAAAAGCCAGAGTGAATCTGGACTCAAGCATCCCTGGGTCATATACACCTGTCCCTGCGTCCCTCCACCCACCCGTCACTAGATTCCTCCATTCACGTGTCACACATTCCCTCCATTCACCTGTCCCTGGGCCCCTCCATCCACCTGTCTCTGGGTCCCTCTGTCCACTTTTCCCTGGGTACCTCTGTCCACCTGTCCCTGGATCCCTCCACCACTGGTCACTAGGCTCCTCCATTCACCTGTCCCTGAGTGCCTCCATCCACCTGTCCCTGGGCCCCTCCATCCACTGTCCCTGGGCCCATCCATTCTATCTTTCCTCTGTGCAGTGATTGCAGATGCTGGAGATACAGGAAGGAATAAAGTGCTGTCTCTATGACTTGGCCTTCACACTGATGCCTGCTTCCGACTGCAGGCTCGTCCCAGGGACTATTAATGTACCCTTGCCATTCTGCCCACTGCAGGGTCCCTGATGACCCTTTCCTCAGCAGCTGTCTCTGCTTTTGCAGCCAGGGGACTGTTTCCTGGGCAGAAGCAGCCCCAAGCCCAGAGGATGACATCCCCCAGGGTGGCGGCATATCTTGGAGGGACCATGGGGGCTGCATCCAGAGGGTCCCTGGGCGGGACCGCATGGAAGGCAATGGATGCTCTCGTCCCCGAGTCAGTCCTATGGAGTGTAGGAAGCAAGTTTGCCAGAGCACTACGCTGGGAATAATGCAGCACATCTCTGGTCGTTAGTAATTTGTGGAGCCATGATGTCAAGGTGATGTCAAGGGTGTCCAGAGAGCAGAGGGAGCAGTGGTGCTTGGACAGGAGAAATAGCCTTGGCCTCAGACAAAGCAATTTCAGGATTGAATCGGGAAAGCAGTGAAATTCTGGAAGGTACGGCACAGGTGTCCAGGTGTATGATGCAGACCAGGGGTTCCTTGAGAATCTGCAGGCAAGAGAGGTGCTGGAGCCACCAGGAGAGTCCGAAAGTGACACCGTCGCCCTCTTCCCATCCCCTCACCTGCTCCTTGAGGTCCCTCAAGTGGATAAACACTAGGGGCCGGCGTGGGAACATTCTTTTCTTCAATAGAAGAATTTCTTCAATTCTTTTCTTCAAAATATTCAAGGGAAAGATATGCAGATACAATTCCCACACTCTGAGAAGGGATTAAACCAAATAAATGCACGCCCTTGCTCCTATCGCTTAATTGATAGCACGTAAGAGTGGGTCTTTAAATGCCTCCTTTTGAGGACACTGTCACCCTACATCCTCTGAAAGCGCACGGCACCTCCCAGTTGGCTGCTCTGTCGGAGGACACTGCAGACCGATTGCGACGTCGCAGCTCTAAGAGCTGAAAAGTTTGCTGAGAGAGTCAGGCAGTGGTTTTGCTGATTATAGTGACACCTGAAGATCTGGGGCGACTTAGGATGACAAAGCATCCGCCTCCACGTGTCCCCACGTAACACCTTTGCATGTCACATGCTGAGCTGCTGAAGAAGTGGTCAGGAGTGAAATGGGGACCCTGTTAAAGCCAGCTAGGTTAGAATTGAAAAATCGGTGACCGTATTTGCTGAAACTGCTGGAGTTATCCAGAACTTAGTTCACTGCATCCAAATGTGTTCCTGAATGACACGCGTCCAGCTTAAGAGGAGACGGCACGGGGCACCATAGGGAGTGGCAGCCTGTGGCTCGTGAGCCCTTCTCTTCACTCATGACCAGGTTCACCTGTGGCATTGGTTGCTCCGTAGTTTGCACCCTAAGCACCGGCTCCGTCAGGTGCCCTGCCTGTCCCCAGGGTCCCTCCCGCTGTGGCGCCTGTGGTGCGCCCAGGGCCCGACGCCTGATGGGGGCTTCGCGAACACTGCGAGAATGGAATGTCTTCCAGTTCTTTTCAAAAATAAAAGTAGAACTCTTTTAATATACGTATAAATAGCCATCACTGTCAATCATCTTATTTTTAAAAGCCTGAAATACAACAGAGAAGACGTTTCATGTGTGGCTCTCCACGCAAAATTTGACGTCAGTTATGCTCCTCTTAGTGGTCGGCAGCCCGCGTGAACTTGGTTTCCAGTGTGGGTTTCCACTCATCCCCGAGCTCGTACATATGCCCTCACGTATGTTCACGTGTGCATCATGCACACCCTCCTGACAGTGCAGGGGGAGAGGCAGACAGCGGGATGAACATGCAGGCAGGAAAGGTGGTTTCTGGATATGGCACATTTTGAAAGAAAGGTTTTATTGTTGTTACTGGTCGTCTGACTCTAAGAATGCCCGTCTGGGGCTAACCAGTAGGCTTCACTGTAAAGAGTCAGTAGGTTAGTGCCCCCCAGCTGAGGCGCATGGGGGACTTGAGCCAGGAGCCCCCTGCTCTAGCTCTGAGGTGACCCTCTGGCTCCAGAGGTCAGAGCCCCTCGCTGCTAGAGTCTCAGCTGTTTTGCCAGCAGCCCCTTCCCTGCCCCAGACACCCCATCCCTCACCCTCACAACTTCAGGACACAGCTTCCTTTCCTGGGTGATGGGCACCAATGCTCAGGTCCTGGGTGGGACCCCCACCCTCTCCAGGCTGCTTACTGGGCTGCTGCTCATGACCTGGATCCTGGCTGTCCCCACGTGCCCACACCAGCCTGGGGAAAGGCCTTGGAGGCATGAGGGGATCCACCGTGTGACCAGACATGCTGCAGGGCACATGACTTCCCATGAGTCAGAGGGCTCGGAATGTCAGACACGAAGTTGTTCTCTGCACACCCACCCTTCTGACCGCAGCTGGTGCAGCTCTACTGCCCGTCGGGAGGCCCGTCCCCAGCAGAGCCCTCGTCGCTGTAAGCACAAGGCTGTAGGAGGCCTGTCGGCACAGAAGGCTTGTCCCCAGGGCTCTGCAACACAGCCAGGTCCATCCAGCCAATAAGTGCAACCGCAAGGACACATGCACACACCTAGACACGTCCTGTGTCCCCCAAAGATGAATATCAATGCTCAGGGACAGAATAGTCCAAATCCAAAAGAAAAGGGGTAACCTACTTCTGTCCGTGGTTGCGTGGGCCCCCACTCCTGGAGGCAGCATCCAGGGCCAGCCTGTCCCTCCCGCCCCCATTGTTCTCTGGGCCAGAGGAGGCAGGGGGTCGTTGGCACTGACCCCGGTCTAGGGAGGGAACTGTGACCCAAATGCCGGCAGCGGTCAGGAAGGAGCAAGACAGGGGCTGTCCTGGGGCCAGGACCCACTTAGGGTCAGGAGGCAGTGTGTGGTCCCCAGGGCACATGGTGAACCCAGGACAGACACCAAGAGTGTCTGGTGAGGAAGGCAGACCTTCTGCTCAGGAGACCCCGTCCTCAGCCGTTCTCTTCCCCTTTGCCCTCCTCCCCAAGTGGGGAGCTGTGGGAGCCAACCCCACGTGCTGGTCTTGTCCTCTGTCCCCACGGGTGACCCTGCAGCCCTGCCCCCCAACCCCATGTGCTGGTCTGTGTCCTCTGTCCCCACCATGACCCTGCAGCCCCACCCCCAACCCCATGTGCTGGTTTGTCTTCTGTCCCAACGGGTGACCCTGTATCCCCACCTGCCAACCCGACACCTGGTGGAGCTGGCTTCCCCTGGAGACATGTGCAGTAGCAGTTCTTTCTGGCTTCATGAGGCTCCATGAGGCAGGCATTTTGGGGAGTGGGTGGGTCACTGTCACCCTTGTGGTGGTGCCTCCACTGGATAACAAGCATCACCAGCGTGGTGGTCTCTAATGCCCCAGGAAGGTGTGTGTTTGTGTGTGTGTGTGTGTGTGTGTATGTATCTTACTCTTTCTGTTCAACATCATGCCTATGACCCTAAACTCACTCAGCCCCTCAGTTTTCTTTTTGATTTTCCTCAATGTGGCATCTCAAAATGTGTTTCAAAAATGTCATCAAGGATCCACACAAGTATATCTAAGAGCCATTTAAAAACTAACTCTATTTTTTTAAAAAAGAAGCTAACTGTATCTATAAATTTAACTCTGCCCAAAGCTAAAATTTGGGTGAAAAAGCTCAAAATAAGAGAACTCAACTTATCTTGAGAATCAGCGTCTGTTCATGTGATTGGCAATAACTATCAAGGTAGACTTCACAGCGGGGATTTACAAAGGGATATTTAGAATAAACCAAATGATCTCTCTTAAAATTTCTGAGCATTTTTTTGTTTTTTGAATCACCTGGCCTTTATTTTTTTCCCCAGAAGAGTGATATTACCCATGCTAGAAAAGGTTTAGTGGTACCAAGAACAAACGATTCTTCACACAAACACATAATGCTGTTTTGTGTCCTGGATGAAATCTGTCCTGGCAGCCTAGATGTTGGAGAAAATTTTGTGTTTAAAATTTCCTCAGGCAGCCCGGGTGGCTCAGCGGTTTAGAGCCGCCTTCAGCCCAGGGCATGATCCTAGAGACCCGGGATCGAGTCCCACATCGGGCTCCCTGCATGGAGCCTGCTTCTTCCTCTGCCTGTGTCTCTGTGCCTCTCTCTGTGTGTCCCTAATAAATAAATAAAATCTTTATAAAAAATAAAATAAAATAAAATTTCCTGATAGCATATTTATTTCATTGGATTTTTTCCCCTAAACTCCCTTGTATATCCCCTTGTCAAATCAAATAAGGAAAATGAGTTCAACGTCTTCCCAATTTCCGATGTTGTGTGTTCTCTTTGTCAGGTGTTCCTGGTGAGGAAGACCAAGGGATCTGACACTGGGCAGCTGTACGCAATGAAAGTTCTTAAGAAAGCTACCTTGAAAGGTGAGGATCTCGCCAAGGGGCTGGCTGTGTTTGAGACGCGCGGCTGTGGCCTGAACTGTGCCTGCTGTTTGCATAAATACACTTTCTATTTAGTATTGCACGATTTCTGAAGCTGCCTCTAAAGGAGTGTATCGGACACTCTGATGATAAGCGGTACAAACATTTCCCTGAACATTTAACATATCCCTGCAAAATTCCCACGATTTTCAGAGAGGAGGCCGTATTGCACAAATAGCATTCCCACACCTATGTCCTGCTGTGGCATTTGGAAAAAAGCTCAATGAGGGCGAAAACAGAAGCAGGTCGTCTGGCTGCATGTGGACCACAAATCGGCCTGAATCCTCAGCCAGACTGGATTGCTCGTTTTCAAACAAACCACGATTCCCAGCTGTGTTGCTTCCCTTTTGTGGCTGGGTTTCAGAAATACAGTCCTGCACCTGATTCTAGTGCTCCTCAATCCCGCCCCCCAGTGAAGCATAGACCCTAAACACAAGGCCAAAATAAAACTGCATCCAAGATCACCATTCCTGGCTCCCGGCCTCATAGCTGATAGCACCCAGGAGCTGAGCGGGTGCTACTCTCTGATCCCCGCCCACTCACTCTGTTGGTGACAGTGTAAGATGTCCCGGCACACACACCAGGCCCTGGGCAGGTGCACACTCATCACGCCCTGGGGAGGAGGCTGTGAGGGCCATGCTGGGCCCTGCCGGCCTGCGCTCAGGAGCACAGCCACCGAGGCCAGGCTTGAGGAGGCCGGCTTTGTAGTAACAGGAAGGTAAAGTGGCCCCTGGCTCCTGTGGAGCATGTGCTGGGCCTGTTTGACTCGTTCTGTAAGCCAGCAGGGAACTGAAGCCTGCTGAGGACCAGATGGGGTGCAGCTGCAAGGTGGGTGGCCTTTCTCACAGGGTGGGGAGCTGCAGGGGCCGGGGGCCCCCAGTTAGGCCATTGGACTCCATGAGGCTCAAAGACGTCAAGGCAGCATGTGAATTTTTAGGTCTTAAGACACAATGTCGTCAGCAAGTGCATTCAGTGGGCAATTCAAGCGATACGCCATTCTCTGCACACATGTCACTTCCTGTTGGCTGGCAGATAAGATAACCAGCAATAGAGGGCAGGAAGTGTGTGAACCAGATACAGACTTGCCCATCCTAGGTATTCAAAGGAGAACAAGTGTTCTTCCAAAGGAGGTTGTTCAAAGATGTGACCCTAAACGGTTCTTTCCCTTAAGTCACAACTGTTCCATCTTCCCCTCAAATATGACCTCACCGTCCCCTGTCTTGGAAGGAGAGGGAGGAAATGCAGGGGTGACACTGAACCGTTGTCAGGGAATCCGTGTCTGTGCACACGCTCTGGAGGCATGAAGTCAAGTCAAGGAGCTAGAAGTCGCTCTGTTGAACCTGCTATGAAGCCTGCGCTCCATCAGCATCAACCGTGACCTCTCAGCTTGTGCCAAACACTCCAGCTCGGTGATTCACCTTCCATGGATGCACGTCTCCACATTTGTTTATCATCCAATCCAGCGTCCTTGAGAAAGTGCCCTGGACACAGTATTCCACGGATCAGACAGGATAGAGAGCTGTGTCCACAGAACGATCATAATAAAAAAAATATATATATATATATAAAAAAAAAAAAAAGAACGATCATAATATCATTAAATACCTGAGCATCTCCATCAGGACAGGACCATGCACATATGGGCAGGTAGGAGATACCTGTGCCTTTGGAAAATATGCCAAAATGAACACAGTCACAGGATTATCGATAGCGTTGCATTTTCTTCCCTATACTCTAGATTTCAAGTTTTCAGTAAAAATAAAACATATTTGACTTTTTATAATGTAAAGTTATTAGTAAAATACTTCGGAACAACGTGCTTGACTATGGAAAACCATTAGTACAGAGTGAGAATGAGCCATATGAGCATCTAAGAAGAGGGAGATTTCCCACGCCCTGGTGCTCCTTTAAAAGCCGTCTTTCAAACCAGACATTATTTGACACCCTTTGATTGCTCCGGCTTTCCATAATGGCCCATCACAAAATAATAGATTTTTTTTTCCCCCAGAAATGCAATTGGGATTTATTTTCTAAAGAGAAAGTGAGAAGATTTACAAAACAGTGCCTCGGGTGAGGTGGTCCTTGGACCCATCGTAGGAGAACGTGCAAGAAGGAGGCCAGGTGTCTGCATGCACCACTCACCACCTCCCCTGGGAGGGGACGTCAGCCGTCTCTGAACCCCCCTCCTTCCTCATTCATCTAGGAAGAGGTTTGGTTTAAAGGGTGATTTTTTTAAAGATTTTTTTATTTATATATTCATGATAGACACACGGAGAGGGGGACAGTGCAGAGACACAGGCAGAAGGAGAAGCAGGCTCCATGCCAGGAGCCCGACACAGGACTCGATCCCAGGACCCCAGGACCACACCCTGGGCCAAAGGCAGGCACCAAACCGCTGAGCCACCCAGGGATCCCCTCAAAGGATGATTTAAATCAGCTTGAGCTGCACCACCTCTGCATTCCATGAGCCCCAAGTTCTTCAGATACTCTCCACCTTCTCGTTGGCACCGGTTTGCAAGCTGATTAGTCATTCTGAAGAATGTGCGAGAGAAACAAGGACTGCACCGTGACAGTGGCAGTGATGCTCCCCGCTCGCCAGCAGCACCGAGAGTACAGACAGCCCCCCCAGAGCGCAAAGGCAAGGAATTGCAATAGCGAAATCACGTTGAGAAGGTAAACATGGAAAGGGGGTGGAGGACTCGCGGAAGTCATTGTAAAGCGCCGGATTGTTTCTCAAAAACATGGGTGACTGTCATGTGTGCGGAAGAGAGAATTGTTGTCAGTGGAATTCCAAATAAGTTGACAGAAGGATAATAGTCCCTGACAGCTCTATTTTATCTTTAAAGAAGTTGGGAGCTGTCAGGCGCCTGCCCCCTTTCGTTTAAGGAGGTGGCGCATCACTTGTAAGGGAAATGTCAGCTGCTCAGAAGCTGAGGGTGTGACAAGCTGGCAGTCCCCCGCCCTCGTCTTCCAGCACCTTCTCCGCGCCTCGCAGGGCGGTGCTGCCTGCCTTCTGCTGGCTTACGGACCCTTTGCAAATGTTCCCCTTCTTCCCTAACTCTGTATTCGTTACTCAACACCCTTGTTACAGTAACAATTCCTTATCAAGTATTCCAAGCATAAGGAGTCCAGAGGTTGATGCCCCACTCTGTGTTGTAAGGGAATGGGGCTCGGTGGCCATAACCACGGTCCCCAGCATGCGACCAGGAACACAGACAGCCTGGTGTCCATCCCCCGGGTACCAAGTCCATATGTAGGGACTGTGACCCAGTTCAGTAACAGCGGCTCCTGAGCTGGGCCACCCCTGGAATCGCCCATGGGACCTCTGTAGGGTGCGGCTGCCGGGTGCCACCCCCAAGTTCTGAGTTGGGTGGTCTGCATGGGTGTCAATACGAGAATTTGTCACCCCCAAGGGAGAGGACCCCGATACGGTGGTTGGGAGCATAAACCTGGGCCCTTGGGCTCATCTCGCGTCCCCACTGTGGGCTGTGTCATCTTCATGTCCTCCTACTTAGAAAGGGGTGATGCCATCAGAGTACCTGCCTCCTGGCGTTGTTGACGTGAGAATTAAATTCACCGAGTGTGTCGGACGTCGCAGGCCTGGCAAAGGTCAGTGTCGGGTGTCCTCAGCTCTGTTCCTTTTCTCAGTGGACCTAGGAGAGGTATTGGGGCTTTTCCTGGCTAGTTTTGGGAAGGTCTGATGGCGTGGGGGAGTGAAGGGGAGGTGGGACATCAATTGCCATCTCCTCAGGAAGGGTTCCGGCTTCCTCCAGCCCCAGGCCTGCGGCTACCACCACATTCATTGCCACGAAGGACGAGCCTGTGTCGAGGCCCCAGCAGGGCTCGGGTGTGGCTGTGTCCCCTTTCACCGGGCCATCCTCCACCGTGCGGAAGGGCATCGTACGTGAAAGGTTTCTTTGCAGTGATGGTTTCCTGGTAGGACTCCACCTGTATTTTCAGGCCAAACTAATTTTCAACCATCTTCCTTAGAAGTTGACTTTCTAAGCCCAAAGGTAGGCATTCCCTGCTTTGGAGAAAGTCCGTAGTCTGTCCATCTGAGGCTGAGGGGAAAAAAATCCATCATTCTGGCAAAATCTCTGTCAAGCCAGTTACATTATTGCAGATGGGTTCACAGCAGAGGTGGGAGGGCCACCGACCACGAGGATGGAGACGTGGACTCGGCTGCCGCCTTCTGAGCTCGTCGGATCACCGGTGGGGGCTGTTTCTGCTAATCGTCTGTCTTTTCTATAAGAAGTAGAGCTGTGAGGACATCGCTCGGACTGTGAGCAGAGGCACAGGGAGTGCAGAGTGCGTGGTGGCCAGGACGGACACAGGCTTACATTCGTGCTGATCATGGCCTTGGAGCTAGTCCTTGGCCAGCACGGCCCAGGCGGCCTCAGACCTCAGAAGGCGATTTCCAGCACCGTGACGTTTATTCCTTTTCTCTGACACTGATAAGCTTCGTTTCAAGACACCGACTGGCTCAGAAACTGAGCTTCAGTGAGCGCCTTAGTTTACACTGATTTTATTTCCGGGCAAAGTCATTAACGTCATTAGGCTCACATTTGGATGATTGCAAATTCTGGGAGTGGGGGTGGGGTGGGTTTAAGTGTCCCTACTGGTAGTCCTGTGCTCCTTGTACCAATGAGGACACTGAGGCCAGAGCAGTGAAGCCACAGTCACGACCGTCCCATGGTTTGCAGGCTGTGGAGTCAGAACCCGGTGCTCCTCCTGTAACAGGCTCCGGGGACCCAGCCCCATCCCCTCACATGCCCAGGCTGTCATTTCCGCATTAGGAATCCACGGCCAGCTAATTGTCCTCAGGGCATTCACTATTCAGGGGCTATTTTCCCAGTACATAGTCTGGGACAAAAGGTAAAATGAGTGACTCCCCCTTAAGCCTCCCTGGCTTGTCTTTCTTGGGCATCCTGGATGCACCTGCACATCCGAAGGGAACAAGCATGTTATCCTACAGGGCCTGTGTACTTTGGGGTCCTTTATCTGTTTTTTTTTTTACCAGAATTGTGTTTCTTGGATTGTAGATGGGTTAAAAAGTAGAAAGTAGATGACCATCCTTCCTTGTCATCTTTAATGCCTGTGCAGTATAAATGCAGAAGAGAAACAGGCTGAAGATTCATCCACAAAAAGATTCTTTGGTCAAGAAGGGACTTGAGAAACATGCCTTTCTCTCTTTAAATAACCTGGTGTAGAGAAAAAGACAAATCTTGGGGAGTTAGACCTCATATGGCCACCGACACAGTTACCATTTTTAATTTTTATTATTTATGGTTTTCTTCCTTTCTATTTTCTCTGGACTAAAGAATGGTACAGAGTTTTGACCACCAAACATTTAGGAACACAACTCTTCATGGGAGCATACTTTTTGCTTTGAATTTGACCTCTGAAGATTATAATGTATGGTGTGAGGACAGATTTTAGCCTGCATCCAGGAGACGGCTTGGGGTATAATTTCAGACCCAGGAGATTTTGTGAGCAAGGGAAGGAAGCAGTGAGCAGCGGTCAGTTCACTGAGCGGAGCCTGAGCTCGCCACCCACCTGTGCGTGGACTCCAGTGCTACATGAGCATCTCAGACTGGCTCTCTCATGCTGCACGGGCCATTTCTCAGAGACTTCTAGTGACTTGTAGGAAGGCAGGGATCATGTATCAAGAGGCAGCCCGAGGTTCAAAACCTCTCTGCTCCCATGTGCCAAGCCATTAGGCTGGCCAGCAAAACCAGGCCTTGCATTTTGGTTTCTCACTTGATGGGACATTTCAAAGGACCATGGATATTGAGATATTTTATTACCATTGAAAGGGGCATGAGCCAACTTTTAACTCCTAAAACTCCAGCACAGGCCAAGTGGTTGAGTAAAAAAAAAAAAAATTAACAGGTTGGAATGTCCTAAACTTTAAATTCCTCATGAGCACAAAGGAATAGGTACTTCTAAAGTTGTTTAAAGGAGAATAGGTCTTGGACGTCATGAAGATATGTTGGCCTGATCCAAAAAAAGAGTTCCCAGAAAGTAGCTTTAGTTTTGTATCATGTGTCATGTCCACCAGGATAATTCCACAATGCACACCCTCCGCTGTATTTCTGGGAAGGAAATTGTGCCCTTCATAGTAGGATGAATTTGTGTTCATCTCCACATTCATCTTAGCACTTGGGGCCGCCACAGGCCATGATGGCTGAAGGACACATGAAAGTCACAGCTGGCACCAGGGGATGCAGATTGCCTACAGAGCAAAGCCAGTCATGAAAACCACATCCCCCTAATCCTCCACATTGCAGGCCAGCTACAATACAGAATTGGTTTGAAATACAAAAAAACAAAAACAAAACTTCATTTACCCCCAATATGGTTTATTAATGAATTTATTAATGAATGGTTTATTAATGAATCTCAAAATAGCTTAGAACATCCTTCTTTTTATATCCGTAGTAGCAAGCCCCACTCAATCCCAGACTCACCTGTCAAATACCAGGAACAAAAATCCCAGGAAGATAATGGGGCCTGACCCCAGATTCTGCACCAGCCTAGAGCCGCCCAGCAAGACGGCTGCTGGCGTTCCTCTCCAGCAGGCGGGATGTCTCTTGTCTCAGCTCACGACATCTCTCCCCGGTTCTGACTCCCTGACGCCATAGCAATGCAGGGATGGAGGAAGCGCCTCTCTGAGCTTTCTTCTTTATGCATCTAGATCTTAGGAATCAAAATCTCTCAGCACCCTAAGCTGTGCCAGAGGCAGCCTGAAGACAGCACAGACAGTGACCCGTTTGCTGTCCATGCCCGTGTCTCTTCATGCAGGGATACTCTGTGGCTGTGAGCCAGGTGGCCGAGCTGGAGGTATAGGCCCTTCCCGCCATCCCTGGTTCTGCCAGAAGAGGCATTGATGAGGGTGGAGCGTGGGCTCTGCACGCCTGAACAGAATCCGCAGACCTGGGCATCGACGGGCCATCCCCTCAGGACGCCGGCTCCTGCCTCTTGTCTGCAGCTGAGGGGCCCTGCTCCATGTAACCACTGCACTTCCACATCTTGTTAGTTCAGCGTGCGGGTCCCCGGACATGGCACCGTCGGGGATGCAGTCTCAGCACTGACCAAACCAAGCCCCGTGTGAACACAGCCTATTTCCCGGCCCCGGGGAAGGACCCACACACACCTGGGAGTCATGGTCACAGCACACGTGTGTGTGCACATGTCCCAGCTGAGCTGTTCCCTCTGTCTTCACAATCACTCAGGGCTACTGCATTCACGGAGGCTCCTGGCCCTCTGTTTGCCCCCATGCACCTCTACGCATTTTGCTGCCTTTTGCTGCTACGATCTTTTGGACGGCCAGTCGGGGGACAGTTGAAGCTCATCTCTCCCTTGTCCCTCCATTATTTCTCCATTGCTTTTATTAAACAGATTCCCACCTGGACATCAGATGGGCATTCCTCTTTGTTATTATTTTTATGGATTGATTTTTTTAACCATTAATTCTTTAATCCATCTGGGATTTATTTTTGTGTAAAATATAGGGAGGAAATTTTTTTTTCTGCTATAATTTAACAGTCCTTGGAAACTTAAGTGTAAGATCTTTTTCTGATTTTTTCACCAGGCTTCTTAAGGCCTCTGGTTTCCGTCACCAACCCAGTATTTGGTTATGTAGCTAAGCAGTTTTCCTCATGCCAAACAGATCTGAAACAGTAGTAGTAAGATCTGTCTATTTAGATGATTTTCAGATGCTCTGAACCATCGTGGAAGACCAAACTTCTCGAAGAGATAGTTAGTTGGGTGTGGGAACACAGTGGCTCCTTTCCTTAGCTGCTCTGCTTCCCCAGATCTCCTCGGGGGTGGTGAATGGAACAGAGACCTCTCCCAGGAGAAGACGCACCAGGGGGTATGAAGCCTGCCGCCTGCAGGCCCTTGTCAGCCTGGCCCACTCCACTGAGATACAGGACACCTCCAGGAGGCTGGCTGGATGCATCGATGAGCTCCTCGCTGTGAGGAGGCAGCCCAGGCCTGGGGCGTGGTGACACATGTGGGTCCACATGGCAGGTAGCATTCAGAAGGACAGTCCTGTGGCCCTGCTGTCACTCACATGATATGCCTGCAGCTGATGGCTCTGCTGTCATGAGCACCTGAAGTGTCCTCCTGCCCTCTGGCCACCGGCCCCGGCTCTCACACCACAGAGAGGCCCTCTGAGGCTCCCTTCACTGCCATCTCCACACTGCAGCCCCCCAACTCTCACTTGCTGGGGGCAGAAGGGGCAGCTTTGCTTGCTCATGCGGCATAGAGAAGACCCACAAACCACAGATGGGGAGTGAGCAGGAGGACAGGGCTCGGAGGTGAAAGAAATTCGAGGTCAGGCGGTGATAACTGTGCCTTTGCCATCCCGTTGTCCCATTTCCGAGGAGTGAGGGGACCAGCCCTGTCCAGGGTCAGTGTTGTCTCGCCTTACCAGGAGCTCATGCTCTGCCTTCGGCGCCACCACCACGCCTGCCATCCTACAGCCTGTTTTCTGTTTATGTAGAAAAGAGAAGGGACACTGGCTAAGGCCTTGCTCACTTGACAGTGACTCACAAATGATAAACAGGAAAGGCAAGACTCAGTTCTGCAACACGACCTCCTAAAGAGCTTGCACGCAATGACCATGACCAATGAGGAAAACAGGGTCGAACTCGGGGCTCACAGCTCAGCGATACAGGCTGCATAAGTAAAAGGCCCAGTGACTGTCTCCACTCTAAGTGCTGTTCGCCTTCCATCTCCTGGGGGTCTGTGGTCTCTGGGCTAGAGTCTGTTTGCAGCACGGACGGGGCACTGCGCCCCTGTGGGATGCGCCAGCCCTGGCCCGGAGCACCGCTTCTCTCCACAGTGAGCCTCGTCTGCTCTCCCGTAAATGCAGGGTTGCATGGCATGCTCCCCAGGGCCCTGTGGGCAGTGACGTCCCGTTCCATTGGTCCAGCCAGCAGAGGACCCACTGTGTGTCACCTGGAGCATGGACAATGACAAGCCAGACCCCACACCCATTGCCTGGTGCTTTGGTCCTGGGGTCTGGGGGCTGCGGGGGTGCAGGGAAGGCCGGGCCCAGTAGGTGCCATGGGGCGACCTGTAGCTCTGCCCATGGCCCTCTCTACTGACTTGTGGGCCTTTTAGAGGCCAAGGGACACCGAGGTCACTGTAGTTGCCAGGGTCTGGTATTGGTCCAGGAACAGACCAGCAGTGGAACGGAAGAGGAAGGTCAGAGAAAGGCCCGGGGTTTTCCCCTGTAAAGCCCACCCTGCAAAGGAGCACAAGCACCGTGTGCTGTGGGGGATTCACAGGCTGCCTCCTCGTCCCCATGACGACCCCGTGAGGTGGGTTCCAAGGCCAAACCCCCCTCTAAGCAACAGCTGGGATGCAGGATGCATGCTCCGAGGCCACTGTGCCCCAGCAGACCCCCCTGCCCCCCGAGACAGGCAGGCAGCACACAGCCCCCGTGGGTGGGGGGGGCGCAGGGGGGCTCCAGGGCATGAGGACCTGAAGCAGAAGCAAAGCCAGTGTGAAGAAAGGGGAAGGTAGGAGGCTGTCCTGTGACCAGGAGTGAGACAGGACTTCTTTGTTCTCTGATTGTGGTAAAATACACATAACGTCGTATCAGTCATTCTAACCATTTGTAAGTGGTATCAGATCCACTCACAGCGAGTATAACCTGGTATAGCCGTCCTCACCACTGTCTATACCCACAACTGTGTCAGCATCGCAAACAGAAGCTCTTCCCAGCACCTGGCTCCGTCCCTTGCTGTTTCTGGGAGCTTGACCACTGTAGGGACCTCAAAGAGATAGAGCCTTACAGTATTTGCTCCTCCGTGTCTGGCTTGTTTCACTCTGTGTAATGTGTTTGGGGTTCCTCGTGCTGTGGCGTGCATCAGAATTTTATTACTTTTTAAGGAGCGATCGCACTCCGCTGCCCAGATAGAGTGCACTTTTTGTTTATCTGTTCGTCATCGACAGACGCTCAGGCTGCTTCCACCCCTTGGCCGTGTGAGTAATGCTGCTGTGAACACGAGCGTGGGGTGTGAAGGTGTCCGTTTGAGTTCCTGTCTTCAGTTCCTGGGGATGTAAACCTAGGAGTGGAATGGCTGGGCCACGCGGCGGAGCTGTGTCCACCTGTTTGAGGAGCTGGCACGGTGTGTTCCACTGAGTCTGTGCTGTGGCACATTTAACCAGCTCAGGCACAGGCGTCCCAAGTTCTTGCTCCAACCTCTCCAATGCTTGTCATTCCCCCACCCCCACTTTTCTTTTATTACAGTCATTCTTTGGGAAGCATTTCTTAAATAAAACTTTAAAATTGCACACCACAAGGGCCAGAACATAGATGGATTAAATGCCTGGTCCAGTAACACACACTTAAACGGGTCACTCGTAGGAACATTGGAGGAGATTCCCTCCCTCTGCTCACGTGGGCGCCACAAGGTCACTGCCCCTGGTGTATCAATTTGCTTATGGGAATCTTGGGGTTATTCTTATTCTCAAGTGGTGGGCCTTTTTGGCCGGTTTATTTTTGCCTCAAAATTAATTCCAGCTGCGTTCCCAGATGGCTACACTTTGGACAGCGTCAGCACTAAAACCATTAATAATGTAATTGATTAAAACACACTAATGTTGGAAAAAATCCCTAGTGCCTGCGTATCCTCAGGGACAGAGAGAAGCAATCTTCTTCTTGATTTCCAGTTCTGCCAGAAATGAGAAGATGGCGATTTTGTGACCCTAAATGATTCAAGCAAGGATCATTCATATGCATATGCTAACACTCTTGGAGGAAGAAGTGTCAGGGGCCCCGGCTAATACCAGATATCACCCTGCAGGTTACTCATTACTTACAAAGGGACATATGGGTCCTTACAGTAAGAGACCGGTGATTTGTCACTTTGATCAAATTTAGCTTCACATAGAGAGGGTACTGCAACATGCACACCTCTCCTGCTGCCATCAGAGGTGCACAGCATCACCTAGGAGAGACTTTTGCTGAAAAAGACCCTTAGTCCTATGAAGACTCCAGCCCTAACCTCAGTTCACAAGAAATAAAGGAGTTAGAGCCACCAGTTGAGCAACAATCAGACAAACCCAGAATATGAAACAATCTACAAGAAACTGGCCTGGCCTTCCCAAAAAGTCCACAAAACATGACAAAAACAAACAAACAAAACCATGGGATAGTTCTATTCTGAGATAAAGAAATATAACAACCAAATGTGATGTGTGAACCTTGTCTGGATCCCACATTGGGTAAACTAACAGCTGTACATGGCATGGTAGGGGCGTGTTGAACGTGGATTGGGTATCAGATGACGTTGTGAAATGATTGTTAAGTTTCTTTGAGGTGACATTCGGGTCAGGGGTTATGTAAGAGATTGTCCTTACTCCCAGGAAATGCTGCTTGCACACATACCTAGGAGTCAAGTGTCACGGGGTCCATGATTTAGTGTTAGTTTTGGCTGCAGTGTGTGTATGTGTGGAGAGAGAGAGACACGCAGAGACAGAGAAGGACCCAGAAGGAAAGCAAATGTGTCAGAGAGCAGACAGCTGTCGATTCCAGGTGGATGACTCAAAGGTGATCATTATCCTACTGTTTCAACTTTTGTGTCTGCTTGGAAATTATTGCAACAAAACGGGGGGGGGGGCAGTTATTTGTAGCTAATGTTTTATATTCTGAGTTCTCTAGAACACCATTCCTGCCTCTTGAAAGGCTGTGTTTTTCTGTCTTGCAGTTCGGGACCGAGTCCGATCGAAGATGGAGAGAGACATTTTGGCAGAAGTGAATCACCCTTTCATTGTAAAGCTTCATTATGGTAAATAGAGTAAAACATAACCTACTTACTACTTCTGCGGTTTTCCTCTCTGAGGGAGCAAAATGCCCTCTTTTAACCAGAAACCGAAGTGAGGGGCTATAGTTTGTTACTGATTAAATCATCATTGATAAAGTAGTGAGAGAAAGAGAGAAAGAAAGAAAGAAAGAAAGAAAAAGAAAGAAAGAAAGAAAGAAAGAAAGAAAGAAAGAAAGAAAGAAAGAAAGAAAGACTCTTGGCCTAGATTGGAGTGAATCTATGACATATTTTTGTGTTGTTTTAAAGTAAAATGCTTTATGCCCAATAATTTCTTTAACCAGAATGGCATCACCTTCTATATTTCAAGTGAATACTGTGTTTCAAGCATTTTAAAGAGAGTAGCTCACTGAACCCTCAAAACTTTCTTTCAAGGGAGGTCATTGTTTCCATGTCCTGGAAGAGAAATGAGACACAATCAAATGATTGTGATTCTTGTGGCCACAAAACTCCTTTGGGTTTGCTTTCTTCCATTTCTCTCCTCTGGGAAGCAGTAAGTGAAATCTTCAGATTAAAAATAATGAATGAGGGGCGCGAGACTGCATTCACGCTTACTCCCCTACTGAATAATTAGCATGAGGGAAGTATAGAAAATAAAACAAAACCAAAAAAACAAACAAACAAACAAAAAAAAACCCCAACCCACTTCATTGGTTTCAAAGCTCCAGGTGTGGGGGATTGTCCATGACATTTTCACAAATCAGAAGGAAGCAAAGGTGTAAGCTGTGCCCAGAGGTGGGAGGGCGGAGGCTTGTCACTCTGCTGGTTAACTTTTGATGATGTTACTAAGAAAACACCTCAGTCTTACATAGAGAGTGTGTGGCTTATCCTTTCAAAGCTAGTTAGAGTGAATATGGGTGTGAAGTCACTGGAAGGTGGCTGTGGCCGCAGGCAGGTGTCTGACCTGACTCATAGCAGCCCCGGGAGGTGGACCCCCCCACACACAGCCACCTGTGCAGCCCCTGCTTGTTAGCCGCTGTCAGATCCAGTCCCATGTGTCATTTCAGCTGGTTTCCAGAGGATTTCCCTGAAGAACAGCTGAGCATCTTTCGAAGATTTTTTAAGCTGTCTTCCATGTCAGCTCTGTGGTTGATCAAACGACATTTGTTGTCCTTTTGCCCGTCAAGCCCTAAGAGAGAGGATTTAATCCATACTTCACTTTATACGATTCTGACAAGGATTTTTTTTTTGTTAGAAGCTGTCTGTTTCTAAAACCCTAATGCATAGAATGTTTCTAGTGTTTTCTTTTAGAAAATAAAAAGTTTTCAAGTTAGCTGGGATATCAGGACCCCCTACATCTGCACTTTCTGTGTATGCAAAATAGATACCAGATGATAGATCATCAATAACATTGAACTGAGTATCAATAGTCAATAGTGGTTTGTTTCTCTCAACCCTCACATGCACGTTCAGCCCCCTTTGGGGCA
Organism: Vulpes vulpes; assembly: GCF_048418805.1. NCBI lineage: Eukaryota > Metazoa > Chordata > Mammalia > Carnivora > Canidae > Vulpes > Vulpes vulpes. The sequence continues at coordinate 67,259,450 of NC_132780.1, forward strand.
AGGTACACCTGGCTAAATGGTGGACAAGACCAGAAACATAAACCTAGTTTGCGGTGATCAAACCTAGAACATGGGCTCCACTCACCTTTAGTCTGATGCATGGGGTCAACCGGTCACCAACGCTTCCAAATGATGGATTTCCTGACCTGGAGTTGCATAGAATGCAACTTGTCCACCCCGGGTTGGAGCCATCATCCGGCTGCTGACCAAACTCCTCACAGCAAAGCTGTTGGTCCAGTGCAACCCTCGTGTGCCCAGAGCCCAGCATCGGCAGTGGTGACGGGAGAGCAGATACATGCCTCCATGTGTCTTCCAGCCCCTCTGGGGTTAAAAAGGAAGGGGGAGCAAAGGAGAGGGGACGAGCGAAGAGAGGTGACCCTCTAGACTCTCAATAAAGGTGGGAAACACAACAGACTCACTCCTGCCGGCCCTTTCCTGGAGTTCTGCCCCAGCAAGTGCCCCCCCTCACCCCAACTCGGCTCCAGTCCTGTTTCTGGAAAGCACCAGCACCGCAGCACGTGTTCTGGGCCCCCAGGATGCCAACCCTCTCTCCTTCCACAGCCTTTCAGACAGAAGGAAAGCTCTACCTGATACTGGACTTCCTGCGAGGAGGGGACCTCTTCAGCCGGCTCTCCAAAGAGGTACTGGGGGCAAAGGGGGATGGCGAGCATTCGGGGGTCTGTGTGTGTGGTGTGCATACTGAGTGTGCACTGCAGGGGTGCAGTGTGTGTGCTGCCACTACGTGCTAATGATGTGCCTGTCTGTGTGTGTGAGACTGTACTATGTCAGTGTGTATGCTGAGTGTGAGAATGTGTGTCAGTGTGTGCTGTGTGTACATGTGGTGTGCATGCTGTCAGCATGTGTGATAATGTGTGTCTGTCAGTGTGCATGCTGTATGTGGTGGGTGTGCTGCGATTATGTGCAAATGGTGTGTGCGCAATGTGTGTGTCAGTGTGCATGCTGTGTATGTGAGTGTGTTTGTGGTGTGCATGCTGTGTGTGCATGTGGTGTGCATGCTGTCAGTATGTGTGACAATGTGTGTGTCAGTGTGCATGCTGTATGTGGTGTGTGTGCTGTGACTATGTGCAAATGGTGTGCATGTCAGTAAGTGTGAGAGTGTGTGCTGTGTCAGTGTTATATGCTGAGTGTGTGAGAATGTGTGTGTCAGTGTGCGTGCTGTGTGTGCATGTAGTGTCCATGCTGTCAGTATGTGTGAGAATGTGTCTGTCACATGCGTGCTGTGCGTGTGAGAGTGTGTGTGTCAGTGTGTATGCTGTGAGTGTGTGGTGTGCGTGCAGTGCTGCTGGGGTTATGTGGTGTGTGTGGGATGCGTGTGCATGGGAACATTGTGTATGTGCATGAACGTGTCTGTTTGAAGAAGTGGCATGAGCCCTACGGAGAAGCCCTCTGTTACCCTAGGAAGACTTTCAGCAAACGGCCCTCCCGGGGGCACCGTGCAGCACCCTGACTCCCGACCCCTGACCCCTGAGTGCGGCCCCATGTGGAGAAGGAGCAGAGGGCCCTACAGTGGCAGCTGAGGAAGAAATCTCCCCATCTCTCACTTTCCATCGGGTCTTCTTGCAGGAGGTCTCCATGACCGCAGGCCACTTCTGGACCCAGGGCCTTGTCCTTGACCTCGCGGTCCTGTTATAGGAATTGTCCAGAATGTTACCCAAGGCCACACGAAAGCTCTCTGGCCCCTAGTGGATGTGAAGAGTGTGAAGAGCTCTCTCCTGCCCCAGGCAGCAGTAGCACTGGGCTCAAATCCCAGAGACCCCATGCAGTATCTTTCCCCCCTGAGCCCCCCCAACCCACCCCCCACCCCTGGTCAGTCTTACCTGGCCCCGTGCTCATCAGCCTGAGACAATGCGTTCAAACTGCCCTCTCCCCTTCTCTCTCCCTCCCACTTTTTGGCCGGGAGATCCTTCCATCCTGCATGGACCTCCAAAGTGAACCACAGATCAAAATGGAGCAGAAATGGGGGTCCCAGAGTCTGTGAGAAGCTCTCTCCCTCCGATTTTTAAGGGTCCCTCAGGCAGTGCATCATTGATATTTTGGGCTCCTTGCAGTAAAGTCAGATCCTAGTCCTACAAAGAGCCATTCTGGAGCAGGTGTCTGTCCCTGCTTGTGCTCACATGTTCCCAGAGATGCAGAACGGTTGGCATCTGCCCATTTCTCACCTGATAAGTATTGATTTCCCCTTCCCCTCTCAGGCCATTTGGGGTTTGAGTTTGCCCAGCATGTGGCATGACACACCCCGTCGTTGGGCTTCTTGACCAAAAGGCAATAATAATTAGCACAAAGCCCTGTATGACCTCACGAGGGGAGCGTGTGTCTCCCACAACACCATTCATTCCAGAATAAAGGTAAAGTTGTCAAATGTGGGCGCACCAGATTCTCAGAAACAACATGGGAAAGTATCCTCTTTCTGCTCTCTCTTGGAACAAGGCCACTGGACAGCATCCTGTCGTGTGTGGGCCGCGGTACTGACTTCCTCCAAGGACGCACATCCGTGGGTGTTTCATTCCTATACAGACACTATTTGTCATCTATACTTGGGGACCATACTGAGATGAGCCCTGGGAACTGGACAAGTAGAGAAATACGGTTGTGCTCTGAGCACGGAACCGCAGACAACCCGTGGTGGTTCTAGACAGAAAAAGTCGGAGTGGAGAGAATATGATTGCTAGCAGAATCTGATTAAAAGTAAATCTGTGGACTATGTCAACTGATTTAGAAAAGAAGACTAGCCAGGAGAGGTGCCCATTGAGCGCAGGAGATAGAGCAGGAGGCTCCAAAGGCCAGAAGGGCAATGAGGGTTGACAGCCCCAGAGGTCACCACCCAGGACCAAGGGGCATGAGGCCCGGCCCCGATGGGGGGTATCCCTTCTGTGGAATGGATGTGCTCCACCTGTTCCAGCCTGACGTTGTCACCATCCAGTTCCCCAAACGGCCCTTGTTCTAACTCTGTGTACTGGGCTGTCTGCTGCTTATGTGTTGATTCCTCATGTGTCTGCGTTCAGAGAGAGCTCAGTGATAACGTACCCTTCTAGTCTCTGTGACGCTGATTTCTCACGGTGAATGTAAAGAATGGTTTGTGATGACAATCTGGCTTCCTAGTAAGGTGACTTTAAACAGTACGCGCTGATTATAACAAGCACCACAGGTACGAAAGTGTCCCTCGGATGATGGCTTTCAAGTGTGCTGGGCCTAGCATATGCCTCAGCTCACCTGAGCCAGGATGCCCGACTCATGGACCCTGACACCCATGGGTCCCTCTCAGCCAGCCTCCCCTGGCTCAGGGTGCCTCACTGACTCTACGCCATGTACTTGTTGTCTCTGGTGGAACTCAGCCCACTTTGGGTAGACGGGAGGGAGTCGGGATGCATTCTCAGCAGCCCCTCATCAGGCCTTCGGGATGTTGGGGTGTCACTTCACATCCCAATGACCTATGTTAAAATATCAACCCAGAAAGACATACCCCCCCCCAGTGCTACATCATTCCTGGGTGGGGGGGGGGAGGAGGAGGAGGGAATTAAGTGCCCCACTTACGAGCTAATTAGGCCATCTTGGTAGGGAAGCGCTCTCCTGCCTTCACTCCTCTCCAGACCATAAGGAGAACTCGTTTTCCCGTTGTAAGAGCCAGCAGAGCATCTTGGGGGGAGCCTGTGATCTTCCACAGAGCAGAACTGACTCAAGTGCATTTGCGGGGCTGACTCATGACGTTCTCTAGCAGAGTTCTTCAAAACAAACCAGCCACAGAAGAAGCCGAACAGTCTTGTTCTCTCTTCCTAGGTGATGTTCACCGAGGAGGATGTCAAGTTCTACCTGGCTGAGCTGGCTTTGGCTTTAGATCACCTCCACGGCCTGGGGATCATCTACAGAGACCTGAAGCCCGAGAAGTAAGTGAAGACACAGTAGGACGCCGCCTCCACACCCCACTTCTTGCTGCCCCAGCTGGTAGCTTCTCTGTTTGATTCCCAGATGGGTGCCCAAAAGGGTGTAGACTGGGGCCATCCTCCTGTGGGCACCTCCCATGCAGGTCCCATCTGCCCACCCCTGAAAAGGTGCCCAAACAGGTGAGAGGCACTGGGAATGATGGCGTATCCATCCTCGTAACAACACGTCAGGGGAAGGCCAGGCTCGGGCCGAGTCCCTGCTGTTCGGGGTAAGGCTGGGCAGGTAGGGGGCATGCCCCCCACTCCTCCTTGCTTCTCAGCTGCTGCCTCCCCTACGGTGGGGAACTCCTCAGACATGGCCACCTCAATACTAGTTTGCCTCTTCCGCTCCTGTCCATTCTCTGCTGTCCACCTGCAGGGCTAGGAAGCCCTCGCCACGACTTCAACCAGCCATTTCCAGGTGGCAAGTCAGATGAGCTTCTCAGAGAGCTTTTCTAAAAGATTGTGGCACCTGTTTCCCTGGATCTTCTGATAAGATTTTGCGTGTCTTTGGCAACGATCATCTATAATGTTTTAGGATATTTTAGCAATCTATTCTAAATTAAAAGATTAAAGTCCCTCCAAAATCACAGTTTCCATGTGAGGTTTTTTTCTTATATTCTGTGTAGAGCAGACTCATAGGAGTGGGCCACGTGAAGAAGGTGATCAAGTGGGTGCCATTTTGGGTTCAGTAGGGTTGCTTGACCAGAGCCCCAAAGGCCAAGTCCCTGATGTTCTCACTCACTATTCACTGTCCTGTGAGACCATTCGATCCCACCCATGGAGGGTGAGGTCCATGACTGCTGGTGGACAAGGTAGAGGCTGGTGGGACCTACCAGCTTTGGCCATAAGGCAGCCTGTACACTTGGGCTGACTCATCACCAAGGGCTCGGGCCGTGGGGTTCCAACCCATGCTCCACAGCCTTTCCTCCATCTACACCGAGCTGAGGAGAAGACAGCTCTTCTCTGATGCCATTTTTATTAGATGTGGTGGTCGTTTATGGGAAACATCTGGGCAACATGGTGTCCATACATGGTACACTTGTCCAACACCAGAAGGACGTGGCTTTGACTTAACTACCTACAGTAGTTAGCTACAGTACGCCATCACTGGCTGCACGCGTCAATAAAAGTTTAAATAATCTCAAAAGGCCTCATCTTCAGCATCTCGGAGGAGAGAACAGTATCCTATTAACTCCAGCTGCCTCCCTCAGAGAGCGGTAGTGTGAGGCAGGTCTCAAAGCTGTGAGCCCCAGGCACTCGTTAGGGCGTGCACCCTGGTTCTCTCTCTCTTTAAAGGTCAAAGGGATCTTTACAGTTAAAAATAGTAATATTTAATTGCAGAGTTGAAGAAAGAAGATTTTGTTGTCAATTAGAATTAGTAAGGGATTAATCTTGAAAGCTGCTCCTTTCTGGGTAGGTCCCAAATTATAACTGAAAAGCAAAGATGAAAACATTCACCTCTTTCATGATAAATTGGCATTTTAATTATGTGCTGTAACATTTTCCTTCACATTTCAATTAAATAGTAGGTCTCTTTTTTTTCAATCCCATGGCAGATTTTTTCAATTGTGGTAAAAAGAAAAAAAAAAAAAAACAATAGAAAATTAGCACCGTAACCATTATTAAATGTGCAGCTCTGGCTGTGTGCACACTCACGTGTACCATGCAGCCACCAGCACTGTCCTTCTTCCAAACTCTCTGCATCTTGCAAAACTGAAACTCTGTCCTGGTGAGACGCTCACACCCCACATCCTCCCCTGCCCAACCTCTGACACCCCCTACTTTCTACCTCTATGAATCTGAGTGTTCTGGGTCCCTCGTATGAGTAGAAGGCACATTTCCTGTGTTGTGCCTGGCTTACTGCACTCAGCACCTTGTCCTTTGGTCCATCTGTATGCTGGTGTGGGTCAGAATGTCACTACTCTCCCTGACTGTTGAAGGCATCCCATATGAATCCTCAAGGCCTTGCTTTGCTTTTTCTCCATTCTGCTTCTGGTCTCTTTAAGGCTGGGCTAGTACCCTCCAGGAGCTGATGGAACAGGATTTAATTACAGCAAAAAAAGAAACAGAAGACTAGGAGTCCTGGGGTCCCCAAGGCCTGGAAGAGGGGCTTCCTCCAGTGTTGGCCAGCCTCTGCCCTTATAGGATCTCCCTCTGCCCTGCAATGAAGAACACCCTCCCACAGGAGAGCTAGGAAGGGTGAGGATGACACCCCCTCCAGACTGACACTCTAGATGTCAGGCATTGGTGGGACGAGGGCTTGCAGCCAGTGGGATAGCTCCTACAGCAAGGTGAAGCCTGCCGAGCCCCAAGCCTCCTCAAAGCCAGAGCCCAAGGTATCACAGGCTTCCCCGGCAGAGCTGGGTCAGTCCCGAGAGGCAGGGTGGGACTCAGAGAGGGGTGATATGAAGAAATAGTGCCTCTGGCCATTGAGGACCTGCCTGGATCAGGAAAAACTCAAGAGGCTCCAGATTCCCCACACACCAAGGCATTCTTGAGCCCTCTCAATCACGTCCTTCATGCAGTACGGTTGGAAGGCTTCCTGAACCTTCCTGTAGGCTACAGAAAGTCTCAAACCTGTAGGCCCCTGCTTCTGTTGGGTTAACCCCAAACACTGGATTGGAATCCACCTGTGGCTCAGCAGAGAAGCTGCTGACTGGGGAAGCAGTGATCCCAAAGCCCACGTCTGCCTGTAGCAGGTGACACCTGTGTGGTGACTGCTGCCCTGGCTGCCCTGGCTGCCCTGCTGTGCCCCCCTGAGATCAGCATGACCCTCAGCTGACCAGGGCTCTTGTAAAGCATGTTTTCTTCCCTCTCTTTCAGCATCCTGCTGGACGAAGAGGGACACATCAAGATCACAGGTTTGTAAAGGACAGCAGTGTCCCTGGTAAATGTGGGGAGCAGCTCGGAATCAAAGCCCTCATCCCACCAGCATCTGCTGATATGGGTCTCACTTTTGGCTGAAGTTTTCTTCCATAGGGATTAGCTATGTAGGAGTGTGTCCTCTGGGCACTCAGACTTTCCAGGTCCCCTTCCTTTCCTCCCTCCTGACCACAGAACCTTCCATCACCTTCCCTGCACCTCTCATCCCTGGCTGTTTTGTTCAAGGATGATGAGGCACAGGACCCACCTCAGGGCAATACTGGTGCTCTCCTGGGTAGCACGTCCCGACCCCACAGCCTCCTTCCCACCTTCAGTTGCCCTGTATGAATCCACATGTGAGCCTGCCTTCCTACTAAAACCTCAGACCCCTCCAGTGCCACCACATTAGGGGACACTGAAAACACACTCCCTAGTTCCATGACATCCGTTGTAGTCATGTCCTCTTGCTGCTGTCACGGTCTCCACGGTCTCCATACAGTCGGTGGCTTACAATGACACAGCTTCTCATCTTCCTGTTCCAGAGGCCACAAGTCCAGAATGGGCCTCAGGGGCTACCGTCAGGTTGTCAATGAGGCTACGTTCCTTTCTGGAAGCTCCAGGGAGCCTGTTTACTGCCTTCTCCATCTTCTAGGAGCTGCTCATATTCCTCAGCTTGTGGCCTCATCCTCCCTCTTTACAGCCAGCAGCACAGCACCTCCTAATCTCTGTGACCCTGCCCCCAAATCCACAGAAGGGCCCTTGTGTCACAGGGCCCACCTGGATAACCCAGGATCACCAGCCCACGTCAAGATCCTTGGCGTCAGCAGCTCTGCAGGACCCCACTTCTTGGGAGGTGACCTGCTCACAGCTTCTGGGGCTTTGGCTGCGGTGCTCTCTGGGGGCCATCCTCCCGTGAGCTGCCCTGCTGACCTGGTTCTGCCTCCTGTGCAAACACGCCCACTCCTGCATGTCCACCGATTTGCTGTTCCTGAACTAACGCTCTCCTCTCTTCCCCTGGAAGCATGTCCCTGCTCAGGGGGCCTGGTCGACCCCTGCTCTTTCCTCAGAGCTTACCTCGGCACCCCTTCTTCCTGAAACCTCTCTTCCCTGCTCTGTGGCCCCCATGAGGTCACACTGCCCCTCTGTTGCTGGCCTGCATCCCCCCCACCCTGTCTTCTCAAGGGTGGGTTTACCTGGTCTTCACGGATCCCCAGTACTTGGTGGAGTGCACGTAGTAACCGGCAATAAACATCGACTAAATAGTTTTACGTGCTTGTTAATGTTCAAAGTTAGAGTTTTGAAATGTTTCATGAATTTATATACCAGAAGCTGATTATCCATTTAATCGAACCTTCAGGCCACCCACTCCTGGCATAGAGTCCTAGGGAGCCTAAAATGTCATGCCATCGGAGTTTTGCAGCATGTGGTAGAGATTTAAGATTCTGTTAATACTTTCAAAGTTTTCTCTGCCAAACGACGAATTGCACATATCATATAAAAGTCACACTTGTGCCTGGTAGCTGGAAGGCATTTTGAGCTATAATGTCAAATTTTTCTATTACAGCATTTCAGCTTTCTCTGGTTCAATAATCATTATTATTATTATTATTATTCATGACCCCAAGGTAATAATATGTGATAATTTGCCATTTTGACCAGGCACAGTTTACAAACAACCCCCTCCCACACTCTAATGTGCAAAGCAAACCACTACGCTGTGAGTGAGCAAACCCACCCGTGGGTGTTTAATGTTCTCGCTCAGCATGCGACCTTACTCTACCCTCCCGAGGCCCTGGAAGGAACTGATGGATATCATCCTTCTTCCCAAACATGCTGAAACTGAGGGTGCCATCATCTTGGAGCCAATGTGTCCCCTGTATCCCTCACCCACTAAGTGCATTAACGCACAGGCTTTGAAAAAAGATAGAACACACTGAGGATTTCTTGGAGGAGGGAGACGGGAAGCGCTCACTGCATTCCCACGGCAAATGCTCCACAACCTTTATCAGACGTGCCTCACCACAGGGATCTCCTTCCCCGGTAGCCTTCTGCCTCTAACTCCCTTCCAGCCCTTTCTTTCGGAGCTACCACTTCCGTCTTCCGTCCCATCTCCTCCGAGCAGCACCACATGCTCCTGCATCCTGGCCCGCGGACCTGCACACCGGAGTGCCCGTCCACCTGCTGTGCCCCTTCAACAGGGGCACACTCCTGGGACTCCTTGTCAGTCTCTAAGAAATACAGCTTCTTGATCCTGTTACCAGGCACCCCAAGCTTTGTAGATCCCTGGGAGGCCTTGACTTGGGGAACTGACCGTGCGGGGGCATGATGACTCTTGCATCCAAGGCGGGTTCTGTGGCCAGGACAGAGCGGGTGGGAGAAGTGACGCCCAGCCGAGCACAATGCACATATGTGACACAGAAGCTCGCAGGTTAGGACTCAGCATAGAAACAGTTCTGGTGCCTCAGACTGAGGCGGTGCTGTGTGCTGTTCCACTTGCAGATTTCGGGCTGAGTAAGGAGGCCATCGACCACGACAAGAGAGCGTACTCGTTCTGCGGGACGATAGAGTACATGGCCCCCGAGGTGGTGAACCGGCGGGGACACACGCAGAGCGCCGACTGGTGGTCCTTCGGCGTGCTCATGGTAATGGTCTTCCCCGGTCCGCGTCAGCCTCCCTTGTCGCGGGTCCCCAGCGCCCGTGCCCATCCCCACGTAGGCTCAGAGGTCCGGGAATGGCCAAGGAAAACCGTGCTTGCAGTGTATACAGGCAGTGTCCTGTGTGCCCTGGGGACAAGGAAGCCACCAGATTCCTGACCCTACCACTTCTCCGCCCATCCCAAATTCCCACCGCCAGGAAACAGAACTGGGATTCAGATAAGGACACACATGTATTAAGCGTCAAACCCTCTTGCTACTTAACATTTCTACGGTCTGGGCATGAAGAGTTTAAGGGATGTGGTGATTTTCACATTAAAGACATTTTCTTATGTCAAACACAAAATCCTTCTACTTAGTCACAAAAATTAACATGAGCCAAAATATACATGGAGTGAGACATTTTTACATCTACATCTAGAAACTTGAATTTTCTTAGCTTGCGAGTTCACAGACCGAGCCCATACCCAGACACCACCTAGCCCGGGGGATCCTGTAGTCGTTATAGAAGTGGTGTTGGCTCCCTCCGCCTGTCCCCAGAGGGGACATGTGGTCCTTCCTCTCCTTCCTTGCCCTGTCACTCCGCCCGTCCTTCCAGCAGGCTCTGTGCCCGTGGCCCTCCATGCTCCCCGTGCCCTCTGCCCAGACTGGACTTCTGATGCAGTGGAGGGTCACTCAGCCTGTGTGGCTTCCATGCGTCCAGGCCACCTGTCTTGACACCACACAACGTGCCTTGCTTCCTGGCTGCAGGACCGCTGGGCTGTGTCCGGCGGCGGGGTTCAGAGGCGTTGCCTGGGGAACCGTAGCTTGGCTCTGTCTTGTGTCTTCTTGGCACTTTGACAAGCTGCTGTTATAAATCTGTCATCTTATGGTGTGAATCCCCACCTCGGGGTGTCTCCCCAGCACGAGGCATTTCCTAAGCACCACCGTGACCTTCCGCATGGACTCCCATCACAGACAGGCCCCCATGCTCAGCGAGCTCTGTGTCCCCCGGGGACGACATGCCTGTGGGCTCCCCATTCTAACCACCTGGGGTCCCCCTGCGCTGCCTGGTCCCAAAGCTATAGGAATGCTCTGGGGTTTGGAGAATATCACACAGAAGATGGTTCTTGGCTTTTCTAAAGGAGACCTGGTCCCAGCGCTGGCTGGCATCGCTGACACACCAGGAGCCATGGGCCCCGGGTGCTGGGCGTTTCTTACTGAACCGGCGGGATCACTTTAGTCGAAAGGATTCCACATTCAGTGTCTGACAGCAGCTGGAGAAGCTCATGGTGCTGGTTCCAGTTCTGTTTTGTTCAGCAGCAGGAAGCGGGGCGGGGGGGTCACTGTGATAATAGAGTGAGTCTCTTGGCTCTCAGCGTTCATGAGGCACCTTCGTAACTCACCTGAACCAAAAAAATCTTTACATTATGCAGCAAAGATACCATTCTTTCTGGTATTAGGTGTGGAAATAAGGCTCCAGAATCTTCAGTGATTGGTTTGAGATCACACCATTGTTCTCAAAACCACATTCCCATTTCGTCCTGCCCACCGAACCCTTGGGCCTCACGTGGCAACCAGCCTGCAGCCAGATGTCAGGACTCCTGCATTCGGCACTTCCACGGGCAACCCCAGGAGTGCGTTCCAAACTGCCATTTGCAATAGAAATTCAGGTCTACTGTGGCATTGAGTGTCGTGTCTGAGCTTGGCCTCGGGAAGAGGTCAGTTGAGGGCATGTTGTGTTTACAAGGTGCCCCCCACTAGCTTTGTTAAAGAGGGTGTAGGTCCGTGGAGGGAGCACCTGGAGGAACGGTCTGCACACTGGAGGGGCCACTGCCCATCCCTGGCATTTCTCCGCCGAGGAACTACACCTGTGTCCTCTGATGATGCAAGAGGGCCCCCCTGAGAGTTCGGATGAAGACACCCACACAGATGGTGGAGATCCTTGTCCTGGAGCAAAGTCATATGTCTGAAGTCAAGCACTTGTCGCCAGAATAGAATGGTCTCAGTAGTGATGGTCTCCATAGCAACGGTAGATCGCTGTCTCCACACTTGTCTGGAACTCAGGCTCTAGGAGGACGTTGAAGTTGAGGGCTCTGTAAACATTTTCTGAATGCTCCGGTATCATATGTGAGACTATCGGAGATACTTTTCCCGTTCTTCACCAGCACTGAGCATGTGTGGGGGCTCATACGCAGGTGTCTGTGTAAATTGCTCAGGCACTGTGGCAGTACATGTAGCCAGCTCAGGGCTCAGTCGCCACCCTGGGAAAGGACAGGGAGACCCACACCTTCCCCCTGAGGCTGCTGAGGGAAGCAGATGAGCGTAGCTTCACATGCTCAGAGCAGGGGTGGTGCACCGGGAGATGTGGACTGGTCCATGCCCCGTGCACCTTGACACACCTACACACAAACATACATGCACCTGCTGAGCAAAACCCAGCCTTGTGCGCCCGGCCCCAGGTACTGCTACCAGGTCATATAGTCTATTTCATTGTAGGATTTGTGCTTGTCTCTTTTCAGATTAAGATGTAACTTGCTCTTGAGTTCTTCTTTAAGAATATTGATCAACCAGATGAACCTGAATCGTAGGTTCCCTGCTGTGAAGTGTCTCCCTTATGGAGAACCTTCTTGTTCCACTGCTCACAGCACCATTCAGGCTCCTTCAGTGGTGGTGTCGTGTCTGTGCCCCAGGGCTGGCCACTCTCTTTGGGTTCATTAGATGTCCCGTCAGACAGGGCTTTCAACCCCAGCACTGTTGAGGTTTGAGGCTGGACAATTCTTTGGATGGAGGTTGTCCTGTGCATTGCAGGGTGGAAAGTAGCATCACTGGCCTCTACTCAGTAGACATCACTGGCACCAACACTTCCCATCTCTCCTGACCATCAAAACTGTCCCAGACATCAGGAGATATCCCCTAGGGGACAAAGATGCCCCAGTTGAGAGCCACTGCTTTAGACACATCAAAATATTTATCTTTCTGGAAATTTCATAACTGCTCCCAGTGAAGCTAACCTGAGTCTCTTTGGGTTCCCTCGTACATTTACACAGCCTACCTTGGTACTGACTTTGAATGCATCGGTTGGGGTACCCCCAGCCCATTTGCCAGGGTATGAGAACCCAAGGCAAACCATGGCTTATATTAGTTTTCCCTGGAAACCTTGGTCAGTCTCAGTATTGTTCAACACCAGACCAAAACTCTTACTATGTATAATGTCCCAGGAAAGCTCACCAGTAATGCCCTGATTTAATGAGATACTTAAGTACTGAGAAATTTCTTTTTGAGAATAGTAATACTAAAATGATCTCCTTTGTCCACAGGTGATAGAAAGGGAACCCTTAGAGGGGTGGGAAGTGAAGCCAAACAAAATGGAGAGACACGTATGGGTTGAGGAAATACATAGCCTCACCGTCATCACCACCACCACCATCATCTTCATTACCAAGCAGCATTTATTGAACACTCATGTACGCCAGTGTTGGGTGTTCATAAATGGTTCAGCTCTTCCTACTGTGTTCTTCCTACTGTGTTGCATGGAGAAGGACAATGTAGAAGGAAGAAGAGCAGGCTGGAGGGAGAGAAACACAAAGGACGTGGATCCCGGGAGTCGTAGTCAAAGCTAAGATGTAATCACTAAGCAAATGTGTGCCAGTTGCTGGTTGATCCATAATCAATAGTTACATGATGCACAGACTTTAGGATGGGCACCACCTTTATAGCAATGATTAATAGCTTTCTTTTTCACATGGCCTAAAATGTTTTTCCTTGAAATGGAATTTCATTCATAGTGGACTCAAGAAAGAAAGGAGAGAGGGTAAAGAGGATAGAACCAAAATAGGGAGAGAATGGTCTTTGCCAATATGATTCTATCTTAAGAGATAATTTAGTTTCCATGATTATAAACTTTCATCCTGTTCTGTCAGATAAACAGCTCATATTTCAGAGCATTCTACTTTTCAATTTAGTTATGTTTGTCTACTTTCAGATTCTGTTAGGGACTCTCTTACTCCTGGTGTTTATGACTCATGTCTTAATTGATCACAGGCGGTCTGTTCTGTGAGCCCTTACCATGCGAGTGTAGTAGCGCAGCCTTCAAACACCTCGACAGGCTGGAATTTTTAAAATCCTTTTAAAATTTTACTTTCAGAAAGCAAACCAAGGATATTAATAAAGGCTTAACTACATTCATTTCTTTAAGTTTGTAATTTCACTCCTGGTAGTGAGTGCATCATAAGGGTAACTCCAAATCTTAGGAAAGCTTTTTTTTTTTTTTGTATATTTTATATTTTTACTAGAGTTCTATTTGCCAATGTATAGTATAAAAAGCTTCTGCACAGCAAAAGAAACAGTCAACAAAACTAAAAGACAACCTACAGAATGGGAGAAGATGTTTGCAAGTTACATATCAGATAAAGGGCTAGTATCCAAGCTCTAGAAAGAACTTATTAAACTCAACACCCAAGAAACAAACAATCCAATCATAAAATGAGCAAAAGACATGAACAGAAATTTCACCAAAGAATACGTAGACATGGCCAACAAGCACATGAGAAAATGCTCCGCATCACTTGCCATCAGGGAAATACAAATCAAAACCACAATGAGATACCACCTCACACCAGTGAGAATGGTGAAAATTGACAAGACAGGAAACAACAAATGTTGGAGAGGATGTGGAGAAAGGGAAACCCTCTTGCACTGTTAGTGGGAATGTGAACTGGTACAGCCACTCTTAGGAAAGCTTTTTTGTGCATTTCAATATTACTTATAATAGCAGAAAATTGGAAATGTTCTAAGTGTCCAACAACAAATAAACATATTTTGGTAAATCCATATATAAAGTGATATTATGAAGAGTTTATAATCAGCATGGGAAGTTTTTATATTATTCTGTGAATGGTGAGTATATAAAACCATTATCTGTGTTTTAAAAAAAAAAAACAGCTTCAAGAATGTAGTAGAAGAAAATCACAAATGTTAATTGTGTCTTTCTTTGGATAATGGGATTATGGATCATTATTTTGGTCTTTCTACTTTGATGTATTTCCCAAGATTTTCATAATGCAGAGGAAAAATACTGTAGGATAAATTTTAAAGGGATAGAGACAGTAGAGTCAAAATCAAAACTAAGTCAAATTTTATAAGATCATACAAAGTCCTGCACCAAGGCTGTTTTCTTAGACAGTTGATCCTTGACCAACACAGGGATAAGGAGCGCTGACCCCTGAAGGTCATCAAAAAATCCATATATAACTTTTGACTCCCCTCAAAATTAACTAATAATAGCCTGGTGTCAACCAGAAACCTTAGGATATCATAAACAGTAGATTAACCCGCATTTTTTACATTATATGTATTCCAAACTGTATTCTTACAATAAAGTAAGCTAGAGAAAAGAAAGTGTTATTAAAATCATAAGAGAAAATACATTTACAGTATAGTACCATATTTATTGGAAAAAGACCCACATGTAAGTGGGTATTTCACACCCATGGTGTTCACACCTGTGACGTTCAAGGTTCAACAGTAATCTGAAATGACATGAAGACACAGACTGGGATTGATGCTGTGGCCCCTGTCAGCTAGATTCAGTATCCTATTTTCAAGGACAGGGTTTGGTGGCACTGCTGCCCCAGTACCTTTCTTCAGAAGGGGTTGGGTGTGCATGATTTTGTGGTAATACCCTGGGATTTCAGGCCACTGCCTCCAGAGCCTGTGTCCTCAGGGCTTTTGCATGAGAGAAATCCATGCTCGGGGAAGGCTGACCCTCAGTCCTGTCTTTATCACAGAGGCCATCCTGGCAAAGGTCCACTTATTATTTCAGTGTGAGGCAACCTGTATTGGAGATGTTATTGGTGCCATAGTGTTTTTACCGGATGTTGTAGATGGACTGAAGTCTTTCTGTCCTGGCCCCCTCCGTAGCACCCACCAGAGAAGGACGGGGTCCTCAAATAACCTCATAGAAGGTGTCCAGCCCAACCGTCATTCCCTTCACGCCCCTCTTTGTGTGTCCACAACATGCAGCACCTCTTGCTGCAGTTCAGTACTTCCTGTCTTATTCGCCTGTCCACCTCCCCAGTGAACTTGGAGCTCCATGAGGCCATTCTGCTCACTGATGTACACAAAGCATGTTGGCCAGCACCTGTGCTTGATGGATCAGGATTTTGAATGGATGAATGAACTGTGGTTGCATTTTGCCCATCTGGGACTCTCTGCTATTAGATCCAGTAGGTCTGAACACTTGCTCTCCCTGTTCTTTGTTATTCCGCAGTTCGAGATGCTCACGGGATCTTTGCCATTCCAGGGGAAGGACAGGAAGGAGACCATGGCCCTCATCCTCAAGTGAGTACAAAACACCTACCCTTGGAGATCCATCCAATACTCGTTAGCACCTTCTGATACCAATACCTTCAGTCATGGAAACCTAGATCATTAAGTAGGCATTAGCAATAACCATAATAAACATTCTGGGCATTTTAATTACAATGGAGAGTGAATGGGATCGCCAGGTGATCCTGACAAGTCTTGCACCACAGATAACATTTTCCATCAGTGAAAATTGCAAATGTTGTCCAATGACAGGGATTTTCGATGTGATGATTGATGATGACCTTCACAAACTACAGATTTGAGGGACTGCAGAGAGAACACTGCAGGGAGTTCCCTTTCTTTTTCTATCTCTTGACCCCCGTTCATGCGGGTACCCATGCTCTTCTGCCTGACCTTGGCAGGAATCAAAGTTACCCATGTGACCGAATACAAATTTTCTGTTCAGTTCTCACGAAGAATCATTTACCATGCAAATGGATTTTGCTCTTAGGATCCTAGAAATAAGTCTACACCCAGCGTCTTGCTATAAGCCCTTAAATGTGAGCAGGCTCCGTCTAAGCACGATGTCAGAAGGGAGACATCTGGGAGGAAAAAACAGGAGTATTGCTGGGAATGGGGAAGTGGCTGTGGAACAGGTGGATCCCAGCTCCAAATTGAGGTCCCCTGCTAGACGAGGGCATGGACTTCCTGCACCTGAAGGACAAGCCATAAAGCTGCTGGTCCTCACAATCAGCTCTCTCAAATGCTGCAGATGGACAGGTCACTTTTATAAAAGTGAAAGTCTCCTAAAAAGCTTACATTTTTGTAGATTACACCATTGTATAAATGAAAGGAAAGGAATTAGTGGAGGAAACCTCATGGGATTTGCTCAGTATCTTCTGGTATCAGATTACCTTCATTGTGGGTGACATATCTATGGCTACAGTCTGTTATTTTTGCCTTGGTTACCCCTCTTTCTCTTAATTTTAAGGGGGAACAAGATCTTTACTTGCTCCAGGAGTGACTGAACATTTCTGAAGGAGCAGCACCAAACTGTTGCCCCATGGATCCTAAAGCATGATCTGAGGACCCCTGGAGACCTAAGACCTTCCTGGGGGCTTGGAAGCTCCTCCTTTACTAGAGTTTTTTTTTTTTTTTGCAGTTATTTGAAGAAGTTAGATTACTGGATTTTTTTTTTCATCATGATAAGTGTCCTCTTTAATCCCCTTTGCTTATTTCCCCAATCTCCCTACCTACCTCCCCTCTGGCAACATCAGTTTGTTCTCTAGAGTTAAGAGTCCGTTTCTTGGTTTGTCTCTCTCTCTCTGTTTTTTCTTTGCTCATTTGTTTCATTTCTTAAATTCTACATGTGAGTGAGATCATATAGTATTTGTCTTTCTCTGACTTATCTCACTCAGCCTAATACTCTCTAGCTCCATTCAAGCCTTTGCAAATGGCAAGATTTCATTCTTTTTATGGCTGAATAATATTCCACTATATATGTACATATATGTATACACTACATCTTTGTCAGCCATTTATCAGTCAATGAACACTTGGGCCCCTTCCATAGTTTGTCTGTTGTGGACATTGCTGCTATAAACATTGGGGTGCATATATCCCTTTGAATGACTGTTTTTGTATTCTTTGGGCAAATACCTGTTAGTATCATTGCTGGATCATAGGGTAGCTCTATTTTTAACTTTCTGAGGACTCCATACTGTTTACTAAGGTGGCTACACCAGTTTGCATTCCCACCAACAGTGTAAGAGGGTTCCCCTTTCTCCACATCCTCCACATCCTTGCCAACACTTGTTGTTTCTTATGTTTTGGGGTTTAGTCTTTCTGACAAGTGTGAGGTGACATCTCATTATAGTTTTGGTTTCTTTCCTTGATGATGAGTGCTGTTGAGCATCTTTTTATGTGTCTGTCCACATCTTGGTGTCTTCTTTGGAGACATGTCTGTTCATGTCTTCTGCCCATTTTTTTCATTGGGTTATTTGTTTGGGGGATGGTGATTTGTATCTGTTCTTTATATATTTTGGATACTAACCCTTTATCAGATAGTCAGTCACAGATATCTTCTCCAATTCAGTAGGTTGCCTTTCAGTTTTGTTGGTTTTTTCCTTCACTGTGCAGAAGACTTTTTATTCTGATGAAGTCTCCATAGTTTACTTTTGCTTTTATTTTCCTTGCCTGAGCAGATGTATCTAGAAAAATGTTGCTAGGGCTGATATAGATGCTCTCTTCAAGGGTTTTGATGGTTTCAGGTCTCACATTTAGGTCTTTCATCCATTCTGAGTTTATTTTTGCATATGGTGTAAAAAAATGATCCAGCCTCAATCTTCTGCATGTGGCTGCCCAGTTTTCCCAACACCATTTGTTGCAGAGATTGTCTTTTTCCCATTGGATACTCTTTCCTGCTTTGTTGAAGATTAATTGACCATATAATTGGGGGTTTATTTGTGGGTTTTCTATTCTGTTCCATTGATCTATGTGTCTGTTTTTGTGACAGTACCAGACTATCTTGATCACTACCACTTTGTAATATAACTTGAAATCTGGAATTGTGATGCCTCCAGCTTTGTTCTTTTTCAAGATTGCTTTGGCAATTTGAGGTCTTTTGTGGTTCCACACAAATTTAGGTTTATGTGTTCTAGTTCTGTGAAGTCCCATATTTTCTTCATAGTATTGCAACAGATTGAACACAGAGGTGAGTAAGAGTATCTGGCTATCGGGGTGCCCGGTGGCTCCATCAGTTGAGTGATGGACTCTTGGTTTCAACTCAGGTCATGATCTCAGGGTCCTGGGATCAAGTCCCACATTGGGCTCCACATTCAGCATAGAGTATGCTGAAGTTTCTCTCTCCCTCTCCCCAACCCCTGCGTGTGTTCTCTCTCTCTCTCTCTCTCTCTGATAAATAAATCAGTCTTTAAAAAAAAAAAAAAAAAAAGACATCTGGCTGGCTTTCATCTAACCCAGAAGAGATTCCCAAAATGTAAACAGTAGCACTCTTCAAGCCAAAGCTTTGGTTGTTATTTTGGAAAACAGAGTTCAGTTGCATTAAAAATGTTACTTCTATTAATAGGATTTTTATTATTTATTTTTAATGCTTGTATTATTTTTTAAGCAAATTGTTAAAAAGCTATTATAAAAATGTCTGCCATATAACCCACATAAACAGAAGCTCTTTGATGGCCTAAATAATTTCTAAAGTGCCAAAGAGCCCTAAGACCAAAAAGCTTGGGTGCTGCTGCCCTGGGTCACATTGATTCGATCTGTCTGTCGATGCTGACCAAGCAGGATCCCCAAGTGCCAGAGAAAACTCTGGTCATCCTTGTCATTTCACACTACAACTGTGCTTTTCAGAGCCAAGCTGGGCATGCCACAGTTCCTCAGCATGGAAGCCCAGAGTCTGCTGAGAGCCCTCTTCAAACGGAACCCGTGCAACCGACTTGGTAAGAGCCCGACACCCCAGGGACTGCAGGCGCTGCTTCCCCACCCCGCTATGCTTTTGTCTGGCTACACATTTGTCCAAGTTCACTGAAAGCAAAGGTCTTGCCAGGGGTGCAAATACTTCCCATGTCCCAGATATATGGATCCCCAAAACACAGTCCCTGGCAGATATTTTAAGCTATTTTCTGAAAGTCACTATTTTTACACAAAATGGTAACAATTTTTTCTACTCATTTTACTTGCCTTTTAGAACCCCACAAACTAAGGACAAAACAGCTGAAAGCTGCTTCTTATTTAATCCCTCTTTAGTTAATAAATGTCAACCTGTTTTAAAATCAAGATTTACATGAATGTTAACTAAGTACTAACCCATTTTCAGAATAATTCTTTACAAAAGGTTTCCCTTAGATGCTTTTCAGTGGTGCTTCTCCCACAAATGAAGTGTTGTATAGACTTTCTCCAGGTCACACAGCTGCTGAATCGCCCTTGTCCATGCGTGGGTTTTCATTCCTCATTGTCACAGGCGCTGGTGTGCGTGCCCAGTGTAGTGACGCGAGACCACTGACGAGGTAGATCCCTCAGGGCGGGAGCAGGTGCCCCACATGGTGCCAGCTGCGTGCGGAGCTGGAGGGCAATGAGATAAGGCTCCGTCTTTCTGCCCACATGGCAGCAAACACTAGAGAGCAGAGTGGAATAGGTGGGCCCTCCTATTCCCTGCCGTCCTCCAGAGAGCAGATGGTGCAACATTTTAGCACTTTGGCAAAACCCATCAACACTTTAAACTGTATACAACTCTCTACCAAGAAATTTTACTTCCAGAAGGCTATCCAGTGCATAAGTTACATGTATAAAAAATGCTTATTGATAATCTCTCTTTTTTTTGCGAAGACCTGGAAATAAGGTAAATGTCGATCAGTAAGGACACCATTAGGTAAATTATGGCACATCCATACCAGGCCTAAGGGCAGCCATTTAGATGGGGATAAATGGGGGGGGGGGCACCTGGTTGGCTTAGTCATTGAAGCATCTGCTTTTGGATCAGGTCATGATCCCGGGGTCCTGGGATGGAGCCCCAAGGTCGGGCTCCCTGCTCAGCAGAGAGTTTGCTTCTTCCTCTGCCCCTCCCCACCCAATCGCCCATTCATGCTCACTCTGTCTCATACACGTTCTCTCAAATAAATAAATAAATAAATAAATAAATAAATAAATCTTTTAAGAAATAGAAATAAATAAATGGGACAAGCTGTCACCAGGTGTCTCCACCAGGGCACAGGGGACATCTCGGCTGGGTAATTCTTTCTTGCAGAAGACTGTCTCGTGCCATAGGATATTTGGCAGCAACCCTGCCCTCTCCCTAGATGCCTCCCTCCCCAAGCCATAGCAAGCCGAGCTATGTCTAGAGTTGCCCCTGGGAACAGTTCCCCCCCCACCGCTCACCCCTACTAGACCCACTGCTCTGTCAACGCTGGCTGGAAAGATGCCCAGGATCTATCTAGTTGCATAGATGAGTTGCTGCAGAGTCTAAACGCATCCCGTGGGGGGACCTGTACCCATTTTAAAACACAGTAGGTGTCTGCAAGCAAGTATGGGGAGCCCCACATGAACCCAGCCCCTGACACCCACCTGGCACAGGCCCCAGATGGTGACTGCCAAAATGACCATCATCAAATGACTTTGATTAAAGACCCGCCAGCATGATAATTGCACACATCTTAAGGGGCGCCCCTAACAGAGCCCCAGAGGTCAGACGCTAAGGGCAGGCACTCCTCACTCTGCCAAAGGCCCTCTCAGGACAGCAGCTCTGGTCACTGGGCTGCTGAGCCGGCAGGTGCCAGTGGGGACGGCAGAGAGCCTGGAGGTCTGGGAGGGGGTGCATGCCAGGCTCCAGAGCCAGGTTTACACCATGCTGACATGCAGGGGCTGGGGTGGGGTGTATAGGTCTGACTCTCAGTCTTGAGGAACCTTGAGGGCCTCACAGAATTCCCTCTACCTTGTTGTCACTGGGCACCACAGTAAAGTCCCAGATGGGCCCCAAAGACACCAGCCAGGAATCTTGATGAGCCCTCGTTGTCCTGGCTCCATCAGAGAGGCACTGCTCCTATAGATGCCTGCGCCATACCCCTGTGTTAGGAACGCTGCTTGCACGTTCCCTGGCCCTGTGCGCTGTGTGCACCATGTGCACCTCCACACACAAATACCAGCTCCGGAGAGCCTCCTCGAATCAGTGGCTTCCCCATATTCATCCCGGGGCTCCCACAGGCAAGGCCCTCATGTCACCTGTCCTGCAATGGGGAGGGTCACAGAGACAGTGGGAGCACTCGACCCCAGGAACACAGACAGGGAGTAAAGGGCTCCACGTCTGACCCCCATCCTGGAATTGTCTTGTGATTTTGTCAATCCGCTGTCACCTGGCCTGGGGGCCTCCCCAAGATAGCAGACCGTCTCCTTGGTCACTGTGCTTTCTGGGGACAAGGTGCACAGACTTCTTAACTCTTACAGTGCATTTTAAGACCTGGAACCAAGCAGTAAACATGTCCCTCGGCTCAGTGTGTTCAACGTCACTCCCTTGAATTTATCTCTAAGAGTCACAAAGACCATAACTGTTTTTCTATTTCTGATCTGACTCTCCTCATCATGAATTAATTGATGACCTTTCGTTAATGTCTCTGTCTCTGTGGAAGTGGCCCAGAAATAATCCCTCCCTGTCCAAGGCCAGCCTGTAGTGCAGCTTGGCAGGTCTTAACCCACAGAGCACCTGCCTCAGAGCCTGGAGTGCACAGAAACATCACTGCAGGTCATTTCTACCCCTTTACGAGCCCCCTCTCCTTCTCCCTGCTTCCCCCACCAAGCCCACACTGGCAGAGTCCCTGTCTTGTTTTGTCAGTCTTCCAGATGCTGGGTTCCAACACCTGGACGCCCCTGTATTTCATTCTGTGACTCCTTTCCAAGTGCTATACCCCCAGCCAGCATGGGCACAGCCTCTCTGCACAGCCCTGGAGGCAGGTGGGAGGTCAGCTCTCCTGCTCCTCTGCCCCATCGGTTCTTTAACCAACCAGCTGAACAGCTCACTTCTCTTCCTGGGCCTCGGTCCCCCTGGGGAGGACGGTAGTGTGCATGGAGCACTGCACTAAGAAAATCATTATCTCATCAAAATCTGCACAACAGTGCTTCAAGGTAGGGAAAAGGAGACACTTAGATTTGCTTATGAGAGAGGGGTGTCCATAAGAATTACTCGTAGTTGCAAAGTACAGAAGGCCTAAGCAACTTAAAATGATTTTACCCAATGATTTAATTCTTCAAAGTGCAGTTTATTTTTCTTGCAGTAACAAGTCATATGGCCATAGAGGGTTGTAAGCGTTGGCTCGGCAACCGAACTATAGTTATCAAAAGCCCAGGTCTGCTTATCTTTTTATTACCACCCTTAGTACATTGCCTTTTCATCTTCATGAGTGGTGCCTTGTGATCACAAAGTGGCTGCCACAGCTCCAGGCGTCACATTCAGTTGAAAGGAGGAAATGGATGAGGGCAGCTGCATCTGTCCCTTTTCTCAGGAAGGCAACGCTGGGACTTCTCTTTACTTCTTGCTAAGTAGAAACTGTCACTTGGCACTTCTAACTAAAAGGAATGTGGGAAAATAAGTATTAGGATAGAAGGAATAGGAGATTGGGAATGGTTGTCTTATTAGCCAACCTCCAGGGTCAGCTGCGGGAGGTATTCGATAAAGGGTGAGCCGACCTGAGGGAGGGTCTGTGCCTGGTCGACCTTTCCCCAACTCCTCAAACCCTATTTCTCACTCCTTTCAGCAGATCTTAGGGACCCATTAGTTAGGAAGGAGAGGGACTGTATGCTATGTAATCTAGAAATAATGCACATGCATATGGGGCTCCCCAGTGCTTCCTAGGCTCTGGCTCTGGTGACACAGTGGAGCAAAACCATGGTCCTCGCTCTCACAGGGCCTTTAGCACAGCAGAAGATGCCAGCATTAGCCAAGGAAGTGGCAAATAGAGAGGTATAAGGTGGAGCTCACCGGAAGGAGAGAGAGCTTTGCAGGAATGTGGACACTGGCAAGTGTGCACCGGGGAAGGGGAGCTCGTGAGGAGCCCCGGGTGGCAGCACCGGGCAGAGGGCAGAGGGTCGCAATGCCAGGACCGTATCCCGCCTGGCACTTACTTGCTGAAGTGACCTGGAGCAGATGTCTGCACCTCTCTGGGCCACTTTCCCTATCCGTGGATTGAGGGTGATGGCAATACCTCCTTCACAGTGTGGTTGGAAAAACCTAAAGACCTAGAACAGTGCGTGACACACAGGACACGCTTTAATGTGTCTGACAAATCCATGAAAAGCAGAGATCACCGGAGCCCCAAGATCCATGGTAGGGGATCGTGTCTACACCTCTTGGCTGCACTGCTTCCTACTAACTGGACCATTGTTCTCTCCTGCTTGGCTGTGGGACAGAACAGAGAAAAGTTATCTGATGCACAAATACTGCTACACTGCGACTCTGGGAAAAACAAAACAGACTATCGTTTTATGGGATGCATTTTAATAGACATTGTTAAACCTTCTCCTGAGATCATTGCAAAAAAGAGTCTGTGTTTGACCTGTGTCTGGAGAGCCCTACGTTCCCTGACAGGAAAGCATCAAGGTGGCCTGCCGGGTCCTGAACTCAACGGGAGGGAGCGCAGGGCCCCTCCACCCACGGGGAAGGGGGACACCAGCACAGTCGCCCTCCAAGGCCCTGTCCAGGGTGCTCCACCAGGAACCTTGCCCACGGCTGAAACTTCTCTTTCGGTGCCGAGTTTGTGCTGCAAAGGTCTGTGCAGTCCCTGCCCTGTCGTTCTCGGACGGAGATCTGGGCACGTGGTGAATTGTGACTGTGCGAGCACGTGTGAAAATCACAGGCTGGCAAGGGGAGCAGACGTGGCACCTCCTCCCCGTCCCCGGCCGCCACTTGTTCCCGCCAGGGGGGAGCCTGGCTGCGGGTCCTACCCCACCAGATGTCCCCGTGGGGACCTAGACTCAGAACAGAGGAATGAAGACATCGGACCCATCCGTTGGCTGAAACACACACGAGACCAGAAGCGAGTCACACTGGTCTCCTGAGGCGGCTGAAGACTTGTGCCTGGAAGTCACTGTCCTTTCAAACACCGGTGCATTAGCTGGAGAGGATTTGTCACCACACACCGCCTGGTGAATGACACTTGGGGAGGAGCCGTATTTCCTCTCCCTCTGCTCTGGAAGAAGGAAATGATTTTCTAAATAATTTATTCTTTTGTCTTAGAATTTAATGTCACAAAAGCCACAGTTCTCTAACCCAAAGTATCATTTTGTTATTTAGTTTAAATCACTGATGAGAGAGGAAGCTGAGCTTCTCTCATTAAGTGTATGGGCTTATGTCATCTTAGAAGAGCCTGGCCCAGCAGAGCCCCCAGGAGGCATGGCTGTCGGCCCATCTGCGGCCAAAATCTGCCCCTCAGATCATCCCCAAAGGGGGTCCTGCAGCCTCCAGGAGCAGTTGGCCCGCCCTCGGAGGATACACAACAGAAGATGTCCAGACTCAGCATTAAAGAAGAAACTGTAGTTAGGATTATTATTAGTCATACGACTTTCCCTGGGGATGTAACTGAATCTAATTGTCCCCAAATCCTCTGCCATAAGGAGGGAAATCACATTGCATAGATGCATCTTGGTCTGCACAGGCAGTTGGGTCCTTCTGTCCTTTCCATTTGCTGGGAACCTTACCCTTGGCCATCAAATAGCCCCCGGCCGTTCAGGGGGCTCAGAGGGCATCCCCCTTCCTGCCCCTCACCGCTGCTGATCCTCACACGTAAGCCAGAACCTCTGTCTCTTGAATCCTACCCTGTCGAAGCAACCTGGGCCCCCAGCCCACCCCAGGCACCCTACCCCATGGCCGGCCCGTTGGTGCTGGGAAACAACAAACCTCCTGCACATCCCCCTGCACCCCTCCTGGTGCCTCCCCTCCCACTGAGCCCCCCCGGGAGGCCCACTCCCAGGCTCACACCGGCCCCACGTCCCCGCTGCCCCACTGCCTCTGCCCCTCACGCAGGAGTGGAGTTCCCAGCGGGTTCAGCCAAGCCCACTTGCATGCTGGGGGTAAAACAATAAGCTGGAAATGATGAGGGACAAACAGATAAGGGTGACTGCAGCAAAGGGTGAGACGCTCTGTGGCTGTCCCATCCCACTGATGAGCTTCCTGAGCCCACAGAACAAAGTGCCACGGACCATGCGCTTACCCCAGGGGCGTAATGTCTCCAGCTCTGGAGGCCCGGGTCCTGCATCAGGGCATGGGCAGGGTGAGAAGGAAAATCCCGGGCCTCTCTCCCAGCTCCTGGGGGCTGCAGGATCCTCGCTGCTCACAGGCTTCCAGAAGCACCAGCCTCTCCTCTGCCTTTACCTTCACTGGCATTCTCCCTGTGTCTGTGTCTGCATCCCAAGTTGCCCCCTTTCCACAAGGATGCCGGTCAGGTTGCGTGGGGGTCCCCTCCTCCCCCGCCCAGGATGCCTTCATCATAACTAGCCATATCTGCGGTGTCCCCACTTACAGATAAGGTCACGTTCTGAGGTTCTGAGGGGTCAGAACACCAGTACAAGAATTTCAGAGGGACACCCTCCAAGGGCAGGTGCACAGAAGTGTACACCTGGAAGAAAGAGCAAAGGTGCCTCTGCTTGACCTCTGACACTTTGCAGATGAAGATGCCGAGGCCCCTCCTCCACCATGGCTTGCAGGAAGGCCCTGCCACGGCCACCAGGTCTAAAGCCAGTGGCACTTCTGCCTCAGTATCCCCCCGAATGTCCTCACTCAAGACTCTGAATCTAGGTCTCTAACCTGCTGCTGACTAGAGGTATTCGCTGCTTGCCAACCGAGCTGTGTACACCTGAGCAGGTGCCGGTGACGCGGGCAGATGGTGCTGGCAGCCTCCAAGGGGAGCTCCAGTCCTCGGCCTCGGGCCTAACAGGCAAACCTGCAAACCGGAAAAGCCAGTCACTGCAGGTGTGCAAGGGCAGGGTGCTGCGGGCAGAAGGTGGGAGGGACAGAGCCATTGGAGCTGGCAGTCCTGGAGGGCGGGGTGCGCAGGGGGAGCAGGCAGTTTCCTGCGTGGCGAGCAGCGAGCTTCCACACCTCAGGAGTCTTGGAGCGCCACTTGCGTTCATTCCCACTGTGACTTTGTGCGGAGGCACGACAGCTGACTACTCTGAATTAGGCGAAGGTACAACTTATTGTACGATGCGACTCTGTGCTAAGTATGTCGGTGGCCCCCAAACAGCTGCTGTTCCCGGGAGGGGGTCAGAGGGCAAAGTTGCAGAAGACAGGCGAGGGGCATGCGTGATCTCTGTGCCTGAGGGGGGCGCTGGAGGAGGTGGTGCAGGCCAAGCAGGGGCAGCCAGGGCATCCCTGGAGGTGTCCCCCTGAAGGGCGTGGCCAGGGGACAGTCTCACTGTGCTCTAGAGAAAGCCCCTCGGGGCTGGTGTCGCTGGCTGGTTGGTCCACAGAGGCCAACGGGGAGATGGAGGAGGGGGTCAGGCTTGCTCTGAGAGGGAGGCCTGGGGAGATGAGTCCCTGGGCTGGGCCTCCCTCCGTGTCCTCATCTCCGCCCTCGAGGTGCCTTCCAGGTGTGACTCTCCTCACTCTGAAAGATTCGCAAGTCCAGGAGGTCAAGGACAAGCTCGAGCCCCGCCCACACACCGACATCTGTGTGCTTAGGCCAGGGTGGCCCCCTGGTGAGGTCCGGGCCAGCCCTCCAGAACCTCAGGGTGCGCCTCTGGGCTCAGGAAGGCCACCAGTGGTGGCTGTTCTTGTGAATGGGTTTGCAGAGCAGGGCAGAGAGTAAACGCCTCTCCAGCGAAGTTGGCCTGCTTTCCAGACCTTCCCGAGGGATGAAAGATTAGGATGGGTGCTAAAAGGGAGGAAACCCATTCTCTAGGGTTTTTCAAAGCTGATAGCTCTCTACCTCATCATCCCTCGTGAGCCTCTGTGTCTTCCTAGAGGACCTTCTAGGAGATTCTCAGACGCCCAGAGGAGTATGTGGCAGAGAAAGGAATGAGGTGCACGCGTCCATGTAAAATAGCACAGCTGTGTAGACCATGTCAGATCCCATCTCAGGCACACCTGTCGGCACGGAGCCACCCACTAGCAGGGCATTTTCTGTGTTTCTTGTTTCTGTTCTACTCCCCAACGTTGGTCTCCCCAAGACATGCTTTACAGGCTGGTCTCCGAGGTCCCATCCTGGGTCCCATCAGCGGCTGGCCAACCTCTGACAGCTTGGTCAAGAACAAGGCGCTGGTCAGCTCACACCAGCGTCCTCTGAGACACGGCCCAGCAAATGTTTTAAACACTGAACAAATGAAATTTCAAAGGGACAGCAAAATAGTTTCTAGACTGTGAAAAATAATGTGTAGGTTGCATGTGAGTGAATAAGACATAAAAAACAGACCTCGTGTTCACCTGCCCAACAGGATAGCCTGGATATTACAGGTGTGCCAGTCGGTGGAGTTCGAGGAAGCGAGGATGGTAACCGAAAGTAAGCGTGTTCTGAACACATGCCAGGAATTGGACATAAGAGTCACCTGGATGGCTCAGATGGGGAAGCATGTGACTCTTGATCTCAGGGTTGTGAGTTCGAGCCCCACATTGGGAGTAGAGGTCACTTAAAAAAATTAAAATTTAAATTAAAAAAAAAAGGGGGCACCTGGGTGGCTCAGTGGTTGAGTGTCTGCCTTCGGCTCAGGTCGTAATCCTGGGGTCCTGGGATCGAGTCCTGCATCGGGCTCCCCAAAGGGAGCCTGCTTCTCCCTCTGTGTCTCTGCCTCTCTCTTTGTGTCTCTCATGAATAAATAAATAAAATCTTTAAATAGAATTTAAAGAACAAATGATAATAAAAATTTAAAAAGAAAAGAATTCTAGATGGATGCCGTGTGGCACCAAAACAACAGAGTGACTACTTCAGAGGCATCTCAGGGGCCCCAGGGATGAAACGTTCCCAACACTGTCTGTGGAACTGAAGAAACAATAGAAATATTAGGGGAAGATACCAAAACTTTTTGAGAGTAAGTTACTGAGAAGGTGGAAGCCCAGTGCTGATGAACCCCACGGTGAAAGTGTTCGCCTTGTCAACGCTGTGAGCAGCGGAGGGCTGGACGCACCGGCGCTGAGCACGGGAGGAGGGCACACTCACCGTGACCCGTGGACGTAAGGAAGGGCCGCCTGGATGAGAGATTACACCCTCACCCCGCGTGCAGGAGTCTGAGACTCGGGTCCACGTGAACACGCCCGTTTGCCGACGGGCCATAGGTGACTACATGTTCCTACTCCCAAGAGTCGACTGTGAGCTCCCAGAGCTACTGCTCCATTGAACTTCTCAACTCATCTTTACCTGGCGTGGAGGACGTCGTGTGAGTCACCTGCCTAAAAAGAGAGAAGTACCCTCCTCTGTCCCCAACATCTCCACCGGTAAGGATGTGCCCTCACCAGCTCTGTGTGATGGGACCAATCGCAGCCCTCCGCGTGGGGCAGGGGGAGATCTCCACGGCATCGGGTCAGAGCCCGCAGCACCCAGGTGTGACCCAGGCATCTGCACAAACCCTCCCTGACTTTCCCAGCCCCCAACCCTGCTCAACCCTGCCCGACTGGCTCTGCTGTTCAGTTGACGTAAGAAGGGGTCATGGATACAAAGCGGCCTGCTTGACACGTCTCAGGAGAGGATAAATAAGACTAGATCCAAAACAATGACCGTGCGTGGTGTGTGCACAGGGGACGGTGAGGTAGCCCCGAAGAACCGTGTGCAGAAGAACTTTTCCTTCCGTTTCACATTTTCCTCCTTTTGGAACGAACACCTATAATTTTTAAGCAATAACCCAAGTGTTAATTAATTCACTGTCGACTGTTTGCTGAGGCTTCAAAGCACAAACATGGGATAAAAATCTCACTGCAGCAGAAGAAAGAAGGTGCAGACAAAAATGTGCTGATTGGGTATCCGAGAAAACCCAGCACAGAACTCGGAGTCACACCCAAATCTGTATTTCCGTTTGTGTCTCACTTGGTTCAAATCCCTGCAGACTGTGTATTTGCAAATGACGGATGAGGGTGAAGTGCAACGGGTGCAAGATGCAAAGCAGATTCTTCAAAGAAATGTAGCGATGAGTCCCCCTGCAGTTGCCTACACCCTTGGGCTCGGACGTGTGTGCTCGAAGTGCCCCCTGCCAACCGACCCATAGGGCTTCTGGCAGCCCGGCAGCACTCACCAAAGAAAGAGCTGGGAAGCAGTGCAGATCCAGGGTGGGGTTTCCTTCCTCTTTAATCCTCAGGACCGGGAGGATTTTTGAGTTCAGAGTTCTGGTCTTCATCAAAGGAGATCGGCAATGGGCTGACGGGAGCCAGTGCTGGGGGTCAGAGCGCTGATTTGTTCTGCGGTTTTCCACAGCAGCCGTCTGGGTACCCGTCACAGGCTGCTAGCTGCTGGGATCAGATCCGGGAACAAGGGAGCCAGACTCGGAAATCCAGAGAGGTCTTCAGGGGGAGGTCCTCGAATATAGAACCCATTTCCCTCTACTCGCGCGAATACTTGTGACACCAGACCTGTGGGTTTTCCACACCAGCGAAGTCTTCACTTCCCAGGAGACACCAGCTCGGTGTCCTACGATTCACTTCAGCTCTGGCTCTAACCACCCGGAGGTGGCACAGTCCCACAAGATGCCCCACTTCAGATGCCAGTCCCTCCCCCGGGGCGTCACCTGTGCTCCCCACCAACCAGCTATACATCAGGAGTTTCCGAGACCCCTTTTGTGGGTCTGATGATATGCTGAAACAGCTCACAGAACTCAGGAAATCATTTCACTTTCTACTACGGGTTTATTACAAAGGATGTTTTAAAGGATACAGATAAAGAGGTACCTAGGGTGAGGTCTGAGGGAGTCCCCTTGGAATTTGGGATGCGCCACTACCCCCCCAGCAGCACATGGATGCATTTTTGTTCATCAGCTCAGAAACTCTCCAAACCCTGATGTATGGGGCTTTCCCAAGGGTTCCACTACTTAGGCGTGCTCCATGAAATCACGGGGGGTTGGTGATGGGCTCCACCGCCAGCCGTCTCCCCTCCTTGGAGGTCAGAGGTGGGGCTGAACTGTCCCACCTTCTGGTCACGTGAGTGGTGCCCACGACCACGGAAATACCAGGAAAGGGCACTCAGGGGATTAGGATGTGAAAGCATCCAGCCCAATCCAGGAGGACTTCAGCTCCTGGGATCCCAGCACCCTGGATGGAGGACTCCACCTGACTTCCCAGGCCCTGGCAGTGTGGCTGGATGGGCAGTGCCAGGGTGGCCACAGCACCTTGAGGTGGCTCCCTCGTCCTCTACACACCTTCCTGCTCCTGCTCCTTCCCATAGCAGCCAGCAGCCACCCCCAGCCACCTTTCTGGGGTGCTGGCTGAACAGGGAACCCCTGAACCAGGCCTTGACCTGCAGAGCTCAGGGTGGGGTGCAGAATCGGGAAGTCTATGTCTCACAAACCGAGTGACACAGAACCCCCTTCCCCAGGCTTGGAACAAGAGCTGGCTGGAGACAGCCCAGCCCCCACGGCCTGCTTCCCCTTCCCACGTCCCCAAGCCCCCAGTGCCCTCCATCACCCACTGAGGCTCCTCTCCAGCCTCCCATCCTGGAGAAAACACGGAGCTCTTAGGGCCTCGGGATTTTGGTTTCTCTGGACTAATAGACTTATTTTTAGATCAGCATTGAGAGAAAAACAGAACAGCAAGTACAGCAAGTTCCCATGTATGCCCCCCACCCCCTAGACAGTTTCCCCAAGCCCTGAAGTGGTGTCAGTGCCGTGCACTTTGGCAATGGATGCACCAGCGCTGGCCTGTTCTCGGCAGGCCTTAGCAGCCTGTGTGCTTCAGGCAAATGTATAATGACGTCACCATGTGGGGCAAAACATTTCCCTGCCTGAGTCCTCTGTTTTCTGCAGATTCGACCTCTCCCCCCGACCCTTCCCCCCACCCGGCCTTGGGATTTAATGTAAGCAGCAAAGTGAAAAGAGAACTAACAAACCCAGCAGAACTATTTATAAGCAGTCTCCAGGGCCCCGGGCGGCCCCGGGGGTGGATGCCAGTCTCTCTCTGGGTTCTGTCCCGCTGGAAGCAGCCTCTCCAGGTCCTGGCTCTCTTCCTCTACCTGTAAACCCAGAGCCGTCTAACGGCGCTCTGCACTGCGGCCTGCCCTCCTGCTGCTTCTGCACGTTCTCATCCTTCTGGAAGGCCAGGCTGAGCTAGGATTAGTGGCTACGAGAGTGCAGCCAGGGGGCAGGAGCTGCAGGGCTGTCGGGAGAGCATGTGACTCTTGATCTCGGGGTTGTGAGCTTGAGCCCCAGTTCAGACACGGAGCCTACTTGGATGGATGGATGGATGGATGGGATGGATAGATGATAGATAGATGATGATAGATAGATGATAGATAGATAGATAGATAGATAGATAGATAGATAGATGATAGATAGATAGATAGATGATAGATAGATAGATAGATAGATGATAGATAGATAGATAGATAGATAGATAGATAGATAGATAGATAGATAGATAATAGATAGATAGATGATAGATAGATAGATAGATAGATAGATAGATAGATGATAGATAGATAGATAGATAGATAGATAGATAGATGATAGATAGATAGATAGATAGATAGATAGATAGATAGATGATAGATAGATAGATAGATGATAGATAGATAGATAGATGATAGATAGATAGATAGATAGATAGATAGATGATAGATAGATAGATAGAGAGATGATAGATAGATAGATAGATAGATGATAGATAGATAGATAGATAGATGATAGATAGATAGATAGAGAGATGATAGATAGATAGATAGATAGATAGATGATAGATAGATAGATAGAGAGATAGATAGATAGATAGATGATAGATAGATAGATAGAGAGATGGAAAGGCACCTGGTTGACTCAGATAGTTGGGCATCTGCCTTTAGCTCAGGTCATGATCTCCAGGTCCTGGAATCGAGTCCCATGTTTGGCTCCAGGCTCAGTGGGGAGTCTGCTTCTCCTCCCTCTTCATCTCCTCTTGCTCATACTTTCTCTCTCTCTATCTCTCTGTCTCAAATGAATAATGAATAAATAATTTTTTAAAAAGAAGATACATAGATATATACATACCTACATACATAGATAGACACATGCACACATGCACACATGCAGCCAGGCTGTGATGGGCCTCAGCTCCCCCTCCAAGTTTCCAGGCACCTCCACACCTGCAGCAGGAAGCTTCCAGCCTGCCCCACCCCTGCCCTGGCCCTGTCACAGCCTTACAGAGCTGTGGAGGCAGGGAAGCAGGGGAGAAGGGGCCCCTTCCCTCAGGAAGAAGGCATTGGGAGCCGCTCCAGGCACCCCCGCCCCCCAGCCCTTCGCACTGCTGTGCCAGAAGCTATCAGAGGTCAGGAAACCAGGAGTTTGTTCTGATGCTCACCTCTGCTTTGTCCTCCGACAGGTGCTGGCATCGACGGGGTGGAAGAGATCAAGCGGCATCCTTTCTTTGTGACCATAGACTGGAATGTGAGTTGCACAGTGCCCATTGCCCTGCATGATGGGAGGTGAGGTGGAGGGTGCACCAGCTTGGTACAGACCAGAGGTGACTGCAGCCCTGTCACCTGGAGCGGGGGCCTGCCTCAGGAGCCCTCTGAACAGGCTGGCATTTTATAGCCACAGACCAGGGACCCCCCTTCCTGCAGTGCCAGGCCGAAAATCCCTTTAGCACTTAGCCCTTTGGAGGCAGGTTGAGATGACCCTGCCGCTACTCCCAGCTGCTGAGAACAAAGCAGAGATCACCTTCCACCCAGCAACAGGCTGCAGGAGCCCCTCAGGGCACTGGGTCACTGGGCTGCCGGTTCTCTGGGTCTCTGGGCCCCTGGGCCCCTGGGCCCCTGTGTCTACAGGTTGCTGGGTCTCTGGGCTCTTGGGCCCCTGTGAGTCTCCAGGCTGCTGAGCTGCTGGGTCTCTGGGCCCTTGGGCCCCTGTGGGTCTCCAGACTGCAGAGCTGCTGGGTCTTGGGGTCTCTGGGTTCCTGGGCCCTATGAGTCTCCAGGCTGCTGGGCTGCTGGGTCTCTGGGTCTCTGAGTCCCTGTGGGTCTCCAGGTTGCCAGGCTGCTGGGTTTCTGGGTCTTAAAGTCCCTGTGGGTCTCCAGGCTGCTGAGTCTCTGGATCTCTGGGTCCGTGGGCCCCTGTGGGTGTCCAGGCTGCTGGGCTGCTGGGTTTCTGGGTCTCTGGGCCCCTGCGGGTCTCCAGGTTGCTGGGTCTCTGGGTCTCTGGGTCTCTGAGTCCCTGTGGCTCCCAGGCTGCTGAGCTGCTGGGTCTCTGGGTCTCTGAGTCCCTGTGGCTCCCAGGCTGCTGAGCTGCTGGGTCTCTGGGTCTCTGAGTCCCTGTGGCTCCCAGGCTGCTGAGCTGCTGGGTCTCTGGGTCTCTGAGTCCCTGTGGCTCTCCAGGCTGCTGGGTCTCTGGATCTCTGGGTCCCTGGGCCCCTGCGGGTCTCCAGGTTGCTGGGTCTCTGGGTCTCTGGGCTTCTGGGCCCCTGTGAGTCTCCAGGCTGCTGAGCTGCTGGGTCTCTGGGTCTTTGGGTCTCTGAGTCCCTGTGGGTCTCCAAGCTGCTGGGTCTCTGGGTCTCTGGGCCCCTGTGGATCACCAGGCTGCTGGGTCACTGGATCTCCAGGCCACCGGGCCCCACTGCACAGTGTTCTTTAGTGCTGAACCGCTGGCATCTCGAATTCTGTACTGCTTTCCCAGTCTCTCTTTTGGGGCTCAGGCCCACACAGCTACCCCTTCTTGCAGAGTCATTAAAGAAAAAAAAATCCAACTGTTAAAGACAAAGTTATTGGTGACACTTGTTAGTGACATAAGGAAGACTTATGTCAGGATGAGTTCAGGGACCATGGGGACAGGGTCTGCAGTGGGAGAGAGATGGGGCTCAACTCTGGCTAGCTGGGGCGGTGGGATTTATAGCCAGGGGGCAGATGGGGGGCCATGGATGGAAGGCCACTGGGAGGAAACACAGTGGGGAGGGGCTCTGGCTGAACCGACCCCCCGGGACTTCTGCTGTACACAGGCCTGATGCCCAGATGCCACCTGGAGGGAGGGGCCCATCAGACGTAGGCCTCTGGCTCCAGTTCTCCAAGTGGTTGCCATGATGCCTCTTGGAGGTGGATGCTGGCAAAGGAGTTCCGGACCCTCGCCCCAACCAGCCTCTCGGAGCCACCTCCTAACCCGTCGGCTTGGGGACGGTGCCTCTGAGCGGCCGCGGCTGTGCTTTGTGTGTAACGAAGGCGTCCCCCGTGGATGCCAGTGTCTTCTGGTCCTTTCCTTCGGTTCACACAGCAGGCACATTCCGAGGTTTCTTTTCTGGAGCTCACAGATTAACCTCGGGGGATCTTAACAGAATGTGAAATACATATATTTATATATGAATGTCCCCTGCAGAACAGAGGCCGTCGGCTTCTGTTATTTTCTGTCACCTGAGCGAGTTCCAGCAGCAGGTGGCTCCGTGGCCAACCGCCCCCGGCCCCCGCGGTTGTTACCTCTGAGAAGGTGCTGACATCAGTGCCGTAGGGGACCAGCTGTTCCCGGACCTTCTGACCTTTCCCGACCTCCCTTCTCCTCCTGTGAAAGTGGACCAGCAGGGAGAGCATGAGCTTCCTTAAAACCCCCTTCTGCCGTTCCGATTATGGAGCTTTTACGAGGTTTGGTTTCTTTTCAACGGCGAGACGAGAGAAGCCCTCGAGATGCTGGCACACCTGTGACCTCCCCGCCAGGTACACAGGCCTGGTTAAAGGGCCCAGTCGACATCAGCTTGCATTTATGCATTTAGAAAAGTG
Source organism: Vulpes vulpes (assembly GCF_048418805.1). NCBI lineage: Eukaryota > Metazoa > Chordata > Mammalia > Carnivora > Canidae > Vulpes > Vulpes vulpes. Next base: position 67,294,550 of record NC_132780.1, read on the forward strand.
GAAACAAAGACATCAAAGCCACGACCTGCCTGTGAAATCTCTTCTCCCTTCGCTTACTGAGATGTGAGCTTATAAGGAGCCCGGTCGCCCTCAACTCACACACAGGCCCCTAAAGATCTTTGTCGGTGGGTCATTCACGAGTCCCACCCAGCACAGAAGCTCTGCTGTTCGTGTGTGGTGATGAGGCCTCGGGCTGTGTGCTAGCCCCAGAGGCCAGTGCCACACCAAGGGCAGGAGCCCCACAAACTGGGGCACAGTCCCCTCTGCCAGATGTTGTCCCTTCCGGGTACAGGCACCAGAGCAGAGCTGCATACCCCCTTCTCTTATTATGCACTGTTGCACAGACTTGGCCACGCTGTTGACCACGTTTCAGGCACCTCCAGGAGGTGGGGACAGAGCTGGCCGTGACACCCCTGGCTTTGCCCCGGGTCCAGAGAGAGAGGCAGGAAGGGGAGGACATGCACTGAGTCATGGAGAGGAGGCTGCGTTGTGAAGAGCAACCGCGGAGGGAGGACGCAGGGAACCGGAGCTGTGCCCTCCATGCCAGCCTCTCAGGCCCCTTCTGCGGAGCACATCGGCCCACATGTCCCTAAGCGATCCTGAGGTCTTCTCTGAAAAGCCTGTCCCACCCGAGCCACCCTTCTAATACCGCCACTCCTCACCCAGTGCCCTGGCCCCCTGACCTTCCTCCATCCCCAGCTCCTCATCACCTTCCAGTGCATCATGTCCCTGCTTCATGGTGTTCTCAGTCCCCATCCCCTGCCCCCGGGATGGAAGCCCCAAGAGCTCAGGAGTCACTGCCAGTGTTGCCTCTGAGACAGGCTGAGGCAGAGGAGGCACTCGATGAATAGTGGGTGAGCGAGGGAGCAGGGGAGAAGGTGGGAGAGGCTCTCGGGGCAGGAACACCACAGCCCCTGCCTACACCGACCAGAAAACAGGAGAACTGGATCCCTGGGGCAGAGTAGGGGAGCTGGCCACGTGGTGTGGGAGATCTGAGGGCTGCAGCTGAGAGGGAAGGAGGCCCAGTCACACGGCTCTGGGGACCTCTCGACACAGCCACCTGGAGCAAGAGGAGCTACTGGCAAGTGCTGCAGACAGATGCTTCTCTCAGCCAAGACAGGGCGCCCCTGAAGGAGTGGCTGTGCACAGGGGAGCCAAGACAACTTTATGAAATGCCTCGAACTTTCATAGCACAATGATGACCTTGAGTGTGCTATGCAGGTTGAGCTCATGTGCATCCCAGAAAGCCCAGGTCCACGTGAGCTCTGAGCAGAGGCCGGCTTCTTTCTGCAGCGTTAGGAGCCGCGCCCGGTGAGAGTCCAGCCACAATACCGGCCCTGGTGAGCATGGCTCATCTTGTCTCCACACATGGGGCCAGGTCCCTGCAGGGCAAACGTGGTCGTGGGATTTCTGCACCAAGAACGTGGCGTTCTGCTTTATTTCAAAGTGATTGGGACTAAAACGGAGGATGGGAAGTTTCTCTTGTTGATTTTAGCATTTTGTTTCATTTTGCTTCTGAGAGAGGCCCTTCGGATTCATGGGGACCAAGCATATGTGCTGTCACTTCCGTATTTGCCCGAGGCTGATGAGGGAGGGACAGAGGGATGGAAGGATCGCACTCCATCCCAGGCCCTGAATGAAAGCAGCCAGTCAGTGGTTAAGGGAGAGGAGCTCTGAGTCACCACTTTTGTGCAAATTCATGTATTTCATAAATGATACTTGGCGCTTGGCCGTGTCCAGGTGAGCGAGCAGGGTGTCCGCACTATAGCAATGGAAAGACACAGCTGTCCCCAAGCTGCTCATCATCCGACGGCTGCACGGTTGTGTCCCGTCCAGCCACAGAAGAGGTGTACTGTGGAGGCGTCCCGTCGGAGAGAGGACCGCCGCAGAGAACGCGGGCAGGCCCTGACATCTGGGGGGAGATGCAACTAGCCAAGCCCTCCTGGGGACCACAGCCTTCTCGCAGCTGCCAGGGGCCTCCCGGGGAGCAAGATGAGTGGCCCCCATCGCCACCCTCCCTCCCCACCCCCGAGCCGTGAGTCTTGGTGTCCAGTGTGGCTCCCAGTCGCCCACCTGGCAAGTGGCAGTCTGAGAAAGCAGACACGAACATGCGAGGCATCTGGGGAGTAATGTTACTAAGTCTGTGTCCAGACGTGCCCATTCTGTTTCGGCAGCTTAGATAAGCAAACCACAGCAGAGCAGCGTTTGCAAAAACTCTGACTACCAGGAGGCATTCCCTCTGCCCGGCAGAGGCTCGTGAGGACGACCCGGAGCCACTTCCCTGACCCGCCTGAACCCAGGATCTGCCCTGGAAAGTGCAAGGGTATTTATTCCACTTTCTGCTTCTCTCTGTGACCTGAAACCGCCAGCAGCAATTTTCAGGTGACCTGCTGGAGCGGAAGAAGTCCACCCATGGTGCAGGTGGGGCCACTGCCCCAGACCGTCCTGCTTTACTGTTCACCTGTCTGCAAAGCCGAACAGGTGAACGTCTGCTGCGGAGCGGACTTCATGAAAGCTGCTCTGTCTCACGAGACAAATGAAACATGACAGCCCCCAAGTCCTGCACCTACACCACTCAAACTGCCCCATTGCTGCATGGAAGTTCCACACCGCAGGCCCCGAGGAAGACACGCAGCATGGCCTGGCACCCCACTGCCCTCCGACACCTGCTGACCAGCCTCCGGTTTCCTGGCCGAGCCTGGGGCCCTCACCGTACCTGTTCAGAACCCGATATCGCGACTACTTTTATGAATACTGGCAGCTTGTGCTGGTGTCGCTCTGTTTGCATTTGTGACCCTTCCAAGGGTACCAGCAGTGGTCACTCTGCGGTGGGAGGGTCTCCCGTGAGAAACCGAGGCACGGAGCAGGAAGAAGAGAGCCCAGGGCCCGTGGGCTAACTGGCAGCGTGACCCAAAGTCCCCACCTTGCCGGACATGTGACCAGAAGTTGCAGACGGAAGTCTTCTCGCCCACAAGACTGTGCAGAGGGGAGTTTAGGGGTTCAGTTCCCAGGAGCGGTTGGCTACTGGCCAGCATCTCGGGGCCTGTGTCAGAGGGTGAGGGGGCTCCTCCCACTGCCTGCTAGAAAGATTTCTATCAGTTTATTCCCACGTTAAATACACCAGCAGAGCTTCTCCTTTCAAGGAGCCCGACAGGACTCTTTGTTCAATGAATAACCGCCTCTCAGTTCAGCAGTTTTATAAATACAGATACTTTGGCTGGAACTGCTTTCAGCGAGGGGTAAGCTGTGTAGACACAGTCCTGCTTCATGGACCACGAACCCATCAGATCCCCCAGGGGCGGGGTGGGGGAACCTGGAGCCATTTGATTTCTCCCTGTTACCCTGCCAGGCTGGCATCAATTCCACATTATTTCTGTGTTGCTATTTCAGGAATAATCTATAGCTCGCTGTGTGCCCTTTCCTAATTGGAGAATGTTAATTTTGAGATGCCTGGAGCCAGAGCTGCCTGCAGAAAGCAGATGTTAGGTCTGTGACCCCAGGCTAGAAGCAGCTTCCTATCACATTACCCTGTCACCACTCTCACTGTGCCCCCCGGTTCTCCCCTTCGTCACCGGAAGGTCGTTTAGGTATAAATAGCCCTGGTGCACCTGCCCAGAGCCTCCCGGCATGACGTGCGAATCCATTCCCATGTGGCTGCGACTTGTTGTGTCATCCTAAGATCCCGGGACGGCTGAGGTGATTTAAAGCGATGCCCGGTGAATTTGATCATGAGACCCCCATTCCCTTTCTGTCAGTGTGGGATGGACTGTTCCAGAGGCTCAGAGAGGGGAATCTAGGTCAGAATTATAATGCATCTCGTCAAGCTCAAGACCTACACAGAACGTGGCTGCCAATCGCTCTCGATTTAACCCTGTGTACTGCCACTTACATTCCAAAATGAGAAGCACGAGTATCTTTGCCCTGAAACCCCAAACCCACTCCTAGATTTGAACACAGGGAAAGAAAAGCATGTGTAATAGTAACACATATTAGCACACATTAGCCCAAAGTTTACCCAGTTATAGGAAGAAACTGACTGACCTTTAAGACTGCATCAGGAACCATCCAGAGCACAGAGGGCACCTGGGTACCCTACGCAGCCCTTTGCTACCTGCTCGGAACCAGGATGAAACCACAGCCTCCTCGGGGACCGGGAGGAACGGTGGTGTTCTGGGGCTGCCCTTGCACAGGCTATGCTCACAGGTGGACCGAGAACAGGGATGAGTGTTCCGGGGGCTGAGGGGCCCTCGAGGGAGCCCGCCCACCAGCGAGCCCTCGGTGGGCTCTCTCTCCCACGCTCTCCCTTCTGGTCAGTTAGGATTTCCTTAATGAAGCACAGGCTTACAGAGGAGGTTTGAAGGCCTAAGGAAAACTAGACATACATGCTATAATTGTGCTGCTGAGCGATGGCTGGGTTCTGTGACCAGTTTGTGGGGCACACACTGGGCTGGGTGTGCATTAGGAGGGAGGAATTGGGAATCTGAACCAGGCAGGCCAGCCTGGGGGTCCTGGGGTGGGGGAAGCCAGGAGGTACCACATCCTCTGCTCCCTGAGTTATTGCTAAATACTGGAGCTAAAGGGAGGCAGTCCTCTCCACCCAAACGATGTGCACAGCAGCACCATTGCTAGGTGACAGATGCCATTCTGATGAATTCCTTTCCCTTACATATAAAGACTTGGAAAATGGGAGCCTTGTCTCCCCACAAGGTCAGCCTTCGGGCCTGGGCCGCTGTGTGGCTATTGGGGGTGAGGCAGGCGAAAGACTAGGTTAAAGCACGTGGTCCTGAGAGTCAGTGTGGTCCGAGGAGGCGCCTGTGCTTTCTTGGTCCACTTGGATTCTCAAAGCCTTGGTATCCTCCCCCCATGGCGGGGGCGGGGGGGAGGGATGGCAGGACGAGCTGCAGAGCTGTGCATGTTTCTGCAGGGAGGGGAAGGGGGTTTGAAAAAGTGCCAGTGGCCTTGACGACGCAGCCCTGCTTCTCATTGGAGCTGGTGTGGTTACACTGTTGGTGGTCGGACAGAAGTGAGCCTGCAGGGGTCCCCAGCAGCCTGGAATCTACCCCCTGGGGGCCCGCACATGCACAGGGTCCTGACCGCAGACGCCTCCAGGTGCTGCTTGGTGTTCCATCGTAGAGCAAAACCGCTTCTGTTGAAAAGCCCTGGGTTCTGGGGATGTTTTATCTGCAGGTTTGAGGCTGGGAGCAGGTCTCGCCTCTTGCTTCCAGGGGTCCCTGTGTCAGTGGAGCTGCAGGGAGAAGAGCAGCTGAAATGTATGACCTCCAGCCCCACATGCAAACAGCTCGCCTCTCACTGCTCATTTGGGTTAAGTGACAGCCAGTTCTGTGTGCCTGTAAATAAACCCCCCTGTTCCTAAAGCAGGAGCCTGGCTTAGTTGGGATTCCCCTTCTCCTCTCCCTCTGGCTCCCTCCCCTCCCCACTAGCTTCCTCCCTAACCTGTCGCCCACCTGCAAGAGAACACATGCCTGACCAGGGAGAGGATGTGAGTTTTCCTTGAGCAGGACAGGTATTGATTTAATAACCCAGCTCAAATACCGCTGGAGAATCCCTGTTGCGAACAGAAAGGGTCTGAGCCCCGCAGGGCTGCGCCTCAGCCATCGGTCTCAGTAACCGCTAACATTTTAATAAGGAAGCACACTTTGCTTGGCCTTATTAGATTTCCTCTGACAAGTGCACACATCATGGAAGTTTATTCCCACCCCAGAGTGCGTCACCGCGGAAAGTAGCATCTTTCTATTTCTGGAAAGAGCTTACGAAGTAAATCAATTCCTAATGAAATCTATTCACCCAGGGCAGGAAATGACCAGATAATCCAGGGCGGAGTCAACGCGTTCGTTTTCCTCCGGGGGCTCCCAGGTGCACATCCCGAGCTCTGCTCTGCCCTGTGCTGGCCCAGCTCCTGCCTCTCGCAAACCGGGGGTGCCTGGTGGTCACCAGCCATGCCGGCCTCTGCCCCCCGGCCCCGCCTCCCCGATCCCAGACACAGTGGTTGTTCTATCAGCCGCGCCTGGCAGTTTCTGTGGCTGCCGTGGCTTCTGGAAGGGTGTGCTCTGGGCAGGGATGGGGCACCGCGCCCTCCCGCCCCGTGAGTGCTGCTGTAAGGGGAAAAGCAGGTCCTCTTCCTGCTGACCCTCACTCGCTCCTGACCTTGCACCACTCACCTAACCTGCCTTTGCCTGGGTTCCCTCATCTGTAAAGTCAAGGTGATAAAATCTGCTTTTCTGTGTCATGGAGAGATTTAGAGCAGATCCGGACGGAGGTCGCTGCGTTTGTTCTCTGAGCCACGAGGGTCCCTACAGACATAGAAGAGTCAAGAAAGGGCCTGGGCATAACTGGGAAAACTCGTGCTACATGGTTGCAGCCAGACTCCCCTCCTGGTGTCCAGGCCCTGGGTGTGCCGACCTACCAGGTTCTCAGCACGGCGGCCAGTGCCGTGACTCCGCTCCCAGGGCACGCCGACTGACAAGGACTGGGATGTTCTGAAGTCTACCCCGCAGATGCCCCCTCAACCTCAGCCAGGAGCAGCTGCCTTGAGGCCCCCCAATGCCTCTCCATCCCAGGGCTCACCTCCCAGGCTGGCCCCACTTTCCCCTCCTCCCCCCGCTTGCTTCTTCCCCATCGGCAGCTTTACCCAGGCCTGATTCCAAACTGCATCGTTCCCATAGTTGAATCTCCCCAAAAGAACAAATTGTTGATTTGCCTGAGAGCACTGAAGACAATGCGATCAGGTTTAGACCACATTTTCAAGGAAGCCAGTGTCAGAGTGAAGCAGTGAGGGGCGTGGATTTTCTGGCTCCGTGACTCAGGGTCAGGGCCAGATGTGGCCATTCTAGAGAAGGGCTGATCCTCCTCGGGATTCAGGCATTCTCAGCAGCCCATCAAGGCACACAAATGCATGTAAAGGAACGCAAAAGCCCAACTCTGCCCACTTGAGCAGAGGGGTCTGGACCCCCAAATCTGGGGATACCAAATCTGGGGTGCCCGAGGAAAGTACTGTGATCCCCAGTCACAGGCTCTGGGATGCGTGTGCACAGGAGGGACCTGGTTCGATTCTAGCGGGGGGCTTTCCCAGCGTGCCCCACGTGCTGGCCTCGTAGTGGCCAGGGCAGGGGAGGGTGCCAAGCAGCAGGGGCCCGTCCCTGCTGTTACCTGGAGTGGGCTAAGACATTACTGCCCAGCCAGATTGGACTTGAAGAGAAAATTTCAAAAAGAAAAATTGTGCCCCCCCAAAAAGGCTTAAAACCTCACGTTGCCCTAAATGGAGATTACTTAGCATGTGTCCAGACCCTCATACCTTCAATTGCGGCCCTTATAGGATGTAATTATATCATATATTGTACATAATATCAACACGTGACTTACTGGATTCCACACGTATTCACGTATACGTCAGAATGTGCACAGGGGCTGGCAGCCGGTGAAAACCGGGGCGGAGTATTCGAAGCATGTCTTCCCCTCCCCAACATCAGGGTCTGCTGCTCTATGGCATGTTTCGAGGTGTCTATAGCTCCTCACTGTCCCGTCCTGCTTTCCCTGCAGAAGCTGTACAGGAAGGAGATCAAGCCGCCGTTCAAGCCAGCAGTGGGCAGGCCCGAGGACACCTTCCACTTTGACCCCGAGTTCACAGCACGGACACCCACAGGTGTGTGCCCGCGTGAGTGCATGCAGACCCGGGGTGCTGGCCAATTGTGGGTCCTCCTCCTGGGTCAGTTAGGGAGAGTGACTTAGGAGCCAGCAGATCTCAGGTTCAGGAAAGCTTCCTTGGAGAAAACTGGTTGGTTCTGTTTGACTTTCTTGTTTTCTGGTCCACCATGGAGGTTTAAGTGATAGAACCAGTTCTCGGTCATCCCTCCGCCCTTGCTGCCACCCCAGCAGCATCTGGTTTGGAAATTATCTAGGAGTTCCATAGAGTCCCCCTCGCCGGCTGCCTCTCATTCTGAGCTGCCAATCCAGGGACCGCTTCTTTCAGGCAGGCACAGAAGAGAACCTCAAGACAATGAAAATCTCTCATGTATCTAGAGGGTTCTGTGGGAGGAGGAAGGCAAAGCCCATAGCTGTGTGAACCATAGATCTTATTCATGCAAACCCCACACACCTGTCAGAAAAGCTGTGTCAGCTACTGGACGTCCCCACAGCACACGACACGTACACAAAGCTTTCATGAAGATCAACAGTCACTCTTGACTTGAAGAGTCGGAGCTCGTCAGTCCCTCTAGAAGTTCTCATTTTGTGACATTAATGAGTTAATATTAGTTTTTTGGGGGTATGGGGATTGTCTTGGTCTGCCCAGGCTGCCCTGATGGGCACCTCGATCAATAGACATTTATTTTGATTCCTGGTGAGAGCTTTCTTCGTGGCTTGCAGACGGCCACCTGCTGTGTGTCCTCACCCGGCCTCATTCTGCCCACGAGGAGGAAAAGAGAGATCCTTGCTCGCTCTCTCTTCCTATAAGGACACCAGTGCTCTTGGAGCAGATCTCATGACCTCATTTCACCTTAATTACTTCCCGAAAGACCCCATCTCCAAAGACAGTCACATGGAAGGTTAGGGCTTCAAACTATGAATTTTGGGGGAACATGGTCCAGTCCACACAGTGGTGTATCTGTTACATAATGGTGTAATGTGGAAAAGAAAAAAAAAAGGAAGAAATCCCTTGTCTATGGGGATTCTTCTTAACTTTTGAATGTGAAACTTTCTATGACTTTTATGGATGATCGTGAAACAGAGATGGTCAAATACAATATACTACGTGGAGAAACTTGGAACAGAGAATCCACTTTATTCCCTTTAAGTTAGGCGGTTGGCGCTGGGAAATAAATTCCCACCATGCTAGACTGGAGAAGCTTCATTAAAACCCAGAAGGCTGAAGCACAGAGTAGTTTTTAGAATCTGAAAACCATGTGCCTCCAGACAGCAGAGACGGAAGCACGGCGGGCGCCAAGCTGCTCCAGACCCGGGGCTCCGGCTCCCCGGCTTGCTTCCCACTCTCTGCCTTTCTCCTGCACAGAATTGCAGCTTTGAGGTCTTTCTGCTCCTGAAAAGCCCCCATGCTACCACCTGCTGCCCTGGAGGTCTCTACAGAGCACAACGGATACATCCACGTTGAATGATCTTCAACCCCCAGGGCGCTTTGGCGTCCTCCTTAGGGCTTTAGATTTAAGACTTTGAGCTCATCCCAGAGAATTAGCCAGAGCCCTGCAAATGGTAAAGGCAGAGCATATAGCTCAAGAGGCTCATTTACAGCCGCTGAAGAGTGTGTGTGCTTTGGGGGAAGAACAGCTCGTTTACCTTGCACTGATGCACTTTTGTTAGTAAGTGGAGAATTTGCAGATCAAACAAGCTTTGTCTCTGAACTGGCGGTGGGGCACGAAGTACACAGACGTACCTTCTATCACCTTCTATCGCCAAGGCTGCCTCTCCCTGCAGGGACCCACAGAGCTGGCGGGCAGGCTCAGGGCAATCAGCTCAAGTTCAGATGAGTCCTTGTGGAAGTCATCACCCCTAACATTTGGTTGGTGTGGCTGGCGTCCCTGAAACATAGGCGGCATAAGTAGAACTTAGCGTGCTTTAGAATCATCCAGGGGATGCTGGTTTTGGGTACAGTATTTGAAATGCAAAAATAAATAAATAGATAAATGAATAAATAAATAAATAAATAAATAAATAAATAAATAAATAAATAAATAAAATGTAGGCACATGAGCTGGATAAAAGAAAATTTAAAACTTTGATGATCTCATGACTAGTATGTTTGAGGGGTTTTTACATCTTGGTCTGGCATCTCTCACCAATCCATGCAATCCAGTAGGCAGCTGGTTTGTGCGTGACCAAACTAGCTTTCCTGTTGGCTTAAGTTTAAAAAAAAAAGAGAGACCATAAGCCTACCACAAGATGTTCCTACTCCGCATCCAGAAATCTAACCTACAGGATGTGGATTAGCCACTCTTTCAGAATCACCTTGCTATAGCTACCCTTTAACACGACCATGCGCTGAGCTCATGTGCTTAGAAAATTCTACCTCTTATTAATGCATAAATGCAGAGAGAATGATTTCTCTGTGTCCTTAGCACTTCAGTTACTCCCTAGCACAACCCAAGCTGTATGGTGTCATAAATTAAGCAAAAGAGATTGGAGAATGCAAAATAGTAAGCCCCTCCTGGAATGTTGAATGCTCTCGTTGTTACCTGCAGACTCACCCGGCGTCCCCCCCAGCGCCAACGCACATCATCTGTTTAGAGGATTCAGTTTTGTCGCCTCTAGTCTGGTCCAGGAGCCCTCGCAACAAGATCTGCACAAAGCCACGGTCCATCCCATCGTGCAGGTAACCCCGTCCTGCACGACTGCCCCTGCCTCCAGCAGGTGTGGGTGGGGAGATGCCTGCACCCCTGTCGCACGTGGACTGAGAGCCAGCCTGGGTGCCAGGGTGCTGGTGCCACGTGTACTTTCTGCCACCAACTCTTCCCAGCCTCCTGGGTGTTACCGAGTCCCAAGGTGATCTGAGCTGTGGCTCTCAGCCCTGCGCCACAGTCATCCTAACAAAGGGAGAAGAGTTCTGATGAGAATGCCCCCGGGGTCGGCCTGTGGCTGGAGCCCTGCAGGGGTCACGGTATGGATAGGACTGGCACCCTAGGAGAGTGGTTCGGTTTGCAGGTGCCACTTCCCTGTTGTGAAATGTGCTATTTGGGGGATCAATTCGGAGGATATTTTTTTAGAAGGAGTTTTCCACATTTTAAGTAACCAGATACAGAGAATTCTAAAAAGGAATTGTGATTACGTTTTATTTAAGGACAATGTCAGGGAAAATTAGAGAGCGTTAGATTTCACTATTTCTCTCTCCAGGGCCCTCTGGGAACTGACGATTTCCAATGGGGACACTTGCTGTGATGGTGTATACTGATATTAGTGGCTTTTTGTCTGTGCTCAGTACAGAGGGGGGAGGCTTGTGCATATGGGCAGACGTGGGCTGTGACTGCGACACCCCGGGGTGTGAGTTCCCATTAGATGTTGACACCCAGACACCACTACACACCACTCTGGCCTCGAGTGTCAGAACCACACACCCATTATCCACAGGGGCTTCTGTGCTCCTGGCTCTGGATTCACATACTCTTGGATCCTTGGGGGGAAATGTGGCCGGTCAGCTGACACTGAGTATTGTGGTCTAAAAAGTTAAGCTCATACTGGAGAGATGAGGGCAGTGGGGGTTTAGATCTGGAATCATTGCTGACCAGCAGCATGACCTTCATGATTCCATTAACCCCTGGCCTCAGTGACCTCGAGTGACCATCTGGAACCTCCCTGGCTGCCCCTGTGTGCCTGCGGTTGTGTCTTTGCCTGAGAGAGCGCTGCCAACAATCTCTGCCTTGGGTCTCTCTCTGCAGCAGCTACATGGAAACAACATCCACTTCACCGATGGCTATGAGATCAAAGAGGACATCGGGGTGGGCTCCTACTCCGTGTGCAAGCGCTGTGTGCACAAAGCTACTGAGGCAGAGTATGCCGTGAAGGTAAGACCGTGTGTGCACGTGGGCTGTGCTGTGGGCGGGCACCATGCACCACTGCCCTGCCCCCAGCTGGCATGGCTGAGCTGGCCAGCCTCTCCCCCTGCACCATCTCACGAGCCCTAACACTACACAGTTGGCTTTGCTTTGATATGAGGTCACCCATTCAAAACTTATTTTGCAAATCATAAATATTTTCAGTTTTATTCAACATGTAAGTACTGACCAACTTTAGCACTTTTGTATACAGAATACCCTCAAATAAAAGCTTTGGGTGCCCAGGGTTTTGGAAAATACAACTGGGGTATGGGCACAGTGTTTGAGGGAGGAGGGGAGAGGAGGGGGGAGAGGAGGAAGCTACAGTCACCAAAAATTAAATCAAAGAAAGAAATAGAGGCATAAACTGGTAATATCTGGGCAAACTTAAGCAGAGGGCCGGTACTTTTACTCTCAACCATCGAGAAAAGTAAATAGTAAGAATTATCTAAGATTATCTAGAATCCGATCTCTACATATAACCTTTAGCCCCTGTAATTATTGCTAGATTTGGTATTTGATCTGGAAATCCCAAATACCAGTTTCTTGAGTTTTCTGGTTGGTAAAATGTGGATGAAAGCTAAAGTTTCTGGCTAAAAACATAACCTAACTTATGTAAAAAGCGTCCCCCGTGCATTCTCTCCACAAGAGAGCCAGAGATGCTCTAACACCACTGCTTCCCCACTGAACTGACCTCGAGACCCTGGAGACGCCAGGTCCAGCCTGTGGCGTCATCATGACCAGACCTGAACGTGTCTGCAGCTCGTGGTACTGCACCTGCCCTACACCAAATATGTGGGGACACACGGAACCTGTCCAGCAGGCAGTGGTATAAAAGGAGCAATTCCTTCCATCGTGATTTTCCTAAGCTCAGAAGACATTGTTCGAAATGTTGCCTACAGGGAGATGACCCCCTTCCTTCGCAGGTAGCCCACACTCTGTGTTTCTTGCACTGAGAAAATATTCCACTCTGTCAAAAAAAAAAAAAAAAAAAAGAAAAAGAAAAAGACACCAGCCAAAAACATGAAAAATAAAACAAAACAAAACAAAAAACCTAGGCCCTTTGGTCTAGTTTGGGTTGAAAATTGATGACTTTGACAATTGTATCTTGAGGGACACCTGGGTGGCTCAGTGGTTGAGCGTCTGCCTTTGGCTCAGGGCGTGATCCCGGATTCCCAAGATCGAGTCCCACATGGGGGTCCTTGCAGGGAGGCTGCTTCTCCTCCCTCTGCCTGTGTCTCTGCCTCTCTTTTTGTGTCTTTCATGAATAAATAAATAAAATCTTAAAAAAAAAAAAAAAAAGAAAAACCTGTAAAAAAAAAAAAAAACAAATGTATCTTGAATTCCTCAAGCAAGAAAGAATGTTTGAAATACGGGGGAACAGTTTGTGCATTGCACGGACAGACTCCTGGCACCCCACCTGCCCAGGAGCCCAGGAGTCAGGAGCACGTTACCAGGAGCCGAAGAAAGGAGTGCAGCGCGATTCCCGGGAGCAGTGGGTCCAGAGTGCACACGTACCGCCAACAGGTCCCAGCGTCCTACAGCAGGTGCGGCATGGTGTCGCCAGCGGTCACCTCTGTGGCCCGGGCGTGTGCGGCTCCATGTATTTCCAAGCGTGGGGTGATGAGGAGTTTAATTTCTCCTCTTCCTTGGGAGAGTCCAGCGGAGTGTGTGCGTGGACGCCCCTGTTTCCCCGCTCAGGTGCAGCTCCCATGGGCAGGTGCGCCCGATGTGGGGCATGCACCTGCACTCTGCCCTGGATGAGAGGATCTCATCCGTGCTTCAGAACCTACGTCACACATGCTCCACATGCCTGCGTGGGCTTCCGAGAATTTTTTCTGCCTGGGTCATTTCTCGAAGAATTCCTTTAGGCAGCTTATCGGGTGACCGACAGCAATCCCAGAAACAATCACCGCTTCCAGTGAGCACGAAGAAATGCATCTATTGTTCAGCTGGCTCAGTGACCACGATGCCCTTCTAGAAAACAGCCTGCCTCTGTGAGGCTTATCAGCTATGTTTTGTGCCTCTGAAAAGAAACCTCGCATTGACAGAGGCAGTGGTGTGTTTCCCCGTACTGTCCCCATATCCAGCTCTCCTATAAAAACACCGTCTGAATTCAGCTTTGTTTCGTGTCTCTACCTTGGTCCCCGAGTGTCTCGTTGAGGCCACACCGTGCTGGGAACATCCGAGGCATCTCACCCCGGGGCCCACGAGCCAGATGCGTAGCTGCAGCTTCCTGCAGCAGAAAGCCAGGTCCTGCTCCATCCTGTCCCTTGCTTTTTTTCCAAGCCTTGAAGTTCCCCGGACAAACTGAGCTGCTGGACCTTGCAGGATTTCCCTCATCAGCACTGAGACCACAGTGGGTCGTCTGGAAGGTGTTTAAATTCGCCAAACGCAGGCAGGAGCGTCAACCCTCCGCCGCACAGGCCCCGGGACCCAGAGCTGGGTCAGGAGCCCGTGCGCGCTCCTGGTTGGAATCACAGCGTCATTGCTCTTGGTTTGGATCTCCTTCAAGGGCAAAGGAAGTGGCAGGAGTTTCAAGGCAAAGATCTCCACATTCAGGATGGGCCCATTTGTTACCAAAATGTTTTCACATCCTGCAGATCGCTCCTCCATCTCGTTTTCAGTATTTTCCGGGTAGAACATAATTGAAATAGTCTGTGGCCTCTTACTGGGTCAGCTGAGTGGTGGATGAGTAGCAGTGTCCCCGCTGAGGGAGGAACTTAGCAGCAAAGCTGAGTAGGCCTCGCAACAGGGCAGCGCTGAGAGCGTGGCCTCTGATGCTTGGTGTGCAGTTGGACCTCAGCTCCGCAGACGTCCTGTTGAGCCTTGGCGGCCGAACTTGGCCCCCGGCATCCCGCCAGCACACGAGCAGGGGCAGACCCAGCCATGCACGTTCTCGCATGCACGGAAAAGGGTGTGTTTCATTTTGAGACACGGCCTAGTCAGAGCCAGTCGGGGCCCCCACACCCCACTGCATAGGGGATTCAGAAACCTCCCCTCTGCGTAATGAGCAGAAAAACGTACGACGTAATGAACAGCAACTTTGAAGAACAGTGGGATGCAGCCAAAGGGCAGGGGCTTCTGTTTGGGGCAGTTGTAATCGGTGGGGCTGGTTTTGCTCCTGACATCCTGGTTTTCACACTGGGATGGGAGGTGCCACGGGGGCCTGGTGGACAGAGGCCGGGGATGCTGCTTATAGTGTCCTGCACCAGGCGGCTCCCTCCCACCGTCCTCCACAGTTACCCAGCCCATGATGTCATAGAGACCTTCAACCTAAAGCCTCCTTCGGGGATGTGGGGCGGATATCTCACGCAGATAAATTCCAGCAGACTGATATTTGGGAGATGAGGGTGGCCTGTCTGGCAGGCGTCGAGTAGCAGGGGGACAATCTGGAAGAGCTCTACTCAGGGGCAGGGCAGGACCCCTGGCGGACGGAGCAGGAACTGCCAGCGCTGCAGAGACCAGGCCTGCAGCCTCCAGCCTGGGAGCCCGGGCCGGATATGGTCATTCTCACATTCCCAGAAATATCATCCTGTTTTGCTTTAAGCGTATTTTTCCGTCTTATAGGTGCCTAATTTTGCCACTGTAATTACTCTGTCATCACTTTAAATACATTTAAGGCCATATTTCAACCTCTCTACCCAAGTATATTCCCAGTCAACAAGATTGTTGGTTTTGCATTTATTCTCAGCTGTGTTTTTCTGTGCAGCTCTTAGAATGAGTGAGAGCAGGGGCACCTGGGTGGCTCCGTGGTTGAGCATCTGCCTTTGGCTCAGGGCGTGATCCCGGAGTCCTGGGATCGAGTCCCGCATTGGGCTTCCTGCATGGAGCCTGCTTCTCCCTCTGCCTGTGTCTCTGCCTCTCTCTGTGTGTCTCTCCTGAATGAAGAAAGAAATTTAAAAAAATAAAATAGGATTAGGGAGGCCAGGTCTAGCAACCACTTAACAAAACCTTTAGCGCAGCATGCGCACAGTAGGGACTCAGTGCATGCTGGTTTGGAGTCTGAATCCGAGGCTCGGTCCCTCCCTCCCTGCCGAGATAGACAAGGCTGGATTGCCCAGCATCTCCCAGTGGGAGAGCCTGGCCTCAGGCGGTCAGGCAGGTGCTGTCCCTCAACCTGCTCGAGAGCACCACCTGGAGCTAACGGCATAGGACATCCCACCGGTGCACCCGCCTCATGCTGATGGAGCAGATGGGAAAATCCTTACGTCCTCTCTTCCTCTCCTCTGTGTCAGGCACATTATGGTGGAACAGATGTGCCCCACTTTCTCAGCACCCGGGCTGTTTCCGTGGGGCACGCAGCTCAACAGTCCAGTGCACGAACCAAGTTCACCTTCGCGTTCACAGCCAGCCCCAGAAGGCGAGGAGAGGAGATGCGCTTGTACAGGACTTTGAAATGACATGACACAAAACTGCACAGATGGCTGGGCACGAGTGCACCTTTCTTTTAATTTGAGGTTAACAGGGAATCACTTGTGATGTGCAGAAGGTAACTTGGATTGAGCCGCACGTGAAGGGGAGAGGTTTATTTGAATCGAAAAAAAAAATCATTAGTGTTCTCTCATTCCATCAAAGGTGCTGTACACACCTTACACGAATTGCTGAAGAGGGTCGCTGGTTTTTATGTTTTGGAGTCTTTGTGGCTCGGCATGATCTGGCTCGCGTTCTAGACAGCCTAGGAAGCCAATTTGTCTAAAAGGAAGGGCTCCTAGCCGTGTGTTGTGGGGAGAGCCATGGGAATATATCAGGGCTCATTCACTGTGGAGAAGCTGCCTTGTATCTGTCAATGTCCCAACTTCTCAGGAGCCCACGTAGGTGCAACCAAGAGGCAGTTCGCAGATGGTGTCTGCAAACAACTGGGGTGTGTACCGATTGCAGGACAAAGAACCAACACGCACACTCGAGGAACCGCTCCTGCCACCTGGATCCTCAGTTTCGAAACACAAACATCAGTCATGATGCAACACCTGAAGTTCATGAGACCAGGAACAGCAAGCCCTAGATAAAATTCAGATTTGTTTAAGATTATTTATTTATGAAAGACACAGAGAGAGAGAGAGAGGCAGAGACACAGGCAGGGGGAGAAGCAGGCTCCATGCAGGGAGCCCGACGTGGGACTCGATCCCGGGTCTCCAGGATCACATCCTGGGCTGAAGGCCGTGCCAAACCGCTGAGCCACGGGGCTGCCCGATAGAATTCAGACTTAGCCCAAGTTCTGTTAGGACGACCATGATGATGACAGGGACGGCACTCGCCGTGTGCCAAACTCACTGAACCCGAGACACTCTGTGTGTTAAGCCAGCCGATGTTCACGGCACCATGATGACATCCCCTCGAGGGCACAGAGGCTGACAGCCTAACAGCACACGCAGGGACACGCAGCCTGTAAGAGGCACAGCCGCGGTCCATCCAAGTGAGCTGCCTCTCACTTCCAAGGGGCGAAGCCCGAAGCCTCCACTCCAGCTCACTTCCATGAATTCAGGGAAGCATGAGAGGTCACCCAGGTCATGAGAGAATGAGACAGCCACACAGGGCAGATGGGGTGGGGCGGTAGTAAATGTAAAGCCCAAGTCTCGGGGTCTGCAAGGAAATTGTGTGGTTTGAATGAGCCTCTAAGCTCCCTAAACGTTACAGCGAAGGTGGAACTGGAGAAAGTGGGGGTCCCCGTGACCCTGGATCCAAGGGGCCTTTTCTTGTGTGTTCCCTGCTGTTCTCCGGCTGCTGGCTCTCATTCCCCTGCCTTTGTGACGGGGTTGATTCCACCTGGTAATCTAGGCGATCCCAATGTCTCCAGTTACTCAGTCAGGTTCCTCCTGGAAACACAGCAACTTATCTGTCAGCTCCAGGTGTTAGGATGCGACTTCTTTGGGGCCCACATCCTGCCTTCGGGGCCCCAAGACACCCTGCAGCCCCCAGGCCCACCTTTGCCTGCTTCACCCTCTTCCACACAGCAGCCAAAACCCAGTCTTCACAACGTACATGCCGTCTCCTCTCTCTGCTCAAGATCCCTCCTGTGGTCTTCCGTCCCACTGCCGGGGGGGTTAGGTGGGCAGCAGCCACCAGCAAGGCCTGTTACCTGTCCCCCTCTCGAGCCCCCTCTCCAGCTGGACTCAGCTCCCCAAGCTATTACCAGAACACCTGATGCTGTCACCTGGGCGACAGGCTTGCCTGCCCTGGGCCAGCACTTTCCTCCCCGAGACCCAGAGCCCGCCACCTCATCTCCAGGGGTCCCTGCTCTCCATCGGGGCCTCCCCACTGTACCCCGACCCCCCTGTGGCTCCTGTCCTGTCACTCCATGCTCCATGGCCCCCATGTTTAACCTGACATACTGCATACCTTGTTTCCCATCTGTCCACCCCCACTGAGATACTTGGTGGTGTCAAGGACCAGGGTGACTATAAAGAGAGAAATATCAGTCAGGAGCTTTCCTTCACATTCCAAGTCATTTCATGCCTTTCTTTGGCTTTTGTATTGTCAGCGTTGACAACACAGGTGTCGGTAGAGCATTTCTTGTCCATGGAACACATTTTATTCTGCACAGAATCCCTTGTTCACTAGGCCAGTTGCATTCATTCCTTTTCATGATTTTGTTATTAACATTTTTTTGGCGGCAGACACACGGGTAGGTTGTGGTTGAGAACACAGACCTGTCCTCAGGGATCTCACAACCTGGCCACTGAGGTGTTTTACCGATCAAGGAACCGGAAGCTGCCACAAAAAGTGCCATGTGGCTGAAGAGTCTGAAGCAGAATGTGCTTTGGGCGTCAGTGTTTCCTGCTGGCCCTTGTCATCTGCAGACAGACAAGCGGACACCTCCTCATCCAAGTCCTGCAGGCTGGAAGGTGCATTCGAGGGATGGATGGATGCCCCTCGTGAGCCACGGCCAGCTGCTCCTGGAGGGACCTACAAGCCTCCTCTTCAGAAGCATCTTGTTCTGTTATTAGAAGAACTCTAGTTTGCTTTAGCAAAACACTCAGGTGAAAGTGAAGTAAGATCCTTACAACTATGAGAGTCTGTGTCACCCAGTCCTTAATTCTAGGGGAGCTGGGCACCTAGTCCTTAATTCTAGGGGAGCTGGGAGTCTGTGTCACCCAGTCCTTAATTCTCCGGGAGCTGGGCAGGTTGTCCTGACATGGAGCCTGCCTTGTGCTCTCAGCAGACTGTTCACAATAGCATTAGCGTTCCTGTGCTCATTTTTTTTATGTGTAGGTAAGTTCTCCAAAAATGCAATAGGATGGAGACAAATGTTTGTGATGAATAGAGCTTATTTTTAGAAGGAAAACTGACCAGCATGGAAATCTTAATTTCTTCCAAAAGGAGAGGCTTCAGTCAGTAGAGCATGAGGCTCTTGATCTCAGAGTTGTGAGTTCAAACCCCACGTTGGGCATAGAGCTCACACAGATAATTAAATAGAAAGGAAGGGAGAGAACGAGAAAGAAAGGAAGAAAAAAGAAAAGGAAGGAAGGAAGGGAAACGACACAAGAAGTGCACCTGATGCGTCTGTATCTATATGCTTCACCTGCAGAGACAGTCTGTGTGCCATCCCTTGTGTCACAGGTGTGCTCACTGAGCCCCGTAGATGTGCAGCAGGCTGGAGAGTGACACCGTGGAAGGCTAGTTGACCGGCTATGGTTGGGGGCTGAGCCCGGGCAGCATCCTGCCTGCTGTCTGCCACCACTGCTGGTGAGAAGGACAGACGCCGTTCCTCCCGACTCCTTCTTTGTGGCCCGCCAGGGTCGTCTGAGCACCAGCATGGGAGAGAGCCGGCCTTGCTCAGAAACACGTTTGCTGAGAATTTCTTTCCTGGTATGTTGCTGCAGAAAGATTATATACAATGCAGTATTCTTCTCAGAATAAGGAAGTTGATCCACCACCAGTGCTTTCTTGACCTAGAAGCAAGTCTAACGATGGCAATCCCAGAAGACCGAGCCCACGGAGGGGAACTTCATTCCTTGACGTGTCTAAATAGTCTGCTCAGGACCTCTCTCTGGGCCCTGCCGTCTGGGCCCTGGTACAGACCAGCTTGGGCTCGGGGACCAGTAATCATGCCTCATGGCTCAGCATCTCTGTGAGGACTCTTCTTACTTTTTGAAAACAAAATTCCCAGAAAAAGACTTGTGGGTAAAAGCAGCCAGCACTTGCTGACAACGGTCAGGATCCAAACTCTGGGTCTGCCCAGAGCATGCAGCTGTGTGGGCCCCTGTCCGTCCTGCCCAGACCGGGGGGAGGGTGGCAAGCCAGCGGGGCAGCTGTAGGAACCTGTGCCAGCCGAGGATCTACCAGAGGACTTCCCTGCCAGGCTGGGTGCCCCAACCCCCCTGTATACCCACCTCCCCCCTGCCCTGTGCCCAGAGGCCTCATCACAGTACCCTGCCTTGCCTTTTCTCTGGCTTCCCGTCAGCTCGGCCACAGGGAGACACCACAGGAGGAAAGAGGAAGGTTCAGCTCCTGTTGGACACGCTGTGTGCACAGCCACTCCATCTGGCCCCGTAACTGCCTACTGGGCCACTGGCAATGGAGAAAACGCTTCCTACTTCCACCTCCATTGTGAGGGTGACAAAACAGATTTATACTACGAATACACCTTCTTTATCATGAAATTTTATTTGAAAAAAACAATGAATATACCACTATTTTTTTTAAATCCACTAATGTATTTTAACCTTCTCAAATTTCAAAGAGACAGTTACAGCCCAGAGAGATTAAACGATCCCATGGGCCATTAGAGTAGAAGTGGTCCTAGAACCCCACTGACCAGCACTCAGTCCAAGCAGAATATTAAGGAACCCCCACTCTGCTGAATAAGCCTTCAAAAAGGCTCTCCCTTAGGGGCATCTGGGTGGCTTAGTCAGTTAAGCATCTGCCTTTGGCTCAGGTCATGAGCCCCCGGTCCTGGGATCAAGTCCTGCGTCAGGCTTCCTGCTCAGCGGGGACTCTGCTTCTCCCTCTGCCCCTCCCACCCAGTTCATGTGCTCTCTGTCTCTCAAAATCTTTTTTAAAAAAATTTTTAAGAGGCTCTCCCTTAGAACAATGTATTATCCGTTAGCAATCCTGGTGCCCACGTGAGAACTTTATTGGAGTTAAATGCAGCAAAAGGAGAAAAATGTGTCAAGAAAAGGAGCTTTACTTTTTGCTTAACAACACGCATCACTGGGCTTGCAGTCTTGGGGCGCCGGTGTCATTGGAGCTCGGCTGGAGAGATGGGGAGAGGAGCGTGGGCACCGGCACCGGGGTGATCTTTCCTGACAGCGGAGGGAAGGGACGAGGGGTGTCCGGGGCAGCGTTCCAACAGTGAGTCAGTTGCTGCCAAGCACTCTCTGTGTTCATCTAAACAAAAGACTGAGTTTCACACAAAGCTCTGCTTAGAGTCTTTGACATGAGAGAAAGTCAAAGCAATTCTCCTTCCTACTCTGGTAGTCAAATGATTGCACATTCTCCAAATAGCAAATAGTTTTAAATCAGGGGAAACTAATATTCAAGAACAGTATGAAGGACTTCCATTCTGAGTGTTGTTTCTAACACATGTGCTTGGGATTTTCTTGGATGGGGTCCTCTATCACCACCAGTTCCGTCCACATAAAAGTGGGAGCGAGGGCGTAAGTAAAGCAGAGATAGCAGCCAACAGATGACCCCTGCTCGAAGTAGGCTTCTCTTCGCTGACACCTCATCCTGTCATTGGAAACCATCTGTTTTCATGGGTGGAAGGATTTTATGTGTCATCCTACAACGTGGGATACAGACGCTGGGTGGCCGAGGGGAGGGAACGTTTGTGTGTCTAAGGCCTAGCAGTCGACTCGGGATCCCCGCCAGCCGTGGCGTCTCTTGGGGGAGAACCTTGCACTTGCTCACCCTCTGTTGCTGGTGTGTAGCCACAGAGCAAGGAGAGATGCAAGCAGCAGCTGGAGGCTCATTTTGGCCAAAGAGCTCAGGCCACCGACTCCGAGCCCACCGTGGGGGCTGAGAGCACCTTGTGTTATTTGGCGGTGCCTATGTGAGCTCCTCAAACCCACCCTCCTCTACCCAACCCTGTAATAGCTTAGAATTCACGTCTGAGGCTTATGCCTGCTTTTTATAAATGTCTCTCTCATGCAAGAGTTGGGCAAGAGGATTGCCGTGAACGTCTAGGCCGCTGTCCCGGGTCCCCCTTGAGCACGGGCTGGAGGGGAGGAGGGGTGGGAGGGGTGGGAGGGGTCCGCGCCGGCTGACACCGTCCCAAAGCCTCATGTCACATGCTCTGCTTGTTCCAGATAATCGATAAGAGTAAAAGAGACCCCTCGGAAGAGATCGAGATTCTCCTGAGGTACGGGCAGCACCCAAACATCATCACCCTCAAAGACGTAAGTGGTCGTCACACTGCAGCGATGCTGTTTGTGCTTCGCGTTTTTCACCTGGCACCAAAGCTCGCGTTGGTCTGGTGCAGGCTCTCTTCGTGGTTCCACCACGGTGGCTGCCCCCCAAGGGCCCCCCAACTCTGGCTCTGGCCGCGTGCATCCCAAAATCACCCGAGTCGTGGGACTGCTCACCCCCATCCCTCTGACAGCACCACCCCCACTCCTCCCAAGTCAGATAATGTGGAATATAAGGGAGGAAGAGAATGCTGGTGCAAATTCTAATCCAGATGTGTTATTATTTTTCGGTGCCATTCCTAAACGTTACAGAAATGGAGAGCGTGGAGTGGATGAGACGGGGCGGGGTCAGACCCGAGACCCCAGATCCTGGCTCCGGCCCTGGGGCTCCTCTCAGCTTCCTTCTTCTCTACTGGACAATGAGGGGTCCCGGCCTGGGAGAGGAGCGGGAGCAGGAATCCACCCCATCGGAGGCACAGAGGACGGGGCTGTGGTGTTGGGGCCACAGGGGAGACAGTTTTCACCTCACCACCTTCACCCTCACACTCCAGAATGACTCCAGTGTCACAAACCCAAAACCTCAAGATGTTGAGGCCACCTCGACTTCCCCTTGGGCCCCGTCATTTCTGGAGCAAGGGGACTGCAAAATACTAGCACAACATGGATGAAAATGTGAAACAAGTGCCTAGGGTAACGTGCTTCAAGTGAACCCAGCTTTCCCCTGTGGGTCTCCGGCACCTCCGCCCATTTTGGTGTTGATTTCTATGTTAAGATCCACAAGCAGAAATTAGCTAATTTGAAAATTTCCTAAGCTTTTCAAACCACATTTATCATGTTGGAGTGAGTGGTTCTGAGGCAAGGATGCCATCGTACATACATTCTCAACATCAGAGAGCGTTGGGTTTTTTTTTTTTTTTTTGAGTTCATAAACTGGAAATGAATACACCGAAACCAACTTTACATCTTGCAGCTCAGGGTCAGACAAATGATTTTAGTGATTTGTTCTGGAAACTCACCGATTCGTAAGCTAAAAATCACTCATGTTTGGGTGCTCTGCCCCATGTCCATGAGGTCCTTCTGGTGCCTGGGCACCGATGGGCAGGGCGACAGGTGCCCACATAAGCGTGTCATGAAAAGAGCCAGAGCAGAGGGGTTGGGGGGCTGTTGGTTTTTTTTTTTTTTTAAGTTCATGAGAGTGAAGGTGGTGTAACAAAGCTCTAGTTCCATTGCTTCTCTGAGACAAAAGCTTGGCTGCAATGTGGCAGGTCCTGCCTGCCTCTACCTCGCTTCCCTGCCTGGACTGGGCTCCAGATGCTCCGAGTCTCGTCCACTGTGCCACGGCAGGGAGGGCCCCTGGGGGCTGCTGGACAGGTCACTGCCTGCTAACGAGACCCCCTCCAGGGGGGAGCACACCGAAGGCTGAAGCGCCCTGCTCTGGAGAAACCACGGTGGCAGCACGGTGCTCTGCGCACAGCCCAGCCCCACCTCTAAGTGTCTCCACGGCCAAGAGGGGGCCGAATCGGGATGATTTGTTTCAGCTAAAATCCCACCCTTGCAAGCTCCTGGCCTCGCTGACTCATCCCCTGCTTTGCAGCAGATTCTGCAAGCTGGTTTTCTCTAAGAGCCCCGTCGGGTTGTGACTGGAACGGCCATCCACACTCATTCACTTCTTTTCACCCAGAGCCTTGTTTTTACACCGGGAGGGGGCACTGAGCCCCGGGCCTCTGCACCAGCCTGTGCCCCTCCCAGGGCTGCCCTTCTGCCCCCACGGCGGGCAAGGGGCGGCCACGGTGACTGCGTGTCCCTCACCCCCCACCAGGTCTACGACGACGGGAAGTTCGTGTACCTGGTGATGGAGCTGATGCGCGGCGGAGAGCTCCTGGACCGCATCCTCCGGCAGCGCTACTTCTCGGAGCGGGAGGCCAGCGACGTGCTGCGCACCATTACCAAGACCATGGACTACCTCCACTCCCAGGGGGTGAGCCCGCCGCGCCCCCAGAGCAGCCTGTGGCCCACGGGCTGCGTTCATGCGCTCCAGAGCCGGGAACCCCAGTTGTCCCCGGCTTCCCTCCATATCACAACTGCCCCTCCCGTGGCTGAGATCATCTCCCTCATAGTGTGCCCGGGAGCTAGCTACGGAAATTAGGTTTACCTGGTCCAGGTCTAGAGAGAAAATATTTGGGCTCGATAAGGGAAGTGTTGGAGTTTTTAGCACCTGCTCTATTTAAGACCAAACTCTTTAATCAACACAGAGGAATGCTGCAGATGGCAGTGGCGGAGAGAGCTGGCTTTCCCACGGCCCTCATCAGGTTCCAGGCACTGCTCCGTGCCGTCCTTTATGTAGTCCTAGGCTCTGGGAGACTCATTTACAGACTGGGAGACTAGAGCCGAGAAAGGTTAGGGATCTCGCTCAGGGCTGATTGCACACAAGTGTGTGACACAACCCGGGCTCCAGCCTGGCTCTCTGCTCCCAGACCTGATTCTCTTGGCCCCAGGTGGCCCACAGGGAGCAGGCCGTGAGGTCCCATGCCTTGTCTCTGGTCCCAGTCTCTCAGCACCTCCCGTGAAGCAGGCGGTGCTTCCCTGGGCAGCTCTGCATGTATGGTCCATCAGGGTTAAGATGCAGTCAGCTCCAACTAGGAGGATGTCCCTGCAGGGCCGCACCACAGGCCCTTTCTGTGGCCACCCAGTGGTCTGTGAGTGTGAAGCACCTTCCCAGAACAGTCACTTTAGGAGAAACCTTTTGTTTTGTTTTGTTTTTGATTTATTTATTCATGAGAGACACAAAGAGAGGCAGAGACACAGGCAGAGGGAGAAAAAGGCTCCATGCAGGGAGCCCCATGTGGGACTCGATCCCAGGACCCCGGGATCTTGCACTGGGCTGAAGGCAGACACTTAACTGCTAAATCACCCAGGCGTCCCTAGGGAAAACCTTTTGGATGATGATGGTGGTTTTTCTAGATTGGCTTCTATTTAATGAAAGAGGTAATGGACCTGGCCCCAAAACTCTCCTGCTCCCCTGCCTTAGAGGCCTCTGTAAACCAAGCTGGGTGCCCATGTGCATCCGCTCACCTTCCTTCCTACCTCCTCTCCCTGGGTTTTAACAGGACAGTGGAGATGAGCAGGTTCCAGGATGTGGGAGGGCACATGTGTGTGCTTACAATCGTACTCTGTCCCCTTCAGAAGAAATTGCTGTGTGCCCCCAATAGCTGCTTTGCCTTGAGGTGTCAGGACAGCTTTCTCTGACCCTGTCCCTCATGCGTGGAGCACCCTGCACCTCCATCAGCCCAGGTGCATGCAACTATAGGGCTCCCAGGGATCGCTTGAGCCCTGTGCACTGGTCACATGCCCCACGATGGAGGCTCCGTGTCTGCCTCGCTGTGTGCTGAGCCCAGCCCCTCACCATGCTGGAGCATCGTAGGCACACCGTAAACACTCATTTCTAGAAATCTTTTTATGCTCATCACCTGAACTCAGTGCACCGTTTCCCTGTATGTAATTATTTCACTTGGGGTAGCTGCTTACTCACTTACATGAGTGTCAGTGCGAGAGAAAGAGAGAAGGGAAGACTGGCCCCTAAAGGATATAGCATCCAGGCTGACGCTTCCAGATGCAGGACATGCTCAGAATCTCTATTTCAACAAAACCACCTTTATCTTCTGAAAGCATCCCCCTCTCCCTTCCCTGCTCCAACCTGGACCTGCTGCCTTTCCAGGTGGTTCATCGAGACCTGAAGCCGAGTAATATACTGTATATGGATGAGTCTGGAAACCCTGAATCCATCCGAATCTGTGACTTTGGGTTTGCCAAGCAGCTCCGAGCTGAGAACGGACTGTTGATGACACCCTGCTACACGGCAAACTTCGTTGCCCCGGAGGTAAGACATCTGAGGCGGCAGATAAGCCCTCTCCTACCTCAAGGGAAGGGGTGGATTGTTTAATTCATTGGAGCCGCCTTGATTTAGTTCAGCAGTGATGTTAGCGCATAGAAATGAGTCCGAAAAGAACCAGCCACTGAACTTGCTCAAACACAGTTATTTTCTCATTTTATTTTCCTATTTGTAAAATTATTGATGGTGATGTTTTTAAATAAAATTGTAGACCATTTGGGTCAGATCCCCGTATTTGCCAGGAGTTACTGAGAAATAACACAGGTAGTCTTTCATGCCACCCAGAGGGAAGCTAACAGGTCACCTATGTCACTTGTGATTAGAAATCTACCTACAATTGCACAGACGGGGTGACTGTGTTTGTGGATCCTTCTTGTACCAGAGTTCTGCTCCACACTGATTTCCACTGTAGAAGCAAGCCAGTACTGTGGGATTTTTTTTTTTTTAGATTTTATTTATTTATTTGAGAGTGAGAGAGAAAGAGAGAGAGAGGGACACAAGCAGGGGGAGCAGAAGGCAGAAGGAGTGGGAGAAGCAGACTCCCCACTGAGCAGGGAGCCTGATGTGGGGCTCCATCCCAGGATCCTGAGATCATGACCTGAGCCAAAGGCGGACGCTTCACTGACTAAGCCACCCAGGATCCCCAAATGCTATGGGATTTAATAAGAAGCCCCATAGTGATCTGCAGGTGAGGGTTCTAGGCCCACATCGCAAGACTCCAAGAATCTTGTACACTTGTCCCAGGCTCCCTGGGGATGGTTTTGTTAGGTTCTGAAGTCACTGATACATTTATGAAGACAAACCCAATTTCATGTTTTAAGTAATCAACAAAATCCAAGAGGCTCGTAGGACTGGACAGGCTCGTGGCTGGTGAGATGAGGGGTCAGGAAGGAAAACAGACATTGGACTCTGTGTGGATCCTTCTAGCTATTGGTGAAACTGGACCACAACCACCCTGGTGAGGGCCCAATAATCACACAGCAAGTCCTAAGAGAAAGGTGTTCAACTTGATCTCAGCTTAGATCGTGATCTCAGGGTCATGAGTTCGAGCCCCACGTTGGGCTCCATGCTGAGCATGGAGCCTACTTTATTTTTTTTTTTAAGATTTTATGTATTTATTCATGAGATACATAGAGATAGAGGCAGAGACACAGGCAGAGGGAGAATCAGGCTCCATGCAGGGATCCCAATGTGGGACTCGATCCAGGATCATGCCCTGAGCCAAAGGCAGATGTTCAACCACTGAGCCACCCAGGCATCCCTTGTGCCTGCTTTAAAAAAAAAGAAGAAGAAGAAGAAGAAGAAGAAGAAGAAGAAGAAGAAGAAGAAGAAGAAGAAGAAGAAGAAGAAAGAAGAAAAAAAGCACGCTGGTACAGCATAGTGGGCCTGTAAGCTGTGAGGTAGCCCCCGCCAGTGGTCATGAGGAAGACAGCAGGGTGCTGAAACGAGATACAGCTGGGCATGGAGCCTACACAGGTAAGCTGCGAGGCCACTTTTAGGTTACCCAGATGTTACCTATGGCCCCCTTTAAAATAATCTGCTTATAGGCCTCTGTTATTGCCTTATTTGATCATTAGTAATATTAATAATATTATTTTAGCAATTATAAAATAAATCAGTACATTACTTTATCATTTACAAAGCACTCTTACCAATATTTTTTACTTTTTCCATCATATGCCACATGAAGTACACAATGTAGATGCTAGACATCACACTTAATGGATTAAAAAAAAAAAAACGGGGGGATCCCTGGGTGGCGCAGCGGTTTGGCGCCTGCCTTTGGCCCAGGGCGCGATCCTGGAGACCCGGGATCGAATCCCACGTCGGGCTCCCGGTGCATGGAGCCTGCTTCTCCCTCTGCCTGTGTCTCTGGCTCTGTGTCTCCTTCTATCTCTCAAGAATAAATAAATAAAATCTTTAAAAAAAAAAAAAAAAAACAGGTTCAATGCGTTCAAGTGACTTTTGAAGGTCACTCCTCTAGTGACACATGGGCTTCAACAGTGGACATTCAGCTAATTTTCCTGTGTTGGCTGACCACCTACCACGCTGCCGCCACAGTGCACAACATCAGCGTCAGTGATACAAAGACAGTATGCTGGGATCTTTGTCCTTGTGTCTCAGAAAATTAAACACAGTTCTCCTGCCTAAATCCAGTAAAGCTAAATCCAGTATCCAGGAGTCTTTATGCTGCTTTCTTTATTGTTATTCAACTGTAAATATATCAGAGGATTGCTCTCCCTTGAAGTATGTAATCCTGGGACACATGAAAATTCTTCTATTCCTCAGAAAGCTAAACATGGGATTACCATGTGATGCAGTAATGCCAATACCCAATGGAATTGAAAGCAGAGACAAGAACAAACATTTGCCCACCCACGTGCAAAGCAGCATTATTCACAACAGCCAAAAGGTGGAAGCAACCCACGTGTCTGTCAACAGCTGAATGGAAGAACGAAATGTGGTGCATTCATACAATGGAGTGTTAGCCTTACAAAGGAAAGAAATTATGTCCCACGTACAACATGGTTGAGCCTTGAGAACATTATGTTATGTTTGATAAGCAAGACAAAGAAGCATGATTACTATATTATTAATTCATGTGAGGTCCCTAAAGCAGTCAAATCCATAGAGATGGAAGGAGGGGGTGGAAGCCAGGGGCTGCAGGAGGGACGTGGGGAGTGACCATGTAATGCGACAGTTTTAGTTTTGCAAGAGGAAAGAGTTCTGGAGACGGATGGTGGGGATGGTTGAGTAACTGAACTGTGCTCCTAAAACTGATTAAGTTGGTAAATTTTATGCTATGTAGACTTTGCCATAATTTTTTTTAAATTCTGCCTTGAAAATTAAGTGATTCCAAGCTATCTGTCACATATCTAGCAAAAGCTGTTGTTCCAACGTGTGCACTGATCTTTGGGGGAATCCTACTATAGGGCATCACAGTTGACTTTGTGTTAATAAACATTGTCCCCCGTTCCCACTGGCCCGGCTCATGGTCTCATCAAAACAACACATGGTGAACTCGAACTTTCTTCACCAAGTGCTCATCTGTTGCTCATCTGTTGTCTGCTTTCCCCCCTCCAGGTCCTGAAGCGGCAAGGCTACGATGCAGCATGTGACATCTGGAGTTTGGGGACCCTCTTATACACCATGCTGGCAGGGTAATGCACACCGTCCCATAGGTGTCAGCACACGAAGGCATGGTTGCCTGAGACATCATCGGGCAGGTGTCTCAGCCCTGCCCTGGTGCAAGGGTGGGGACCCACCCCCCTCCCAGGTCTTGGGTAAACACTTCCTTAGCCCTTTCAGGACAGCTAGGGACCAGGATTAAGAAAGTTGGCCGTGTGCTTTCTTCAAAATATGTCTCCAGAATTAGGAAACTGGAACACAGACTTTAGCTCATCCACAAAAAACCCAAGCCTCTGAGCACATGTCCACATTCTCCCTGGCATCATGCCCCCCCCCCCCCCTTAAGATATCTCTTAAAAACATCCTCTTGAGTTAAGAAGCACTCGTGAAAGCTTCCTGGTCAAACAGCACCTCAAGGAAGGCAGCCAGGTGAAGGCAGGTGACTGTCTTCTGTGGCCATCAGATGAGACGGCCAGTGGTGTGGTACAGCTGGAGGGTTGGGTGTGCTGTGTGCACATCTGCTCCCAATCTGAGGTCTGCTCCTCCCCAGCTCCGCTTCTGGGCTGAACTTCTTGACCTTTATTGGCTCATTTTCCTCACTTTTGAAGGAGGAGAAGACACTTTGTGGCTTCCAGCCTTAAAGGTCTAGGATCCTATGAAACCCACAGGGACCTATGTTTTTAAGTTTATTAAGGACTTGCATAGAAGGAAAAAGGAGTTCTAGACCATCCAGTACTGCTCACTGGAGCAAAATGGGCAAATGCCCTCACAAGAATTAATGAGAGAAGCCAGCTTTCTCTATGGCTGTAATGAGGCATCTTGTAGTAAGTGAAGATTAGTGTCTGTAGTGAAAGAACACAGACACGTGAGCCTGGGGCTGGGCCTTGAGGACACAGTAGCAGGGAAGGCGTCTCGGCCCTTCCTGACGTCACACCATTAGATTGCCCTGTGATTCTTCTGATACTCACGTTGTCTGTGCAGAAACCTCAGATCACAAATTTTGCTACTAAAGAAGTGCCGTGAGGATCGCATAGGATTCCTTTTCTAGGAAGGCATGTATCGACATGCCATGATTTATGTTGGGAGGTGACAGGATAACTCACAGTAGGGCAAATGCAGATGGCATCTTATATGTCTCCATATAGATCCCTGTGGGTGCATTATTCCATCCATTTTGCAATTGAGTCTTAAAAAATTAATTTGTCAGGGGGATCCCTGGGTGGTGCAGCGGTTTGGCGCCTGCCTTTGGCCTAGGGCACGATCCTGGAGACCCGGGATCGAATCCCACGTCGGGCTCCCGGTGCATGGAGCCTGCTTCTCCCTCTGCCTATGTCTCTGCCTCTCTCTCTCTCTCTGTCTCTCTCTCTGTGACTATCATAAATCAATAAAAAAAATTTAAAAAAATTAATTTGTCAGAGAACCAGAGTTGGTAATAGATCAACCAATTATTGGTGGGTCTCTCAGACTTCAAATCTCAGGCTCTCCTCCATTATACCACAGTCTCACTGTGGAAACCAAATGACTGGGCAAACCACTATCATACACTGTCCCAGGGAAGCCAGAAACAGTCCAAGGATGTTCATGTTTGGATCCCCAGAGTTTTGTACACTTGCCTTATTGACATACAGCATTGACCAAGTAAAGAAGATGGACAAAGAATAAGAAATAAGTGACACATTCCCATAAATCCTGGATTTGGAGCACAGTGGCAAAGAAAGAGCTATTATTTTTAACAGCAAAGAGGCAGGGGGACCTGGGTGGATCAGTCGGTTGAGTGTCCAGCTCTTGATCTTGCTCAGGTTTTGATCTCAGGTTTGAGTTCAAGCCCCACATTGGGCTCCACATTAAGCACGGAGCCTACTTAAAAGAAAAAAACAAACAACAACAAAAAGAGAGGTAATATCAAGCTGTAAACTTTACTGTAGGTCATAAAATGAGAGCTTGTAACCATGCATTCTCTCATTGTGCAGATTTACTCCGTTTGCAAATGGACCAGATGATACTCCTGAGGAGATTTTGGCTCGGATTGGCAGTGGGAAGTATGCCCTTTCTGGGGGGAACTGGGACTCAATCTCCGATGCTGCAAAGGTGAGTGTTTCCAAGCACTTTTGCTTCTCAGGTGTGGAGATTCAGTATTAACCATTGTATTTGTGAGGAAGCTAGAGGATGCCTTTCATATAAATAACTCGGGTATTTTATCTCATAGATTTTTTTTTTTTAGTTTCTCAATTTAAAAAAAATTTTTTTTTTGCAAAACTATTCTTATAGCACTTTTCACATTTTCTACAGTCTTGATATACTGGGGTTCCCCAGAGAAACAGAACCAATAGGATGTGGATAGATACAGAGAGAGAAAGATTTATTTTTAAGAATCAGTTCACGAGGGCAGCCTGGTGGCTCAGTGATTTAGCACCGCCTTCAGCCCAGGGCCTGATCCTGGAGACCTAGATCGAGTCCCACGTTGGGCTCCCTGTATGGAGCCTGCTTCTCCCTCTGCCTGTGTCTCTGCCCCCCTCTCTCTCTGTGTCTCTCATGAATAAATAAATGAAATTTAAAAAAAAAAAAGAATCAGTTCACGAGACTGTGGAAGCTGATGAGTGTAACATCTACAGAATAGGTCAGTGGGTGGCAAACTCAGGGAAGAGTGGCATTGTAGCTTGAGTTCAAAGCCCATTGCTGGCAGACTTCCCTTTTTCTCGGGAAACCTCAGTCTTTTTTATCTTAAGGCTTCCAACTGATTGGATGAGACCACCAACATCATGGAGGGTCGTCTGCTTTCCTCCAAGTTGACTGATTTCAATGTGAATCTCCTCTAAATAAAACTTTCACAGCCACATCTGGACTGGTGTTTGGCCACACACTGGAGACTGTGGCTTTGCCAAGTTGACACATAAAATTAACCATCACACTTTTAATGATGTTGCAAACTGAGTGCCCTGAATGATCACAGATGGATCAAGGAGAACTCTGGAACAGAGGTGTATTTATGTTACTTTAAAACACTTTGTGGGATGCCCGGGTGGCTCAGCAGTTGAGTGTCTGCCTTTGGCTCAAGGCATGATCCTGGGTCCAGGGATCAAGTCCCACATTGGGCTCCCTACGAGGAGTATGCTTCTCCCTCTGTCTATGTCTCTACCTCTGTGTGTGTGCATTTCTCATGAATATATAAGTAAAATCTTTAAAAAAAGAGAAACACTTGGCAGTGAGGCTTCCCTGTGCTTCACTATCTGTGACAAACTTTGTTTAAAGAAACATCAGACTTAATCTTTTTCAGTTGAGATCATCAATTCCTCTCTAGTTAAATAGTAAATGATAACATAACCACTAATATGAAGCAGCATCAACAGTCTATTTCCTGTGTTACTATAAAATGTGACAGAGGAGTAGACCATCTAGGGTTCTGAATCTAGTGCCGCCATCATCATCATTGTGTGACCTCATACAGAAATAGCAGAGGGGATGGTGGAAGAGATGGTAGAGAAGATGATGGAGCAGATGGCAAAGGGAGATGATAGAGATGATGGTGGAGGTGATGGTAGAAGAGATGGTGGAGGAGATGGTGGAGGTGATGGTAAAAGTGTTAATGGAGATGATGGTAGAGGGGATGCTGTACAAGATGGTGTAGGAGGTGGCAGAGGGAATGAGGGAGAAGATGGTAGACATGATAGTTGAGGTGATGGTAGAGATAGTGGAGATGACCCTGGAGGTGATGGTGGAAGTGATGATGGAGAAGATGATGGAGGAGAAGGCAGAGGATGGTGGAGGAGGTGGCAGAGGTGATGGTGGAAGTGATAATGGAGATCATGTTAGAGGTGTTGGTGGAGAAGATGGTGGAGGAGATAGCAGAGGGTATGGTAGAGAAGATGATAGAAAAGATATGGAAGAGACAGTAGAGAAAATGATGGAGGATATGACAGAGGGCATGACGGAGAAGATAGAGATGATAGTAGAAGAGATGGTGGAAGAGATAACAGAGGGGTTGGTGGAGGAGGTACAGAGGTGATGATGGAGGTCATGACAGAGGTGATGGCAGAGAAGGCAGCTGGCATTTAGTGAGCACTTCCCGTGTGTCAGACCCTGACACTCCCAGTGTTGCCATCCACCCACTCAGTCTCAAATGAGTATAGACCAGGACTCAGGTGCTGGATTGGATGAGACCCACCATCCAATTTTCTGGCCATAAACCACATTTCTTTGTGAGGTGACCTTAGAAGTGGGAGTGGGGGCCAGGAGGAAGGTGTCAGGAAAGTAGTCAAGTATCAGGATTGCTGCTGCCGGCAGAGGGCTTCACTGCCTCCTGGGACCTTGACGACTTCTTCCTGCCCCGTCAGCACCATATCTTCAGCCTCACCTGCCCCGTGCCTTTTCCCCTCTCTGTGTTCACCAAACGTATGACAAAACCTCCAGTCCTCCAAAATCAGACACAGCCTGTGGATCCATGGGGTTGTCACTGCACATTCTGCATGTGCCGCCTAGAAACATTGCTTTACTGTGAGATCTTGAGCAAACAATACAGGTCTCTCTGCTTTCAGCTTTACACCTGGAAATGGGAAAATGGGAACCATACTGCTTCCAGGGGGTATTTGTTTCAAGAAGTTACCAAGATCAGTGCTACCAAACATTAAAAGGCATTGGATTTCTTTATTTTATTTTTTTAAGATTTTATTTATTTATTGTTGAGAGGCACAGAGAGAGAGGCAGAGACACAGGCAGAGGGAGAAGCAGGCTCCATGCAGGGAGCCCGACGTGGGACTTGATCCTGGATCCCGGGATCACACCCTGAGCTGAAGACAGATGCTCAACCGCTGAGCCACCCAGGCATCCTGGATTTCTTTATTTTAAAAAGGATATTGGATTAGTCTATAGTATTTCTCTGTTGTGGTTTATGACCAGAAATTCTGTCAAGTCCGCCATCGTCATACTATGTACAGACACTAACTCCCTTATTTCCCTGTGAAATGTTGTGGGAATACCAGGGAAAGGTGGGCAAGCGAGCAGGAAGGCATGTATTCTCATCATGGCTCTTCCTTGGCCACTCGTTTGATCACTATCAATGTCAACGTCTTCTGCAAAACAGGGACAGTGATATTGGCTCTCTTTCCTTCAAGGACAAGCCCGATGGCTCTTGAAAACAGGTGCATCACGCATGTGCAGACAGCGTCATAATTGCCATGCAGATGCAGATCACGGTTATAATTGTGTATGTGTGTGTGTGCGCGCGCACATGCAAATACGTGTAGTGCAATGTGTGAATATGTGAGGTGGAGCTTTGTCTTTGAGCCAGCTGTAGGATTCTTTATTGTTATTATGTTAGACTCAAATAAGAAAATCACCCTGGGGCACCTAGGTGGCTGGCTCAGTGTTTGAGCGTCTGCCTTAGGCTCAGGGTGTGATCCCGGGGTCCTGGGATCGAGTCCCATATGGGGTCCCTCCAGAGAGCCTGCTTCTCCCTCTGTGTTTCTGTCTCTTTGTGTGTGTTGTGTCTCTCATGAATGAATAAATAAAACCTTTAAAAAAAATCTTAAAAAAAAAAAAAAAGAAAATCACCCTGTTGGACATTAGCCATTTGACCCACGTAGTGGTTACAGATGGACAGCTCGTAGTGGCTGATGATGATTCGTAGCAAATGTTTGTGGGCAGTGCTAACAAAAATGTCACTACATCCATTGTCATAACTGGTTTGTGTCTGTGGGACAGTCGTGACTTAGTTTCTCCATTTGGAAGGATAGCATTTTTACTAAAGTAGCAGTTCAGTAAATTACATGCACCATTCAACATTTCTATATTCAATTTCTCTTTACATGTAAGATCTTTAATACAATAAAAGCCTGGAGTGAGCCACCAAGGCGATGATAATTAAAATTCAAAAATCATTCACTTACTTTTAAAGCTGAAAGTAAACATTTGACCCCAAAATGCAGAGAATCAGTCAGAAGAGTGGTGAGGTTTTGCCATGAGAGGGAATGAAGGAATGTTATTCAGGAGACTCTTTGAACCAGCTTCTGTTGTCTTCCCTCATAGGACGTCGTGTCCAAGATGCTCCATGTGGATCCTCATCAGCGCCTGACGGCAGTTCAAGTCCTAAAACACCCGTGGATTGTGAACAGAGAGTACCTGTCGCAAAACCAGCTCAGCCGACAAGATGTCCACCTGGTGAAGGTGCGGACGTGTCATCATGAGAGCAAGATGGTGCAGGGGGGCGGGCAGGAAAGTTGCCGTGATCTCTTTCCAATTAACCTAAAGAAATCACAGTGTAGGAACCAGATAGGGAACCAGTAAGAGGCAGGAATGGGTATCCCCCTAATTTATTTGCTTTTACACATTTCTTCCCATGCAAGCAATCACACACAAAACTCTGAATGAGTTACAACATCTGTTAACAATTGAAGCTTTGTGTGTGTGTGTGTGTGTGCGCGCGCACGCACATGCATGCGTGTGGAACAGAGACAGACATAGAAGAAGACAGAGACAGACAGACAGTTGGGGTTGGAGAGTGGCAGAGAAGGAGGCAGTGAGAGAGGGAGAGAGAGAGAGGTGGAGGGAGTCCTGCATGTGTCAGGGATCCAAAGCCCTCCGTTCTAGAGCAGAGGTCTACAGACGTCTCTGTAAAAGCCAGACTGTAAACGCTGTGGGCTTCCCGAGCAGTGATCTCGGTCACTGCTCCTTGAATCTCCTCTTGTAGCACAGACACACCTCCAGATAATATGCAAGTGGCCAGGTGCTGCTGTGACACAGTTAAAGTGTGTCTCCAGGAGCAGGGGCACTGGGCTGGGCTGAGGGCTCCGGTCTGCCATCCCCTACCCTAAGCCACCACTGCCTTACTTAGTTTTCCTGAGACATGTCCCAGAGCTCAGGCAATGTACCATCCAGCGACACCTCTTAAACTAGTGCATCCTGACACCCTGGGATCCTGCAGAGGGAACAAAGATCAGGACGCAGCAGCATCGATGATCCCAGGAATCAATAGGTCTTAACCTACAGAAGAGCTGCCCATTAAATTAATGGATCTCTGGGTAGACCCTTGCCATCTGGTGATCCCAGCTTTGCAATTTCTGACCTTGCAGTACAAGTATTAATAGAGTCGCTGAAGCCAGGTGTCATCAGACCTAACGATGGCAAGGCGATGGTTTCTGGCCACCTCAGTCGTGATACACTGGCATCCTACTATACAATCCAGACAGATTGACAGACATCCCGAGGACTGGGGGGTCTACACCATGGGAACAAGTGGGTTTTGCCTCACATGCTTGGAGCTTTGTGCGGAAGGACTGAAGCGGCACCATTCCCAGGTCTTAGGGTCAGTCCTTTGAGGGTAAAACCGGTCCTCTAAAATCCAGATAGTGTGGCAACGCACCACAGGGCACGGGTCCTGCGACCTCATCCTGAGGCTCCATGCAGATCTGAAATACCCCAAGTTATAAGCACAACTGAAGGCTGGTGTGGGATGTAGAGGGACACGGTAGTAGAACGAAAGTACTGTCATTTATGAGGCCCCAGAGCATTCTGGGCATGGTGAGCTCATGGCACTCCTCGCCCCGGGGCCCGCAGGACGAGGTACCTCCCCGCTGCACGCCAGAGACTATGGCTGGGAGAGGTCCCCGCTCAGGACTGGGTGGGCGCCCCAGTCACCTGCCCTCTCCCTTCCCTCTGCAGGGTGCCATGGCCGCCACCTACTTTGCTCTGAACAGAACTCCGCAGGCCCCGCGGCTGGAGCCGGTGCTGTCGTCCAACCTGGCTCAGCGCAGGGGCATGAAGAGACTCACGTCCACCAGGCTATAGTGGAGCAGGCCCCGCAGAGCATCCTGGGTCCTCGGTGCCAGCCTGGGCCCCTGTCTCGGGCACCGCCGGGGTGACCACTGCCCGACCGCAAGGCTCGGCTGCCTCCGCTCATTCCACGTTTTCTTGTTCAGCCTGGATCGGATCCAGACCGGTGACCTCCCAACGCCTCGCTGTGCCAACCTCGCCGCCTCCTTACCCCGAGCAAAGCCAGACGGGCTCATTGCAGTGCACACCACCATGCCCAAGGCCTGTAGGGTTCCTTCAGACTCTGGAGGTCTTTTACGATCATGGCTTATATTTATATAGAGAGATATTTTTTCCAATGATAAAGCCAGTAACTGGGTCAGATTTCCGCACACGCGTCCTAGTTATTAGGGTGGGCGGCGCACTGACCCTTCATGGCACAGCCTCCCAGGAGGGGCTGGCCTCTGCGGTTCTGGGGTGGCCAGAATGATGGGGTCTGCGGATGGCACCCAGGAGTAGATGCCAGGTCCCCTCCAAATGATC
Source organism: Vulpes vulpes (assembly GCF_048418805.1). Taxonomy (NCBI): domain Eukaryota; kingdom Metazoa; phylum Chordata; class Mammalia; order Carnivora; family Canidae; genus Vulpes; species Vulpes vulpes. Next base: position 67,331,758 of record NC_132780.1, read on the forward strand.
CAAAGAGCCCTCATCCATCGCCCTTCCTCTCTGATTGAGGTGCTGGGTGTTCTCTCAGGGTCACAGACCCAAATGAGGGAAGAGCCCAGGACTAGCAGGTGTCACCTTTGCCGTGGGAACCTCCTCTCATAAAATCCGCATGCCCCTGGGGACAAGCCAGCCACGGCCTGTGTCCCCCACCCTGTGTCCTTGTCCCTCCATGGCTGGGGCTGTGGGGCTGGGGGTCCAGGTTCCTGCCCTGGCTCCAGCCAAGAAAGGTCGCCCCAGCTTCTGAGAGAGAGAGAGAGAGAGAGAGAGCAGCGCAAGAGCACGCACTGGGCCTGAGCCGGCTCCGCGACCCCAGGTCAGGCTCTGTGCTCTCCCAAAGCAGTGGATTCGCTGTGCTTGCCTTCCCTCTCTGTCCCACGGGAGATCCGTGAGCATTGGCACCCGGAGCTCTGTTCCTCCCTTCTAGGCGTGCTCGGTCCTGCTGGAGCCAGGAGGGGGCCGGGAGGTCCGGCTGCCCCTGGGGCCCAGAGGGGAGCTGAAAGATGGGTTCCCCAGGGTGGGGATGCACTTTGTAGAAGCTGTGCTTTTGTGTTACATTTGTGTTTCTGTTTTTCACCTGATGTTGCAGTGACATTTAATGTTTCCCTTGGGGTGCGTGTGTGCACGCAGGAGGGATGCGTGCCCACGGGAGGGGGCGCGTGCATAGGGGAGATGGACACTTGCACAGCGGTGGGCGCGGTGCCTGGGTGGGGGGCCTGTGTGTTCCTCCTTAAATAAAACCGGGACAGCCTCAGTGCCGCTGCCCAGGCCAGAGGAGAGAGCGCATGTGCCGCCCCCCCCCCCCCCCGTGTCCTCCTGCCGGCCCCATCGCCGGTGCCCCCAAGCCAGCCCAGGATGCCCCACTGCCCTCGGCTGGGTGCGGGGCACCTGTGGTCCTCGGCCAGGTCTCACTAAGAAGACATAAGTCCTTGTTCCCTTCATCCCCCATCTCAACCAACCACACCACTTCAAAAAGACAAAAAAGCAACATGCCACATTCTGTTAAAACTCCTTAGCTGGGTCCAGTTGTTTTCAGACCTTAAAATGTAAACTTATTTCAGAAGCTTTCATTATTCTGTAAGCCTTTCTCCCCCCAGATGTAAAGGTGGGGGCAGGTTCATGAGCCGGTTTCCTACAAAGCTTCCGTAGGCATCTTTCACACTTTCTCAATAGAAAATCCTTCTCCCCAAAGCCACAAAGCCTTGGTTCACAATAGTTTTGCTTTAGGTCTGAATTATTTTATCTCTTAGTAGAAGCTTAGGAAAAACTGGATAGCCCTTAGGTCGCGGGTTTGCCCTCCTGGGAACCAACAGAGGTCATTGTACCTTCTGTCTGCCATGGGGCCACTGCTCTGCCCCGCACTCACAGGGCCCAGGTGTGCCACCCGGCAGGTGGTTTGTTCGTGGAGAGTCTGAGTGCAGAGTATTGCAGGCCCCCGGGAAGGAGCCCAGGAGCAGGCAGGGAGAGGGGCCAGCCTGTGCTCTCCGCCACGGCTTCTGCTCCTCACCTTTTGCAGTGCCCCCATGCACGCAGCCCCACCTTGCACACTCCGAGAGCCACAGAGCCTCCTGGGGCTCACCTGGCACCATGCTGTGTCCTTGGCGAAGGGCCGGCGTGCAGTGGCGGCGGCAGAGACACCGCTGGCACCTGCCCTGCTGAACCAAGTCTACTTGAATGTCTGTACAATACCTCTGCTCTCTCACCTGATTCAGAACACGGTGATACTTGAAACCCTTCCAGAAAGTCAGCCTAGAGAAGTCAGTATCACAGTTGAAACTGAGCTGCCCATTCCTGAGTGGCACGGCCTGGCTGTGCGTCCTCAGCAGCAGTCCTGGGTGAAGGAAGGGGCTATTCTCGTTTCGCTTCCCCAGTGCAGGGCACCCCCCACCCCCACCCCCTACCCCAGCCCAGAGCACCCCTGTGGCTTCACACAAGCAGCCAGAGCGCCCGGAAAGTCAGATTGCTGCCCCTGGAAACACAGGGAACCACCCCCCTCTGGATCATAGTCCACGGACTTTGTCATCAGAAAATCGAGCCCGGGAGCTCCCCCCAAGGAACCCCCTGCGGTCTCCTCCCCACCCGCCCGCCCCCCTGTTTGATGGAAACACCTGGCTCGCCCCATCCGGGTGAGCCCCCCACACATGCCGCCCCCAAGTCAAATTTGGGCAAGAGTGAGACTTCACCTGTGTCCTTAGGTCAGGTTGTCCGTGACTTTAACTCCGTGTGTGTTGATGCTTGGAAGACTGTCCAGCGTTTTCAGTGATAATAGTACTTAATGTTAGCCAGTATTGTTCATAAATGGTGTTACCCCTAAAGCCGCACGTTGGGACTTCTGCCTCACGCCTGACTGATCCTCTCAAGCACATGACGAACTTGATTTGCACTCTGTTTTTCTTTCCCGATGGTTTTGGCGCCCTTCACCTCTCCAAGAGTCCTTAAAATTCAAGAATGGAGAAGGACACCGCAGGCCCCTGGGTGGTGAGGAGACTGGAGGAGCGTCCAGCGCGGCTTCGCAGAGCTCGGAAGAACGTGGGAGACTCGAACTCGCCACCGCCGTCGCCCCCGGGGAGCCCGCTTTCCACCCAGACCCCGACTCAGCACTTTGTTTACAAGCCCGCATTTGTGTTTACAGGTCATTCTTATGTTCACGCTTTGTATTTTATGTTTGAGATGGGCGGCCACTATACAGATATTTATTACGCTTTCCAGACTTTCTGAATAGATTTTTTTGGAATAAACATGGGTTTTATGAAGTGTAATATTTTTCTAGGATAACAATAATTTTTGGACTTTCTGTGTTGTTGCCAATGATAGTCTGCAGACAAGCATCTTACTCCCCCCCCCCCCCCCCGCCTCGTCCCTCGCTCTGTCCTCGGGCTGCTGGAAGGTGGCATCGTCATAGGGAAGCTGGGACAGCACGGCCATCCACTCCACATCGAGAGCTGTGTGCGTGTGCGTGGGCATGCTGGGGCTTTGCATGCATGTGTGGCTTGCGTGTGAATGCATGCACATGTGCATTGTGTAGCGTATGAACATGTGTGTGCACACGTGCATGCCTGTGCAGTATGTGGATATTCCTGTGTACATGAGTGGTGTGAGCATATGCGAGCATCTCTGTGGTGTGTGTTGTGTGCCTGTGTGTACCTGCATGTGTGGGATGTGAGTGGTTACACATGTACACGTGTATGTGTGGTATATTGTGTATCTTATGTGGCCTGTGTAGAGTGTGTATGCACATGTGTACATGCACCTGTGTGTATTGTGTGTTTGTGTGTGCCTTGTACACGCATGTGTGTATGCATATGTGTGGTTCCATATGTGCACGTGTGTGTGGTGTACATGCATGTTCCTGTGTATGTGTGTGCACTCTGCATGGCGCCAGGCCACGTGATGGGATGGGCACTGGCAGGAGGCAGGGGATGGTGTGTCGGCAGCGAAGCAGGTGACCCAGGGTGGGCTGCTGGAGGCTATCCCTGCCGTATCGTTCTGTGCACGGCCACCTGACGTCCTCATGCCCATCTCCTCTTTATACAGAAATAAAACAAGAAGCTACACTTGGTCTTCAGCTCTCCAACCTAATTTCTTCCCATTTGGTCAGTTCCTGAGTGGCCACGAGTGAGAGACACACATTCACCTTTCTGCCACCAATTTTCTGGGCTGCTCCCCCAGCAGAGTGTGGGAAATTTCTTCCAGAAACCCTTCAGGCTCACTGCACAGGTGGGGGTGTCGAAAGCTCCCAGGGATTCCAGAGCCAAGAGGAAATGCATGCTGCCCCCAGCTACAGGGGGGAATGCCTGCAGCCAGCAGTGCCCCCATCCCATGTTACAGACCCCATGGCACACGCCTGGTGGTGTGAGATGGCAATCCCTCAAGTCACAGCTTAGGAGGTCAGAAGGCCCAGGTAGGTTTGGGGGCTAAAGTCAAGGTGTCAGCAGGACTGCATTTTTCGGTGTGCTAGCTTCGGCAGCACATATACTAGGACTGCATTTTTCGGGGGCTTCAAGGACAGTCTGAGCCCTGCATTCTTGAGCTCCTGGCCCTTCTTCTTCCATCCTCAGAGTCAGTCACAGGAGATCGAGCCCCATATTCTCACCCCATCCACCTCCTCTCCTCCTTTCCTACTTCCAGGACCCTTGAGGTGACATTGGTGCCCCTCGATACTACAGGATACTCTTCCTATTTCGGGGTCAGCTGATAAGCAGCCTGAACTCTGCCTCTACGTCACCTGACACACTCACGGGTTCTGGGGACCAAGACATGGCATCTTTTAAGGGCCCATTCTTCTGTCTACACACCACATAGGGCAATCGTAGATCTGCTTACAGTCTTCAGCTTGTGTGTGTGTTTCGGTGGAGGAAGATTCAGATGCTTTGCTAACAAGTCAGCCTGGCACAGTCTCGTGGGTGCAGATAAACACGACATGGGGTCAGAGCCTGCAGCAAACAGCACGGCCCCTGGTGCACACCGGTTCCCCTAGCCCTCAGGTCTCCCGTGGTGACAGAGACTGGCACGTACAGCCAGCTGGGTCACAGCAGGACACCCAGCTTGAGAAACCTCAGTCACTTGTACAAGGGCTGGCCACCCTTTGCCCCCGAGGGGGACACCGTCTCTATCTTCCTGAGCCATCACCCAGGCAAACGTCCTTGAGAAAACCGTCCAGTGACTGCTCACACACGCACAGAAATGCAAGTCCCTTGGAGATTCACCTCCCACGCCTGGTGGCTCTGTTCCCTGTTTCCCCGAAATGCTGAACGGGGGTCACCCAGGAGCCTACCAACAGGCGGAAGAGCTAGGTTTGTGTATCTTCTGCTGCTTTTATCTCCTGGGGACATCCTCCTACCTCACAATCACAAATGCATCTGAGGGTATAAATATCCATCTTTTGTAAGGCTTAAAATGGTCCTCCAGACACTTCTTGTGCAAAATACTGTGCATATATTCTCAAATTCGGCCAACCCAGGCCAATAGCCACATGTACTTCCCAGGTGCTGGAACCAAGTGACACGCAGAAGCCAGAGGCCTGGCTCCTGGCTCTCAGCATAACCCCAGGGCCACCTGCATCTCTGCCCCAGCAAACCCTGAGGTTTTGTCTGGCCTGCAACCTTCTAGGTAAAACGAACAAACTTCATTTGCAAAAGTGGATCCCGAAGTACCTCTGATTCGTGAACCAGGGTCAGAGGCCCTGGGTCAGGTGCAGCTCTGCCTCTGGGGTGTGTGGATGTGCGCCCCGCCTCCCACCCTGTCTCCATCCCCGCCCCCACTCCGGCACCTCCTCCATCCCACCACTCACTTTGCTTGGCCTCACTCAGGTCCAGAGCTTCCTTCACGTAAGTGCAACCTCATGTGTTTTCAGTTTGCCAGTGTTTCTACAGAGTCACATAAATTCGTAGTTGATGCATGAAAAATCAGACCAAATCAGATGATCCCTCAGGGCAAAGATTCAGTAAATCAAAAAACATTTGCTGAGCACAGACCCCACGCCCAGGAGTTAGAGATGTGGCTGCAGCAAAGCAGAGCCCTCCCCTGGTGAAGGCAATCTCCAGGCAGAGGGAGAGAGAACAGTAATACGTGGTAGGCTCCACACACCAGCGCTGTGCAAGAGCAGAGCACAGCAAGGGAGTTGCTACCCTATTCAGGAAGGGCAGTCAAAGCACAAACCAATCCTGAAGATTTGCCAGTTTTGGGGGCACCTGGGTATCTCAGCATGTTAAATGTCAGACTCCTGATCTCAGTTCAGGTCTTGATTTCAGGGTCATGAGTTCGAGTTCTATGTTGGGCTCTATGCTGGGCATGGAATCTACTTTTTTCTTTTAAAAAAAAAGGATTTACTGGTTCTTCTCAGCAACAGGTATTACCAGTCTCTCAATGCAGAGCTTATGAACTTCGAGGTTGATTTAATTTATTCCCCATTAATGGCTATAATTCAGGATCTAGAATCAAAAGCACTCAGAGCTGACATGTGTCCCATTTGGGTATATGTTTGTCACTTTGCTGTGATGAGGACAAACATCAAACAAGTATCTGGCACAGAAACAATTTCCCATGTGTTGTTTTTAATCACACATGAGCTTCTTTGGCAAGAAAGCCTCATTTTCTCAATGATAACAGTGGTTTCAGCTCAGAAGCATCACTGTTGGCAGTGCGTTCCATTAGTTGCAGTGTTTTCCCGAGAAATGTATCCATACATTTTTCTTTCCTGCAGGAGTGGGGACACCACCAGTTCACTGCCTGAGCTCAGCTCTCCTGCGGTTCTGCTCTGGACCGAGGTTGAGATGGTGAAATTGGAGGCCTGGATCACACAGAGCTGAGTCAAAACCGCAGGCTTGGAACTTGGCTTCAGTTTTACTGCAGCGCAGCTGACACACGGTGTCATGTCGGTTTCGGGTGTACAACAGGTGACTGGACACGTGTGTTTGCTTTGCTGCGCTCACAACATGCGCCGCCAGCACTATTTACACTCCCCTCTGCTGGGCTCAAACTTGGCTCCTCTATCATTTCAAACTATGGACAAAGAAACTCCACCCATCAGGTATTGGGGTTAGTCCTAAATGCAGTGGAAAAGGTAAATATTCAGACTGAGGAAGAGATTTTTTTTTCAAAGATTTTATTTATTTATTCATGAGAGACACAGAGAAAGAGGCGGAGACACAGGCAGAAAGAGAAACAGTCGTCTCCTGCTTGGCTCCTTGGTGCCAAGTGCTGTAGGCAGGTTTGGGTGCGATGTTGGTCACAAGTGTTTCTTACCATTATCGGGGCACTTCCAGCAAACAAAATCCTGCCTGTCCTTTTCATGCCAGCTCAGGCAATGTGTCCATAAAACCTCCTCCAGACCCTGTCGCTCCTCAAAGAGACTGTACTATAGCCAGTAAGCATTGCAGGGAACTTGCCTTTGGTGCACCCATGTCCCCCCTGCCTGGGACATGCCTGAGAGTGTGCTCTTAACCTTTTTTTTTTTTTTTTTATGATAGTCACACAGAGAGAGAGAGAGAGAGGCAGAGACACAGGCAGAGGGAGAAGCAGGCTCCATGCACCGGGAGCCCGACGTGGGATTTGATCCCGGGTCTCCAGGGTCGCACCCTGGGCCAAAGGCAGGCGCCAAACCGCTGCGCCACCCAGGGATCCCGAGTGTGCTCTTCCTATTCTGAGCTCAGCACAATGCCTTGCACAAAAAATTATTTGTTAATGAATAACCAGATAAGGTATTGAACAGGAGGCCATATGACATTCTAAATAGGGCTTTGGCATCCTCAGGTGGGGTTAGGCGGCCTCAGTGACATGGCAGGTCGGTCACATAAGTTCCTTTCTTCTTCCCAAAACTTCACTACTGAGCCCAGCACAGGCCACGGGGCCATCGTGTGTTTGCAGTGGTCACAGACCGCCAGCAGAGGGTGCATATCAGCTCCCTGCAGACCCATTGTGTCTCCTCCCAGACTCCTGAACTCAGTCGAAACACTTCCTGAAACACACCATTTCCAAAGGATATACCCAGAGAGCGTTTGGTCTGAAGCCTCTCCCGCCCCTCACCGTCAGCAGGCATCACATCCTGATGGTGCTGGAGTCTGCACTACCTTCCGCTCATCCCTGCTCTCACCTGGGCCACTGTGGTCCTGCCTGGCCTCCCTGCTGCAACATCACTTCTCAAACCCACTATCAACACCGCAGCTCAAAATTCCATCAAAAGACAATTAATGGGGCTGGGGACGTCTGAGTGGCTCAGTGGTTGAGCAGGTGCCTTCAGCTCAGGGCGTGATCCTGGGGTCTGAGGATCAAGTCCCCACATCAGGCTCTATGGGGAGCCTATTTCTCCCTCTGCCTGTGTCTCTGCCTCTGTGTGTGTGTGTCTCATGAAAAAAAACCACACACAATTATGCTCCTATCACTTTACTGTGTCAAAACCTCCAATCCTGTGATTCTTCTATTTTTTTAAAGGTTTTATTTATTTATTGATGAGAGACATGGGTGGGGTGGGGGGGCAGAGACACAGGCAGAAGGAGAAGCAGAGTCCCTGCAGGGAGCCAGATATGGGACTCGATCCCCAGACCCCAGAATCATGCCCTGAGCTGAAGGCAGGTGCTAAACCTCTGAGCCACACAGGGATCCCCCACTGTGATTCTTCTAGAGCAGGTATGGCACTTTGATCTGGCACATGAGCACACCTCCCCCCATGACCTTGGCCACTGTGTTTCATCCATCAGTCTCCAGGCACATCCCACCTGAAGTTTATGCTGTGCTGTCCAACAGAGTGGCCACTAACCCACGTTTGGCTATTAAAATTTAAACTTAGAATTAAATAAAATTCAAGCTTCAGTTCTGTGGCAAGTATCCCACAGCCACATGAGGCCGGGGCTCCCAGGTTGGACAGCAGAAACTCTAGAACATTCCCATGATCACAGAAAGTTCTACTAGACGCTGGCATTCTAGTGTATATGTCAGGAGTCTTAGAGACGAAAGCATCTACTCTAACCAGTTGAAGCAGAAAGATTATTATTAAAGAATATTAAGTAATGTAAAAAGCTGTCAGGAGAGCAAGCCAGAGATAATGTAGCCAGAGATGGTGTCCCCATGGCACAGAGACACCCCTGCCTCCCCGCTTAGCTTGCTGGAGACCGTTGCCCTGCACAAGACTCATCTCCGCTCCACACCTCGCAAGGACAATGCCCTCCCACCTGGCTCTGACCTCAGCCCAGGTCAAGAGATGAAGTTATTGCAGTGGGAAAGTCTCAGGAGTACAGGTTCTCGAGTTTTCAAATATCTGCAGCACAAGAAAGCCGATCCCCTGCATTGTCCACACTGCAGTCCGTGGCCACTGCGCGTCCTTGCAGCCTTCTCCCTGTCCTGGGGCCAGCCATGGCAGCAGCCACATGCCCGTTTAACAGGCAGCTGCTCTTCATAAATGATGGGAAGGCACACACTCTCTCCAGAGAGAGCCTCCACACCATTCGAGGTAACCATTCTCAGTGACAGGAAAATGGGAAGGGGAGAGAAAGAAAATGAGTTATGGTAAAACCCAAGAGAAATTGTGGGGAGTTACTGTTATGGGCTAAATTGTGTCCTCCTCCCCCCAAAATTCTCATGCTGGAGGACCGCAGGACCTCAGAGCATGACACTGTGAGGGAGGCAACCAAGTTAAGATGAGGCCATTGGGACAGGCTTTCATCCAATATGACAGATGTCCTTCTAAGGGGGGGATTTTTTTAATACTTTGTTTTTAAGATTTTATTTATTTATTCATGAGAGACACAGAGAGAGAGGCAGAGACACAGGCAGAGGGAAAAATGGGCTCCATATAGGGAGCCTGATGTGGAACTCGATCCCGGGACTCCAGGATCACGCCCTGAGCTGAAGGCAGGCGCTTAACCGCTGACCTACCCAGGCGTCCCTAAGGGGGGGATTTGGAGGTGACGAGGTGACGACCGTGTGGATGCATGAGAAGATGCTTGCCTTGTGGCCAAGCAGCGACACCCCAGGAGAAACCAACCCTGCCGACACCTCGATTTCAGACTTCCAGCCTCCAGAACTGTGAGAGATAAGTGCCTGGTGTTGAAGCCTCCCGGTGTGGTAGTTTCTCATAGCAGCCCATGCAGACAACAGAGCTACTAGAGCCTGCAGCGCTGAGGCAGGTGGCAGGGTGCTGGTGACACCCCCAGAATTCCTTGCTACCTCCCGCAAGTCTGATTCCACCTTCCTTGTCCCCTGAGCAGCATCTGAGCTGGCTGGGAGCTTCGCTCTTCATTTGCATCTCGTTCTGCATACCTCAAGGTCTGTGCCTCCACCAGCCCACATCTCCCAGGGGATAGCTATGTGTGTGGGGGGTGGTGTCCCCCTCCTGCCCCCGGGTAGCAAGAGCCCTCCTTCATGAGCTGAGACCACTAGACGGTGTCACTTCTGGCCTGGGGGTTACGTGGCATCTGACAAGGCAGCTGGAAGGAGCCACATTTGTGTCCTCTTGAGAAACATCCTTGGGCAAAGCCCAAAAGCCCAGAGAAAGGAAAACTTTGCTGGTGAGTCACAGGGTGTGGCCAGAAGCAGCTCTGGGGGCTCCTACCCCCTCACTCAATCTCCAGGCCGTGGAGGAGAGAAAAGCCCCCCAGCTGCTTTTTGCTGAGGTGTCCACTGCCAAGGCCAGGATGCACCCTGGTCCCCCGATAGGCGACCATTCCTCAGTCGTGCACAACCTTGTCCTAACAAGACCACATGGCAGGACTCAGAAACCCCAGGGTACCTGGTCTCCTCCCTCAGGTCCCGGTCAGCTCAGGTCGCAGGCAACACAGCTGAGCAGGGGCTGAAGCAAGGGAACTTCATTCCTCCGGGTTCAGGAGGCTGGGAGTCTGAGATGAGGGTGCTGGTGCCTCTGGGTCCAGTGGGGACCTGCTTCCTGGCTCACAGGAGGCTCTGGTATCATCATGTAAGGGGACCCCCACCTTCATGACCTCACCTCAACCTAATCACCCCCAAAAGTCCCTGCACACACCATCACAGCAGGGGCAGGGCTTCAAGTATGAAGCTGAGGACACAAACCCGCAGCCCGCTGTGCCTCCTTGGCTCTGAGTTTCCGATGTCATCGGTTGGAGGTGGCCCATCCGTGGTAGCACAGGCGGGAGCAGGACGAGGGGCCTGTCTTACCACGCAGTCTAGGAAGGGCGCTTACTCCTCGCTCCCACCCAGCAGGGTAGGGAGGACGCCCCGAGGACGAAGGAAGGGGCAGGGGGCTGGGCCAGCACACCTGTGCCCGAGCACGCTGCTTACACCGACCCCCAGCTGTTCCTCGGACAGATGGACGGACGGAGCCCTGCTCTGCTTTGCTGTGTCCTCTGCTGGGAACACCCATCCCCGGCCATGCAAGACTGCGTCCACTGCCTTCGTGAGAGTTTTGTCTGATGGCCCCACGCGAAGAGCAGCCGGCCCTGTGCGGTTCTGCTCCAGCTCATCCCCCCACGGGACTCCATCCTGGCCCTAGCACGACCTGCATTGATGCTCGCTCTCTCTCTCTCTCTCTCTCTCTCTCTCTCTCTCTCGCTGGACTGTGACCATGGCAGAGTCTTTGCCTGTTTTCACTTGAACTCCAGGCACACTCGTCGGCACTCAGCAGTGCTCACAGCACAGAAGTGGGGAACGGTACCCCACAGAGATCTGGGCTGGGTTTCCCTGTAGAAAACACATCCCCATCCTCCGGCTCCCCAGCCACCCCAAAAGTCACTGGGAAACAACTTCAACACGTGGTACCAGGAGTGTATGAAAGCAGAGAAGCACGAATACTTCAGCTGCTGGAAGGCAGGGTTCAAATTCTAGCTTGGGCCACTGCGAGCTGTGTCAGGGCCTATCAGGCGGTCCTTCAATTGGGGGACCTCACTGAAGTGTCAGGGGCCTCCTGCACTCACGTGTGGGCATGCTGCTTGCTCCCTGAGAGGGGACTCGTGCAAGCACACGGGTCTCAGGAGGCCTCATCCTCCCTTGGTGGAAACATCCAGAGTAACCTACTGCCACCACAGGCAGTGTCCCCTCAAGGTTAATGATTTGGCGATGCTGGAGTTTGCTTGAGCAACAGGGAGTTCAGAAAAGCTGCATCTTCTCTTTTTAAGTGTAGAACTAGGCCAGGGTAACAGACGAGGACAACCAAATATTAGCTTTCAGATACACCACTCCTGATGCTCCTGATCTGAGCACCCCGGCTCACGTGGAAGTTCCTCGAGGTCACATAAACAAACGTCCCCTGGGCAGAGGTCAACGCATTTTGTGGGGGAAAGATTTCCAAAGCACTGAACCAAACTTGTTCTGTGCGATGGCATCACACTCCTAGGGCGCTCACGTCACAGGTGCCCCAATTCACCTGACTGTTCCGATCTCCGTCCCTTAGATCATGTTTGGTGAAGGTGTAACTGAAGTCGAGACAAAGCCCTGAGAATTCAAGTTCCAGATTCATCATGGGCTTCATACTGACAAGGGGCACCATAGTGGAGAGCGGGGGCGGGGGGTGCTTGCTAGGGGTTATTTAGGTAAAATAAGAGGTGACCGTTGCCACAACCAGGAGGAAACCTTCAGGGAGCAGAAAAGAACCCGTGATGGATCTTGAGGAAACTCGCAACTGACTGCAGGTGGGGAAGAGAGGAGGAACCGCAGTTCGTGATGCAGAAAATTCATATTCACGACAAGTATGTTAAGCTGACGTTATACATGCAGAATATACACAAATTTATTCTTCCACTACTTGAAACCTCATTTTGATTGAAAAAAAAAAGTGATACCTAATGAATTGATCTAAAACGTACCTGTGCAATCCAGTGTGGAACCAGGTATAAAATGAACAACGGAATTTCATTTTTTAAAAAGATTTTATTCATTTATTCATGAGAGACACAGAGAGAGAGAGAGGAGGAGACACAGGCAGAGGGAGAAGCAGGCTCCATGCAGGGAGCCCGATGTGGGACTCGATCCCAGGACTCCGGGATCACGCCTGAGCCAAAGGCAGACGCCCAACCGCTGAGCCACCCAGGTGTCCCAATAATAAATCAACTTTAAAAAAAAGAAAAGAAAAGAAAATCTGGCATCTGAATGGAGATGAATTGTACGTGTAAAATACAAAATTTTGAAGACTTAGCATGGAAAAAAGAAAATAAAACATTTCAATAAATTTTATGCTGATTATATATTGAAATAATATTTTGGATATATTGGGCTAGACAATATCATTAAAATTTCCTTTTAAGTCACCTATTTCCTTTTAAGTCAATGTGGTTACTAAAAACGTAAAGTTCTGCGTGTGGCTCTTGTTCTGTTTCTAGTTCCTTTTTCCTCTTGCCAGGGCCATGTGGGAGACGGTTCAGTTGCCCTGCTGTCCTATTAAGCGGTCCACTTATGGGACAGGTTTGATTACTTCCCCACCGTTTCCTTGGGTTACTTCCAATCCTTGCATTTCCTGTGCGCAGGCCTGAGTGGATTCAGGTTCAAGATGTGGGTGGGCTCCACCAGCGGGGGGCGGTTTCCTTGCTGAAGCATCACACCAGGGGGTACTAGAGTTCTGTCCTTCTGATCCTGATGCTAATAAGTAGGATCCCCTAGGTCCCTCCTTGTAAATTTGCATTTCTCCTTTCAGACAGCAAATAATCCCTGTGAGGATCCAGCTCCCATTTATTTACAGAATGGTTTTAGCATTCTTTGCTGATTTTCTTCTCATCCATCATTTCACTAGGGATTGCAAACTGGTGTTCTTTCAATCCTACCGTTCTTTCATATTTATGAGCTGAACTTATTCTTTTTTTTTTAAAGATTTTTATTTATTTATTTATTCATAGACACAGAGAGGGAGAGAGGCAGAGACACAGGGAGAGGGAGAAGCAGGCTCCATGCAGGGAGCTCGATGTGGGACTTGTTCCTGGGTCTCCAGGATCACACCCCAGGCTGCAGGCCGTGCCAAACAGCTGCGCCACCAGGGCTGCCCAGCTGAACTTATTCTGAGAAGAGCTTTCCTTCTTCACTAGGACTATCTAAAATAGTTCCTAGGGGTAAATGCTTCTTTCCCTTTAACCACAAGAGTTGGTGCACTAATTATGACAAAGGAGTTTCAAGTTTTTATTGTGTTTGGTTTTTTTCTGTGCATTTTTTAAAGTTTTTGGGGTTTTTTGTTTGTTTGTTTTACTGTTTTTAAAAATAACTTTGGGAAGCCTGGGTGGCTCAGTGGTTGAGTGTCGGCCTTCAGCTGAAGGAGTGATCCCTGGGTCCTGGGGTCAAAGTCCCGCACTGGGCTTCCCGCAGGGAGCCTGCTTCTCCCTCTGCCTGTGTCTCCACCTCTCTCTCTGTGTCTCTCATGAATAAATGAATAAAGTCTTTAAAAATAAATTAAAATTAACTTTACTGGGATACAATTTGCATATCATGCAATTCCCCCTTTTAAAATGTACAATTCAATGGTTTTAAACACATTCACAGGGATCCCTGGGTGGCGCAGCGGTTTGGCGCCTGCCTTTGGCCCAGGGCGCGATCCGGGAGACCCTGGATCGAATCCCACGTCAGGCTCCCGGTGCATGGAGCCTGCTTCTCCCTCTGCCTGTGTCTCTGCCTCTCTCTCTCTCTCTCTGTAACTATCATAAAAAAAAAAAAAAAAAAAACACATTCACAGAGTTGTACCAGCACCACCACAACCCGCGTTGGACCATTTCCATCACCTGGAAGGAGAGTGTGTACCTGTGCCCTAACCCCTTGCTGCCCTAGGCAGCCACCTGTCTATTTACTACCTCCCTGGATGTGCCTACTCTGGACATCTCATGAGAGGGATCATACTATATGTGGTCCTATGTGCCTGGACATAAGCATGGTGCTTGCGGGATCTATCCATGTCATGGCATGTACCAAAACTTCATTTCTATTTATCACTGAGTAATATTCCATTGTCTTGCTTATCTATTTGTCAGTTGGTCCAACATTTGGGTTGTTTTCACGTTTTGGCTGTTATTTACAACGCTGCTATGAGCATTTGGATACAAGGGCTGTGTGAACATATGTTTCCAGTTCTCCTGGGTGGGTATCTGGGAGTGGGATCGCTGAGTCATGTGGCAGCCCTGCATTTACTCATTGGAAGAACTGCCAGACTGTTCTCCAGAGCAGCTGCACCGCTCTGCATCCCTACCAGCAGTGTACGATGGTTCCTCCTCCTCTATATCCTTACTGACACCTCCTGTTCTCCGTTTTCTGTGGTTCTGGAGAGCGTGAACCAGTATCTCACCATGGCTTTATCATCTCTCTGATGGCGGATAACATTGAGCATCTTTTCATGAGCATGTGACCATTTGTGTACCTTCTTTGGAGGATTCTCTATTCAGTCCTTTGCTTGTTCTTTAATTGGGCTGTCTTTGTATTACTAGGCTGCAAGCATTCTTTAAATATCTTAAGTGCAAGTCCCTTATCAGATATGACTTGCAAACATGTTCTTCCATTCTGTGGTCTTTCTCTACATCTTTTTGTTCTCCCTTGAGCATCCTGGTGAAGAAGTGTCTCCATTGCTTGCAGTCATTGTGCTTTCTGATAGTCAAATTGTCCTGGGTTTACCCCATGACTCCTTTTTTAATAGGGAATGGATGGGAATTTAGGCAGGGAAAGAATAGTGGCTTCAACTAAGCTCTGAGGGTATTTCAGGTATACAGAAACTGGGACAGAACAAAAATAGAGATAAGGAAGAAAAACCAGAGTTAAAATGTTTTTCTAATAATTGCACTATAGCTATGGAACATAGAAAATAACCACAAAAAGTGATCAGGCCTAGGGATGCCTGGGTGGTTCAGTGCTTAAGTGTCTGCCTTCAGCTCAGGCCAAGACCCCAGAGTTCTGGGATCAAGTCCTGCATCAGGCTCCCCACAGGGAGGCCTGCTTCTCCCTCTGCCTCTGTCTCTACCTCTCCCTCTTTGTCTCTCATGAATAAATAAATAAAATCTTAAAAAAAAAAAAAGATTAACCAAACCTAGGAAGACATATCTATAGATCAGAGATGTCACAAGAAATGAAGACTCTTGCACAATGTATAAGCATCATGTCTAGTTCTAGACCACTGACCTGACCACTGGCAAGCTTCCTGGTCAGCTCTAAATAAAATACTGCCAATGAAAAGCCCTCACTGGCAACCCAGTGGGGACCCCTCTCACTCCTGACAGCCTTTTCTGTATTCTTGCTTAATAAAACTCTACCGCTTTGCTCATCTCCTTTGTCTACGAGATTTCATTCTTCTACTCTGTGAGACAAGCACCTGGCTCTCCTGCTTCACTTTTCTACCAAACCCCTTAACCCCACAAAGGTAGAATTTCAGCCAGTGTCAGGGCAGATCAGAGGGCTTTCTAGGCTCCTGCAGTCACAACACAAGAGCTCATCCCAGTTCTGTCCTGTTGCAGCAGAGAAGACAGGCTGGCTCCCACCATGGACTAAGTCTGTAGTCAGAGATATGAGCTACCATTTCTGTTGATGTAGTTGTCACTGAGGTGCAGGGGTGCACAAGCACCTGGCTCTGGGAGGCCCAAACAGACCAGGTCTGCTGTCACTGCTGACAAAACCCAAAGCAGAGACACAATTGGCTGTGGAAGAAGACAGGAATATTTTCCATTGAGGGCCAACACTGGAAGACAGCAAACTAGTGTCTCAAAGGCTATCTCCAAAGTGCTGAAAACATTTCCAGGTTTAGGGACACCTGGGTGGCTCAGCGGTTGAGCGCCTGCCTTCGGCCCAGGGAGTGATCCTGGAGTCCCAGGATCGAGTCCCGCATTGGGCTCCCTGCATGGAGCCTGTTTCTCCCTCTGCCTATGTCTCTGCCTCTCTGTGTATCTCTCATGAATAAATAAATAGAATATTTCAAAAAAATTTCCAGGTTTATATAAGGAAAATGTGGGGCAAAAGTAGGTGGTTGTGTGCAGGTGTGCGGTAAAGGTCAAACTGATCATTGTCTCGGAGTCCATCACCAGTGGGGTCTTGCTGGCTCAGGGCAATCCTTGTTGCTCGGGGGGTAGTTTTGTTCCCTTGAGTGGGTGCTTTGCCCATAAGGTCTTCCCCCTGAGCCAAGACACCAGCTGGAAAGAAGAGCCCAACTGGAGAGTTTGAGGTCAAAATGGAGGCAGCCCAAGTCCCCTGTCATATGCTCCCCCAACTTGGTTTTCAGCAGAAAATTGTGTAGAAGTTGAGATGAGGCCGTGGAAAGAGCTGGGATACCTCTGACCTTCCTCCAAGGGCAGAGATGAACAGGATAACATCTCAGCCTTTCCTCCTCAGAGTAAATAATGCTTGGAGGATTAAGGGTGGCGCAACATTTTACACACACCCTGATTAAAAAACAAACCAAGTGAGCTGTAGCAAAGGGAAGAGGCTGGCAGGTAAGCCCATAGGGAATGCAAAATACTGATGCCTTGGTTTCCTTTATCCTTCACTATAATTTGCTAGGAGATTCTGAATTGCCAGGCAAAGTGAATTGCCCTTGCTTGTGAAACGGTTTCTTTGTGACTTCTGTGGGAACTGTATGAAAACAGCGAGCCAGGAAAAAAGTAGATGGGGGCAGGGGCTGCCAATCTGAAAGCATTCACCAAACCTTGGGAGCAGCACAACGGATTAATGACAAGTAGGAGGGAAGAACTAGCTACCGTGGCAAGATGGTACAATTCATATCCCTGGCCTCTGACCGCAAGTGTCCTGCCTCTCAAAAAATTCCAGAGTTTCTCAGCTTACTTATTTACTACATTCTTTAAATTACTAATGCAGTCACACTAACATGTGCCTACCTAACTGGAACCAAAGAAAGGCAGGTGTTGGGCTGGAATAAAAGTAGGTAGCAGGACAAAACAACACATCTATGTCTATAAAACACTTCCTCATCCATTAAGTACTCCTCAAAAGTTGCCTCTTCTCATCACAGTAGCCCTCCCACATGGACAAAATGATCAATATTATCCCCATGTCCAGAAGAAAGCCTGTGGAATTAAGTGTGTTAGTTCATAAGCACAACTACTGTTTCCTCTTTTCTTTTTCTTTTTTTCTTTTTTCTTTTTTCTTTCTTCTTTTTTTTTTTTTTCTTTTCTATTTTGATAGTTAGGTGAAAAAATATAGCTAGTTTACTGCCACATAGATTTCTTCGGCCATGCATGTGAGGCATCACAGACCTGCCTGCCATGAGCCCCTCCACGGGACACCCAACTTGTGGATCGCTGACCATCCTACAAACACAAGCACTGCCTGGACACACAGTGTATGTCAGTGCCTACAAAATGCTGGTGCATATGGGTGCTCTGCAGCAGGGCCAGCTTCCCCCACTCTGACTTCAGCAATCTGAGCTCACAGATCCTGCTTCTAACAGTCAACAGGGAAGCAGAGTACACCCCTGTGTGTGATTGTCATTTCCGAACTTGGATGGACTTGTGAGATTCTTTCTTCCACACACCTGGGACTCAAGGTAGCCAGCAATGTTTGCATTTTTACCTTCTATACTTTGTCCGCATAGGGGTCATGTTGAGTTTTTAGGCCTTTCTAAGGTTTTATATTCTCTTATACATGAGATCACATAGCCTGCTTCATACTTAAAGGCTTTATTCATTTATTTGAGAAAAAGCAAGAGCACAAGTTGGGGAAAGGGCAGAAGAAGGAGCAGGCTCCCTGCTGAGGAGGAAGCACCCCCGCCCCCCAGGGCAGGATCCCAGGACCCTGAGCTCAGGACCTGAGCTGAAGTCAGATGCTTAACTGAGGACAGCCAGGCACCACTGCTCCATATTTAAAGTAGCAAATATACATATTAACATGGAAGAAGTCCTTCTAATTGTGCTAACATGAAATAGTGGGGAAAGCATGGCTCTCAGATTAAAAGAGAACCAGATTCACATCCCAGGTTAGCTGCTTAACCAGACAATTTTCCTTTTATATGTTCCTTTTCTCTAGCTCATACTTCTCCATGCAGTAGGAACTAACAGAAGAGTTTAAGGTCCAACCAAGGCCAGATGTGGAAAGCAGAATCATCAGAAACTGGTCTGGTGGTGACACCAGTAACTGGGGGCAGGAGCCCTCAGGAGAGTTTCTCCAAGTGCTGTCACTAACCAGCTTCCAGGGTCCTGAAGCTCTAAGGTTAGCAGTCTGGGAATCCGCAGACGCTTCCTCTGATCACTGTTCATGAGGAAAAGGAAAATGCCAGGGGATAAGGCTGATCTGCCATGAGATCCAGGAGCCCCTTCTCACAATGGATGTTGGGGAGGCTCCCTTCCCCATCAATCTTGCAGAGGCAGTTTGGTTTTATTCAAGGAGCCATTCAGTTTCTTTAAAAACACCCCTTGTGGGTTATGAGAATTATTGTACAAAAAGTGCCTACTGGTTAACAAATGGTAGCTATCCCCAAGAAATAAAATTCAATCAGTAAATTTTAAAGCCCTAATTGGAGGGATTCGCGAATGGGGCAGCATTCCACCTAGCAAGTAGAGATTCTCCAAGGAGTCGTACAAAATGGAAGGTTTTGATAGGAACAATGGTGGGGCAAGAAGTTATCAGCAAAAGAAAAGATTTGTTTCAGGAAGGGCAAGGGGTCTCATCATGCAGATGACCTCATCTCCTTTGGGGGTGGAGGTGGATGGAGAGGGCCCTAGTGACAGATTACCTCATGGATATAGATTGGAAAATTCCAGATTGACTGGCTTAAAGTTCCGCTCCTGCCAAGTTTGAAACCACCATTAAGTCTTGGTTTGCAGTACTGAAGGCAGGTAACTCCACCTTGAGCCTGTGGTTTTCAGCACTATTAATGATCATACTATTAATCATGAAGACCCCCTTGTTTTCTTTTTTTTTTTTAAAGATTTTATTTATTTATTCATGAGAGACACAGAGAGAGAGAGAGGCAGAGACACAGGCAGAGGGAGAAGCAGGCTCCACCCAGGGAGCCTGGGTCTCCAGGATCACGCCCTAGGCTGTAGGCGGTGCTAAGACACTGAGCCACGGGGGCTGCCTCTTTTTTTTTTTTTTTTTTTTTTTTAAGATTTTTTATTTATTTATTCATGAGAGATAGAGAGAGGTAGAGAGAGAAGCAGGCTCCATGCAGGGAGCCCAACCTGGGATCCCAGGTCTCTAGGATCAGGCCCTGGGCCAAAGGCAGCCGCAAAACCGCTGAGCCACCAAGGATGCCTCCCCCCGCCCCCTTGTTTTCTCTAAGCTCCTACCTGCACCATGAAGCACCAGGTTAACACAGCCCACCTTCCCTGTGTTACTATGGGATTGCAATGTCCCCTAGTCAGTCTTTCAAATGAGATCCAAGTCAGGTGTGACCCATGGAGGTCCTTAACAGAAAATGAATCTGATTCAAAGATTTGCTATTTTACTTCTCAAAGGCATTTTTATTTATTTTGGATAGATAGCCTATTTTCGTTGTACAAATGTCAACGGGAACGAATAAAGCACAGTGAAAAGGTCCGCTTCCCTCCACCCCTCTGCACTTAGCCGTCTTTGGAGGCAGCCACTGCTAACACTTCCCTTTTATCTTTGGAAACAAACTGATAGACTTTTTCTGTCCCTGTGCACAAACGAGTAGCACACACGACTCTGCACCTTAATTTCCCTTTTTTTTTAAACGCTTATTTATATTTGCAAGAAAACGCACGGACACGAGCCGCAAGGGCAGAGGGCGAGAATCTCCAGCAGGTCCAGCTGCGCAGCGAGCCCCCACCTTGGGCTTGACCTCAGGAGCCCCCATCGTGACCTGAGCCCGACTCCCGGTGTCAGAGGGTTAGCTGGCGGGGACACGCAGGCGGCCCGCACCTGGATTTTTCCTCCCCATTCTAGAGAGCTCTCCCCGGCAGCACACGCAGGGCCCCCTCCCCGCTCCGGTGCGATGCACGCGGCGTGATCTAACCCTCCCTGGGGTGGACGCGTTAGCGCTGTGCACCCGCGGCTACCCGAGCTGTGCACCTGCAGCTACCCGAGCTGTGCACCTGCAGCTACCCCAGCAGGACGGGCCGGGTCGGGGCGTGTGCACGGTGCCCGTCGACCACCCAAGCCCCCCGGCCGCCCACGCCGGCACTGCGGGTGCGCTCGCGGCCCCGCCAAGGTGCCCTTGCGGCGACGCTCCCGCACGCCCCGGCGGCCGCACGAACCCAACCGCCCGCCTGCCCGCCGGGCCCGGGCCCGTCACCCGCGCCGGGAGACCGCCAGCCAATCCCCGCCGGGCCCCGGACGGTTTACGGCAGCAGGCCCCGCCCCCGAGCGCCGCAGAGGGGCGGGGAGGAGGTGTGCGGCTCGCGCCAGCCAATCCGCGCCGCCGCCTGCCCCTCCGCGTCCTCCCATAGGCCGAAGGCCGGCGCGGCCGTAAGGCGGAGCCGGCTGTCGTGAGGCGGGCCCGCGGGCGGGAGCGGTGTCCGCGCCGTCCGCTGCTGCGCTGGGTGTCATTGGGCTCCGGGGAGCGGAGGCGAGGGCGCTGGGGCGGCCTGGCGGCGGGCACGGCCATGGCGGGCGCGCTGGTGCGGAAGGCGGCGGACTATGTCCGGAGCAAGGACTTTCGGGACTACCTCATGAGGTGACGAGACCCCGGGCCGGACCCCCGGAACCACCGAGGGCTCCCGGAGGTCGCGGCCGTGCGCCCGGGGCGCGGAGCCACAAGGGCGCGGCGGGGGCGGCGGGGGACCGCGGGGCGGCGGGGCGGCGGGGCAGAGGACGGCGGGGCGGGGGACCCCGGGGCGGCGGGAGGACCCTCGCCCCCGCGGGGCTTCCGGGCTGTACGCCGCCAGGTGCGCGGGGGCGGGCGGGGCGCGCTGCACCTGCCCTGCAGCTGTGCGCCCAGCTGTGCGGAGGCGGGCCGGCTGCGGGCCTCGGAGGCGCCAGCGGGGGGCGCTGTGGGAGCGCAGGTGCCCCGCAGGTGCGCCGCAGGTGCGCTGCAGGTGCGCGTCGCTGCCCCTCGCTGCCCCTCGCGCGGGCCCCCTCGCCTTGTGGGTGTCTCGTGCTGAGGACCTTCAGCCCCAGCGGGAAGGGACTCAAACCTCCCATGTTTTTAATGTACGAGCATCCTGCCAACCAGAGTAGAGGCGTGCGTTCCTGCGGCCGCACCGTCTCCTGTTCCACCTCCCTTCCAGTTACAAACAAAAGGGCACTGGCGGGCGGAAGGCCTGAAGACACGCTACCTGTGTTTCCTCTTCACCTCGAATCTGGAGACGCCTGCTTGTATTTCAGAATGTTTTTTTAGTATGACTTCGAAGCCGTTTTCAACAGTTTATTTAGGAGTTAATTTTATTTTTTTTTTTTTTTAATTTTTCTGTGTTGCGGTTTTAAAGCCTAGATAGGTGTAGGGCTGCGATTGTTGTTTTTTGTTTCTTTTTGTTTGTTTGGTTGGTTGGTTTTTTCCTCCCCAGTAAAGTGGTAAAGAGGCAAAGTGTTGACAGCTAAGGAGAAAATCAGTCCTTTAACCATCCAAAGGAAACTGCGTGAAGGCAACTGAATGTTTGCCAGTATAAAAAGGACTGACTTTTAAGGCCTGGACTTTGTTGCCAATACTGTTTACTCCTAATTTTACAGAGTAATATACCGTGAGAAATGTAATTCAGTCGCTCACGTGATAGAGTAAATTTGGAAAGAATCTTGGCTCCTGATTTTTTCCAAATAGGAAGTTTCTCGTGCTTAACTAGGATTGTGATTAATCAAGTAGATGGTTCAGTAATGTGGAGTGACTTATCAGATTAATGTGTTGGGAAAATCTAAGCAAGTAGTAATATGAGGATCTGTTCTTAGTCCCTGCAGTTAAGTTTCTCTGGCTTTGAAGGTTACCTTTTTTTACTAATGTTTTCTGCTTTGGATAACGAGCCTTCCTAATCCTTAGATACAGCTAAGATAAAATTCTATAGAATAATTAAGAATAAAGCGATTACACTCACTCATATTTTTAAAAATACTGATGATTACCTAACGTTCATTATAGTGTTACATTATGTAATAATAGGAATTGCATTATGTAGTAATAGGAATAGTTTGTTAAGTGGGTTTTCCAGGAAGAGAGCCTACTTTTCTATTTCTTATTTCTATTTTTGTTTTTACTATTATTTTACATTTCTTTTTTCTTTAGTAGATAGGTTTCTGAGAGCCAGCCTTTCCCATCAGATACTTTGACATACGGCTTAACCTTTGTTCCTAAGATGAGCATCCTATACTTTTTCCAGTGTTACTTTGAGTTAAGCTTTGACTAAATGGGGGAAAAGAAGAGAATTGCAGTGTCCAGGAAGAGTGCTGCCCTGCTAGGGCATCAGCAGAAGGAGGACTTCTAACCAAGGGATCCCAACACGTCCAACCCCAGTGGACCTCGGTTTCTATGAGATGGGTTTAACGATCATGCCCTATCTGGTCAGGTTCATGAGAACATAAAACTGGATAAGGGATGTGAAAATACTCAAAAACTCCAAATCACTGTACAACTTATATTCTGCCCTTTTTTTTTTTTTTTAAGCAGAAACATTGTATACTGTCTGGAAAAAGTTAAAATCTTAAGTGTGAGGCATAAAAAGCTCTGTGATTTTTTTTTTTTTTTTTGACCTGGAATTACTTTTGTGAACTGAGTCGATAGAGTGAGATGCCAGGCTTATTTTCCCTGCCATTCTTGGAACAGTGGGATTTCCTGCCAGCACTGCCAGCTATGGAGGGCTGTTTGAAGGCTGGTATCCAAATTCTCACCAGAAGATCTTTATTTAAGCTTTTTCTCCTAGAAAGAGAAACCCTTCCTCCTAGAACTGATCAGAGGAAAGTTTTCCCTGTGTTCTTCCAACCTTCTTGCTCACAGCCTCTGCTGTGCTTTCTTTCTTTCTTTCTTTCTTTCTTTCTTTTTTATTTTTTTTTTTAAGATTTTCATTTATTTATTCTTGAGAGACACAGAGAGAGGCAGAGACATAGAGAAGCAGGCTCCTCGCAAGGAGACTGATGTGGGACCCGATCCCTGGGCCCAGAATCACTACCTGAGCCACTCAGATATCCCACTGCTGTGCTTTTGCAAAGGAGAATAAAGCATAAGGAAGAAAACTTTAATGGCTCCCTCTTCCAATCAGAAATGAGGTTCTGTACCTTCTCACCTCCTCAATAACTGTTCTACCTACTTTGCACTCCCTATTAACTGAAGATCTGGATTCTTTTTACAGCCTGTTGAAGGGATAGAGATTTTTCTAAACTAATGCTATTCCAGAATTTTAAAAATCATTTAGTAACACTTGAGTGTGTTTCATACAGATATTTAAAGTTCTCTCAGTCACATTTTATGAGTAATATTGAAATGTCTTTCTTGGTAAAGTGGGCTTCCAAATGTATTCTTTTAAAAGATTTTATTTTCAAGTAATCTCTACACCCAATGTGCGGCTCCAACTCATAATCCTGGAGATCAAGAATAGCATGCTCTATGGACTGAGCTAGCCAGGTGCCCATCTGAGTATATTTTAAAATGTTGATTTTTTTCACTGAGAAACAGGAGTTAAGGAAATAGATTCTAACCATAAGTAGTGTGTAGACTTTGATTGGATCTAGCATGGAAGAAAACCGCCATAAAGGCATTTCTAAGACAGCCCGGGACATTTAAATTGGGTCTTAATATTAAATAATATTAAGTTATTACTCAAAATTTTTATTAGAACTGATTGATTTATAGTATTATTAAGACCAAATGATGAGCTAGAACCCTAGCCCTGGTGATTTTTAGCTGTGTGGTCCTGGGCAATTGCTTACATATTGTGCTTTGGTAGCTGTTGAACAGCATAGCATAGTGCTTGATGAAAGTAATATTGCATGTTTCTTCCCTGGGTTCTGGTACTCTCCTACTTGGCACCTTTCATCTCTCCTCTCACCAATTTCTTACCTTAATGAGGATCTTGAATCAAGGGACGCCTGGGTGGCTCAGCGTTTGAGCCTCTGCCTTTGGCTCAGGTGGTGATCCCGGGGTCCTGGGATCAAGTCCTGCATCGGGCTCCCTGCATGGAGCCTGCTTCTCCCTCTGCCTATGTCTCGGCCTCTCTCTCTCTCTCTGTCTCCCATGAATGAATAAAATCTTTTTTTTTTTTTTTTAAAGAGAGAGATCTTGAATCAAGAACTTTCTGGGTTTCTATTATCTTTTTTATTTATTATTACTATTTTTTCAGTAATCTCCACTCCCAGCATGGGGCTTGAACTCACAACCCTGAGATCCTGTGCTTTACTAACTGACTGAGCCAACCAGGCACCCCTATCTTTTTTTTTTTTAATTATTTCCTCATATACCTTATTGATGGAGTAAGATAAGAGAGCTTTCTTTGCTCTTGCTCTTTGTGTCCTCATTTCTTGCTCCCTTGCATTCCTCCCTCTGTCCTGAATTTTGGTTAAAAAGAATAAATGAGATGGAACAAATAATTTCTGAGGCGTAGGATACATGCTTTAATGGTCGCATCAGGAGCAGTCTATACAGATTTATTCTACAGATTTACCCCCTTCCTGAGAGGTGAATGGATATATGTATATGTGTGTATATAATTGGATATATGTGCAAAGGATGTTTTCTTAAGCAGAACCTAGATCGTGGAGAGTTTTTAAATCTGTTTGTCTGCTAGCACGCTTACAAATCAGAAATTAATGGGGTGTTTGCCATGAATACTCTTTAGTTCAAAAGGTATGCTATTCTAATTTTAACTCCTTGTTTTCAGGAAAGCTTTAAAGATTTCTACTTACTATCCAGGTGAGAAGTTGCAGTAGAACAACAGGGACCCCTTGCCCAATGATAGATAGATTATTGGGGCTGGAACAGGCTTAGGAGTCTGATCCAGTGCCTCACTGGCCACATGAAAAACTTTTATCTAGACTAAACTTGAGACCTATGGACAACAGGTTTGCAGAGCCACAGTGGGAATGCCAGGTTAGGATTTGAGGAAAGTAATGCGAAAGAATGGTTTCAAAAAGAAGTAAGGTCGGGGCGTCCAGGGGGCTCAGTCAGGTAAGCATTCGACTCTTGGTTTCAGCTCAGGTCATGCTCTTAGGGTCCTGGGATTGAGCCCCAGGTCGGGCTCAGTGCTCAGCACAGAGTCTGCTTGTGCTTGTCGTCTCTGTCTGCTCCTCCCCATGCTAGTTCGTTCTCTCTCTCTCTCTCTCTCTCCCTCTCCCCCCCCTCTCTCTCAAATAAATCTTAAAAATAAAAATAAAAATAAAAAAGGCGTAAGGTACTTTGTGCCTCTCCTCTCCGCGATGCTGCTTCCTGTACCCTGCCCACAGTGATATTTCCCTGTGTATATGTACCATACAACTGATCTTCAAACATTTCATGAAGCTGATGGTGGTGAAGCAGAACTGGCCACAGGAGAGCCGTTGTCTGTACAGTCCAGTTGCCAGAGGTCTTTTCTGATGTCCAGTCAGTTTTGACCAGCTAGATACAGTTGAATATCACATTCTAGTTGTGAAAATGCCCTCGTTTTAACTTGAGTTAGAAAATATGGTGAGTTTGGTGACGACAAATAAAAAATGTAGGTGAGCATTTTCAGGCTGCAAGAGAACTGCAACTTAGAGTTAGCAGCTCAAACTCTTACCCGCTTCAAGTAGTGGCGTAAATAAGACCGTTGGATCCTTTCAGCACTATCGAAACGAGTTACCACTTACGCAAACTAACAGTGCTTTCAGAGCAAGCTAACAATTAACTGTCCGAAATTTTAGGAAAATAAGAAACTGAGATTGGCAGTGTTCAGGAGACATTATGAAAATAAAAATGAGCTTAGAAGAAATGAACCCACCAATCACTTCCAAATTAAAGAAAAAAAGAAGATAAGGTTTTATGGAGTTTCGTTTCATTTTGTTTTGTTGTCAACTATACAGTGATTGTCCTTCATCACCTCCACATCGTCCTTAGCCAGGAAGGTGGAGTTTCCTCCTGAGAGTTCCAGATTGTAAGTGAACACAAGAAAGACTTTAAAGTTTTTTTTTTTTTTAACCTTAATGGAAATAATGGCAGCATAACAAAGAGAAAAATCAAGGTCTTTTTTTTTTTTTTTAAAGATTTAATTACTTGGGAGAGGGAGTGTGCACTGGTGGGGAGGGTTGTGGGTGAAAGGAGAGGGAGAGAGTCTCAGGCAGACTGCACTGAGCACGGTAGGAGCCTGACCGGGGCTCAGTTTCACAACCCCGAGATCATGACCTGAGTTGAAATCAAGACTGAGCCACCCAGGTGCCCCAAAATCAAGGGTATTTTCTACACAGTTTTACATTACTCTCCCCAAATTGAAGTTTGTGTGTTGCTTATAAATTTATTCTTTCAAACAGATATTCATACACTAAAAAGATTTTCTTTCCATTAGCTTGACTCTGCAAAAATATGCATTCAGATTTTCTGACTTAGTAGATGATTCGTGTTTTAAATAACTAACATAAAATTAAGAAATGTTGAGTTGTGGATTTTTATATTTACTATATTGTTTAGAATGATTTTATTCTCTGTTTTATGATCATTAAACCATTATTTAAGTAATCAACATTATTACATTTTTTTGAATTTTTATTCAACTTACTTAAACTCAGACAAAACAGTTCACCCATTTCTCATCCTCTGCCCCTGGCAGTCACCAATCTGTTCTCTGTATCTATGAGCTTGGTTTTTTGGTTTTGTTTTTTAAGATCATTCCTATAAGAGGTCACATGGTATTTGTCTTTCTCTGACTTATTTCACTTGGCATAATGCCCTTGAAGTCAATCCAGGTTGTAGCAAATGGTAAAACTTATTCTTTGTTATGGCTGAGTAATATTTCACTGTGTATCTGTACTACAGGTTATTCATCCATCAGTGGACACTTAGGTTGTTTCATATCTTGGGTATTGTAAATAATGCTTCAGTGAACATAGGGATGTATATGCCTTTTCAAATTAGTGTTTTTGTTTTCTTCAAATACCCAGAAGTGGAATTGTTGGATCGTGTTTAATTTGGTTTTAATTTTTTGAGGGACTTCCATACTGTTTTCCATGGTGGCCACACCAGTTTGCATTCCCACCAACACTGCACAACCAGTGTATGTTCTCCACATCTTTGCCAACAGTTATTTTTTATATTTTTGATAGTAATTTTTTTAAAGATTTTATTTATTTATTCATTCATTCATTCATTCATGAAACACACAGAAAGACAGAGGCATAGACAGAGGGGAAAGCAGGCTCCTTCTGGGGAGCCTGATGCTGGACTCAGTCCCAGGACCCCGGAATCATAACCTGAGCCAAAGGCAGACGCTCCACCACAGCCATTCAGGTGCCCCAATGATAATCTAAGAGGTGTGAGTTGATAATCTAGTAACTTTGATTTGCATTTTTCTGATTAGTCAATGTCAAGTATGTTTTCATGTACCTGTTGGCCATCTGTATGTCTTTTTTGGGGAAAAAAGTCTATTCAGGTCTGCCTATTTTTTTTTATCATACTGGTTTTTTTGGGGTTTTTGTTGTTGTTGTTGTTTTGCTATTGAGTTGTGTGAGTTAATGTATTTTGAATATTAGCCCTTTTTCAGATATATAGTTTGCAGATATTTTCTCCCATTCGATATGTTGCCTTTTCGTTTTTCTTTTACTTGCAAAAGCTTTTTAGTTTGACATACTCCCACTTACTTATTTTTGCTTTTGCTGTCAGATTCAGAAAATCTTTGCCAAAACCAGTGTCAAGCCACTTGCCACCTAGTTTTCTTCTAGGAGTTTTATGATTTCAAGTCTTACATTCACATCTTTAATCCATTTTTGTGTTTGGTATAAGGTAATGGTCCAGTTTCACTCTTTTGCATGTGGCTGTGCAATTTTCCCAGTATCATTTATTGAAGAGACTGTCTTTTCCCCATTTTATGTTCTTGACTCCTCTGTCAAATTTCTTGACTCCTGTGTAGGTTTATTTCTGGGCTCTGCTCTATTGATCTATATCTCTTTTATGTCAATACCACACAGATGTAGTTTTATTTTTTTTTTTAATTTTTTTTATTTATTTATGATAGTCACAGAGAGAGAGAGAGGCAGAGACACAGGCAGAGGGAGAAGCAGGCTCCATGCACCGGGAGCCCGACGTGGGATTCGATCCTGGGTCTCCAGGATCGCGCCCTGGGCTAAAGGCAGGCGCCAAACCGCTGTGCCACTCAGGGATCCCCAGATGTAGTTTTAATTACTACATCTTTGTAATAGTTTGAAATTAGGGAACTTAATGCTTCCAGTTTTGTTTTTCCAAGATTGCCTTGCCTATTCAAGGTCTTTTATGATTCCATGCAAATTTTAGGATTGTTGTATTTCTATGGAAAATGCCATTGGGGCAGCCCGGGGTGGGGGGTGGGGGGTGGGGGGGTGGGGGGGTGGCGCTTAGCGTTTTAGCACCGCCTTGGGCCCAGGGCTTAATCCTGAAGACCCGGGATCCAGTCCCACGTCGGGCTCCCTGCATGGAGCCTGCTTCTCCCTCTGCTGTGTCTCTGCCTCTCTCTCTGTGTCTAATAAATAAATAAAATCTTAAAAGAAAAGAAAATGCCATTGGAATTTTGATAGGGATTTCACTGAATATGTATATTGCTTTGGATAGTATGAACAGTTTAATAATATTCTTCTGGTCCCTAAGCATGAAATAGCTTTCCATTTATTTGTGTCTTTAGTTTCTTTCATATCTTTTTTGTTTTGTTTTGTTTTGTTTTGTTTCTTTCATATCTTATAGTTTTCAACATACAGCATCCCTGATTAAATTTATACCTAGGTACTTTATTTTGATGCAATTGTAAATGAGATTGTTTTCTTAATTTCTTTCTGATAGCTCATTAATAAACAACAGATTTTGGTATTCTGATTTTATAATCTGCAACTTTACTGAATTTGTTTAACCAGGTTTTTTTTTTTAAGATTTTATTTATTTGCAAGAGACACAGAGAAAGGCAGAAACATAGGCAGAGGGAGGAGAAGCAGGCTCCATGCAGAGAGCCTGATGTGGGACTCGATCCCAGGATTCTGGGATCACACCCTGAGCCAAAGGCAGACACTCAACCACTGAACCACTCAGATGTCCCTGTTTAACAGTTTTGTTTTTTTTTTAAACAGTTTTTGATGGAGTCTTTGGTGTTCTCTCTATGTAATATCATGTCAACTGCAAATAGTAACAGGCTTGCTTTTTTTCCTAAGTTCTTTTTTTTTTTTTCAAGATTTATTTATTTGAAAGAAAGCAAGTACACAAGCAGGGCACAGGACAGAGGAAGAGGGAGAGAGAATCTCAAACAGAATCCTCCCTGAGTGCAGAGCCTGACCCAGGGCTTGATCTCATGACCTTGAAATGAAAGCAGACACTCAACTGCTGAGTCACCCAGGCATCCTGATTTTTGGATATTAAACCATCCTTGACTCCCTAGAATAAATCTTGCTTGATCATAGTGTATGATCCTTTTGATGTACTATTGAATTTGGTTTGCTAATATTTTATTGAGGATTTTTGCATCTGTTTTCATCAGGGATATTGGCCTGTAACTTTCTTTTTTGTATGGCATCCTTGTTTGGTTTTGGTATGTTGGACTTGTAAAATATTTTGGTAAGAATTCTCCCCTCTTCTATCTTTTAGAAGTGTTTTAGAGGGATTGGTATTCATTCTTCTTTGGGTGTTTTGTGGAATTCAACGGGGAAGTTGTATGGGCCTGGACTTCGTTTTGTTGGCAGGTTTTCGATTACAGATTCAATCACTTCATTAGTAATCAATCTCTTGAGGTTTTCTATTTTATCATGATGTAGTCTTGGTAGATTGTATGTTTCTAGGAATTTGTCCGTTCTTCTAGGTTGTCCAGTTTATTGGTGTAAAATTGTTCATAATGGTATTTTACAGTCCTTTTTATTTCTGTGGTATCAGTTTTAATATCTTTTCATTTTTTTAAGATTTTATGTATTTGAGAGACAGAGATAGTGACAGAGGGCACGAGCTGGAAGGGGAGGGAGAAGCAGATTACCAACTGAGCAGGTAGCCCAATGGTGGGTATGTGCTTACTGCCATTTTGTTTATTTTCTGGATGTTTTTGTAGTTCTCTGTTACATTGTTCTCTTACTGTCTTGTGGTTTGATGATCTTTATTTTTTGTTATTTATTATAGTTTTTTGCTCTGTGGTTCCCTTGAGGCTTATATATAACAACTTGTATCTGTAATAGTTTTCAGTTAAGTTTGATCTCATTCTAAACTTCAATGTTCCTCCCCTTATTTTGTTTTTGATATACTTTACATCTTTTTATCTTGTCTGTCCCTTAGCTAATTATTTTATTTTTACTACTTTGTCTTTTAACCTTCATTCTAGCTTTATAAGTAATTAATCCACTTAACTTTATATTATATATTTACTTTAACAGTGAGATTTACTCTTTCATGTGTGCTCTTGTTACTAATTAACCCCATTTCATGTAAGGCAAGTTTAATGGCGGTGAACTTTTTTAACTTTTGCTTTCTGGAAAATTATTTCTCTCTCCTTCAATTCTGAATAATTTTGCTGGGTAGGGTATTCTTGGTTGGAAGATCAGCATTCTTTGTGTGATGATTTTCATGCTGTAGAATAGGATAGAATTTTAACTATTGTACGGTTCAGGAAGAGTCCTAAATTGAAAACTAAATTCTCCCCAAGTTGATCTTTTAGGTTTTAAAAACTACATCTCTTAAAATATTTTTGATGGGAAAACGTACCACTGGTAACTTACAGCTAATTAAATATGGTTCTTTGTTCAGATCCTGAACAAAAGTGCTTTAAGAATAGTAAACACTACAAAAAACAAAATATCCACTCAAGAAATGGGCAGAAGACATGAACAGGCATTTCTCCAAAGAAGACATACAAATGGCCACAGACACATGAAAATATACTCAGCATCATTCAGCATTGGGGAAATACAAATCAAAACCACAATGAGATACCACCTCACACTGGTCAGAATGTCTAAAATTAACTCTGGGAACAACAGATGTTGGTGAGGATTCAGAAAAAGGGGAACCCTCCCACAGTATTGGTAGGAATGCAAGCTGGTGCAGCCACTCTGGAAAACAATACAGAGGTTCCTCAAAAAGTTAAAAATAGAACTACTCTATGATCCAGCAATTGTGCTACTAGGTATTTATCCAAAGGATACAAATATGGTGATCCCAAGGGGCACCTGCACCCCAGTGTTTATAGTCACTGTGTCCACAATTGCCAGACTGTGGATTGAGCCCAGATGATGTCCCTCAACAGACAAATGGATAAAGAAGATTGTGTGTGTGTGTGTGTGTGTGTGTGAGAGAGAGAGAGAGAGAGAAAGAGAGAGAGAGAGATTTTGTGTGTGTGTGTGAGAGAGAGAGAGAGAGAGAGAGTTGGACTATTAGCCATCCAAAAAGAATGAAATCTTGCTATTTGCAACAATGTGATTAGAACTAGAGTGTATTATGCTAAGTGAAATGAGTCAATCAGAGAAAGACAAATGCCATATGATTTCAGTCATGTGAGGAGTTTAAGAAACAAAACAGATGAATGTAGATGGAGGGAAGGAAAAATAAAAGACAATGGAATCGGGGGTGAACCATAAGAGACACTGAACTCTGAGGGTTGCTGGAGGGGATGAGGATGGGGTAACTGGGGGATGGCATTAAGGAGGGCACATGATGAGATGAGCACTGGGTGTTATATGCAACTGAGGAATCCCTAAATTCTACTTCTACTTCTGAAACAAACAGAATAGTGACACTGCAGATGAGCATAGTCCATAATCTCCTAGGTCAGTCTGGCCTGGTAAGAAAACCCATCCCTTCTGAGGCAAAACACTGTGCTCAATTTGGACTTCCTGTGAAATAGTCTTGGTAAGGCAAATATAGTGAAACATAATTTCTTGAAACAATTCATTTAGTGTCGAAAGACTCTTTTTAGGCTTCTTGAATTTCATAATAAAGCCTATTTGAATATTATTAGCACCGTCAACAAATACTTTCACAGTGGAAATTAGAACCTTCTTGACCTCTAAATCAAAATGGTGAGAAGAGCTATTTGGATGTCAATGTGTTTATAAAGGATTTTATCATTTTACTTAACTCTTTCAATACATAAACTTTAAGATTTTGCCATACAGAAGATTAAGCTATATCCTGCAAAAAGAATTGCCATTTCAGAAATAAAAGGAATTCGTTCTAAAACTTTTTATGTATTTTTAAACCATACTAAGTTTAACATTCGGAAAAACACTTAATGTTGAAAGTTTTTTACTATTCATTCATTCGTTCATTCAACAAAGACTTTTTTGGGTGCCTTGTAAATGCTAGACACCGTTTGAGGTTCCAGAGTTTTAGAAGTGAACAAAATGTAAAGTTGCATGCCTATTTTTAGGGGCTTTTTTTCTGGTAATAACCTGTTCATAAAAATGGTGAGCTCATCACTGCCGGAATTCTGCAGCACTGTGTTTCTCCACCTCTTCATTTCCAGAGAAATGCCCCCTCAGTCTGCACTATGCCATCCAGCAGCTGTGAGCCTCAGATGACAATGGAGCATTTTACCTGTGGCCAGTCCAAATGACATGCACCACGAATGTCAACACACATAACAGATCACAGAAACTTAGTACAAAAAAATGTAAAATGTCATATTGTTAAGTTTTTGTTGATTACATGTTCAAATTGAAATATTTCTGATACATTAGAAAAAACCTAATAAAATTCCCTAGTTTCATTTTACTTCTGCTAATGTGGCTTCTAGAAATTTTTAAATTACATCTGTGGCTTCTGGTAGTGACTTGCATTATATTTCTGTTGGACAGCTTCACTCTAAGGCGTAAGTTTATTTTCGTAAAATTTACAAAATTTTAGTTTCGTTGGGTCAAAGTTGTTGCTAGAAAGTTGTTGATAGAATAATACTCTATCTTCTTAAGAAAAGAACATGTGCTGCTCACCTGGTAGTTCTGTCGCTGAAACTTGAGCACATGTTTGAGGTTGAAGTCACCTAATAGAACTGAAATCTTTCAAAGCATCTGATCTTTTTTTTTTTTTTTTTTTCCCTACATCTCTCCTGTCTGAACCTTGGGGCCTCCTCACAAAATAGTACGGTAAGAAAATTGTTCTACTTTATTTCAGGCCTTTGCAGACTTTGTGCATTAACAGAGTTACAGACAGCAGCCTTGGCCCAGCCCTGGCCTCCTGTGCTTGAGCTGGCCGATCTGGCCACCGCATCTGGTGGCAGTTCTGATCTGCTCTGGGCACTAACTTCAGGCAGGACCAGTGCATTGACTGCTGAGCAGAAGGAACCTGGACCAAATGTGTTTACAAACAGGGAAGTGGGACTAGAAGCTTGCACTAGGCAGAAAGGCTGCATTGTTAACCTTCTGAGGTTAGATCTTTTAGTTAACTAGTGATGAGATCATTTTTACCTTTCATATTCTTTTTAAGAAACCGGTTGTAAGCGTATCTTAATGTTTATCATCATAAGAGTGTTGATCGCCGCTAATTTGCAGAACTCTGTTCATGCATGACAATCCTCAACCTAGAACTCGTAATGCCACCATGTGAGCGCAAGTCTCCCAGGGCTGCTTGAGGTGTCAGGTTTATGCCAGGGTCCTGTTCCTTGACCTCAGCCATAGGGGGAGATGCCTTTGGGCCTGGTGGTGGAGAATCTCTCCAGGCTCTATTCCAGCCCCGTGTCTATGTATGAGAAGGTAGACATGGGGACCAACATGCAAAGCAGAGCTGTGGGAAGAGATTAGCTAGAAAAAGATAAAACTAAACTAAGGTGGAGAAAGGCCCAGTCAGTAGATGAGGAAAGGGAGACACCAGTATGGCAGGGAGCTGAAAAAAGAAGTGCCTCCCCCCACCCCCCGGAGAAGGACGGGGATGGGGGGAAGCCAGTAAGTGAAGGCTGGCTACCCTCCCTCTCCAGAGCTCCAGTAGGTAGGGGGGAGAGGATTGGACACTCAACATCCAGGTACAAGAAATTCAAGTTCCAGCAGAGTGAGTGTAACTCAGATAACATCCAGTCTGAAGATGAGAACACTAACCCGCCACCACAGAACCTCTGAGATTCTTTACACCAGCTGTGTCCAATTACGGGGTTTGCAAGTCAGCTGTAGATGCCCCCATGCCTAGCGTGCTAGCCCCAGAGGAGCTCTGGCTCTTTACAGCTGGTTAAGGCCTGGGCGGCCGGGGCCTCCCACTTAAGCATGTTAAGTAAGCATTTCAAAATATTCTATCATCCCAAACATAATCCACATATTTTTCTTATAGTTCCTTTGTTTCCTACTTCTTAATGGAATTAGGGATTTTAAAGACTCCTGGTCAATGTTAGAAATGTGCTCAGCAGCCTGAATTTATCTTAAATGCTCTGATGGGCAGAAGTTGATCACTGATTAATAGTCTGATAACGAAAAAGGGTGTTTAGTCAACGATGTGTGGTTTCTTTCATACCTTACTGTAAATTGTACATTAATAAACAATTTTTAATTTGATGGGAAAAGCTACTGAACTTTGTTCAGCCTCAGAAACTAAATCAATTGGATATTACTGCTGTTGAACACAATGTCATTTTGCTGTCCTGGGACGCTGCTGTCCTAGGATGAAAAACTGTTGAGCCTTTTTTAAACATTGGTTGTTGCTATGACTTCAAAAGTATCTTCCAGTCTTAATTTCTTAGTATCTCTGGGGTTCTGAGTGGAGATTTCCATGTTCTCTGATCTAAATATAGCTCATAGGAGCTGAAAAGAAAGCAAGTTCTCCCCTTTTAAGTTGCTTTCTTCAGAAAAAAATCTCCAATTTAGGATAGGCATTCTAAGAGATACTGACAAATATCTTAATATAAATTTGAAAAAGAAGTTTTGAGAGATTTAAACAGTCCGTTATGGAGAATAGTTGTAATGAGTTTTAAGTTATGGCAGGAGGGAATTGGGTAAGAAGTTAATCTGATTTAAAGTTCTCTCAGTGGGACAGAGATTACCTAGCAGTAATCTGTAAATTGGTGGGGATCTTGGTAAATGGCCAAATTCTTCCCGACTCGGGGCTCACCCTGGAAGAGCCACTGGCGTACAGGCCAAGCCTTGACCAGACAGTGCCTAAATGTTAACCAGCCATCTGCAAGTAAACCTGCAAGATGTAAACATGAAGGTTCATTTTCACATGTTTCCATTGTCATTTAAAGGAAGTAATTGCAGCTTTTCACAGCCCCTCCTTATCCTTTCCTCTCCTTTTCCCTTCCTCTCATTTTTGTAGCATTTCTGGGGCCCTGTAGCCAACTGGGGTCTTCCCATTGCTGCCATCAATGACATGAAAAAGTCTCCAGAGATTATCAGTGGGCGGATGACCTTTGGTAAGGACACACATTTGAATAATTGGGAGGACTTTGATACATATAATTATAGCATAATATGGCTTTTGTTTACATTTCAGGTTTGTAGCTCCAGCTACTACAGTCACGATTTGAAAGTAACATAAAGAAATATGATGGCATGGAAGGGTGTTTGTCCACGGGGAGGAAAAAAAAAAACAGGGTTGTTTTGAAATATTTACCCAGGAAGTGTTAAGGTCCTGTGTGCCTTTCAGATCGAGTACACACAAGTGAAGAATGGGTCCTCTTGGACTTTAGTTAGATGAAGTGCCTTGAATTTTATTTGAAATCTGATATTTGACCATAAAAGTCTTGTTGCGGGGATTAAGTAGCAATTCTTTCAGACAGTGCTAGAACTAATAGCCCACTCTAGCAAGCAAACGTCCCTGAAATGTTTAATAAGTAAAAATACCTAACAGTAGAGTAAAATATGGAATGAGCTTCCCATTCGTGGGAGAATTTAAGCAACAACTTTTATCGTCTGTTAAAAGTTTTAGCAGAAGAGATTCTTTTTCTGATGAAGGCGATCAAGCCGCTGATCTCTGATCACACCAGCTCTCAGTCTGCTAGACCATAAGCCATTGCTTTGCTTTGATGTTTCCGACAGCCCTCTGTTGTTACTCCTTGACATTCATGAGATTTGCCTACAAGGTCCAGCC
The DNA here is from genome assembly GCF_048418805.1 of Vulpes vulpes. Classification (NCBI taxonomy): domain Eukaryota; kingdom Metazoa; phylum Chordata; class Mammalia; order Carnivora; family Canidae; genus Vulpes; species Vulpes vulpes. Next base: position 67,368,185 of record NC_132780.1, read on the forward strand.
TCGAAACTGGCTTCTGTTCGCATGCCATGCCACAAATGAAGTAGCCCAGCTCATTCAGGGAGGACGCCTTATCAAACATGAGTAAGCAGATCCCGATTTAATCGTTTTTGTTTTGAGGAATTGGGAAGACAGAAACTCCAATCTGGAGGCCTTGGGGGACTAGGTGTGAGTGTGTGTGTCTGTGCACAGAGATAATGTGTCAGTAGTTGGGGAAACTAGATTCAGAGCAAAAATGTGCTGTTGGAAAAAAATATGCTGCTGATTTTAAAACAATGATTGGTCTGCAAATGCAGTACAGTTTTGCTTACTGAAACATGCAAATTAACATGAAATAGGATATTACTGTTTTTAATAAAATTATTAGGTTGAAATAAATGTAAAGGTGTCTTAACGCCATCCAAGTTTGTTTTTCATTGAATTTTTCTTTGTGTTTATTTCCAGGATGAGTAAAAAGGCATCAGCATAACAGTGGAAAATGAGCAACCAGGTGTTTGAAGGGACAGCGTCAGCGCTGCTGCTGAGTCACAGATTCCATCCTCAGAATAGTCTTGCTAAGGAAAATAAGCTGAATGCTATTTTTACTAACCAATTTTTTCTAGAAATAGCTGAGAGTCCCTAAGCCAACTCTCTGCTGCCTTACACATACCAAGTATTTTACTTCTCTTCATAAAGAGTAGCTCAAAATATGCAATCAATTTAATAATTCCCAATGATGGTTTTATCTGCAGTAATATGTATATTACTTGCTAGAATTTACTTAATAAAAAATTGGATAAAAATTGTAATTATTAGCACTTAAATACTCAGAATCTTTAACTCTTTAATGACCATGAGACCACCGACAGCCGGTCATACTTACACTGTCATCGCCAGTGTTAAAGAAAGTGTGCTTCCATGCAGCGTGTATATTAAAGTGCTGTAACTTAAATGGCAATAAATGATTTAAATATTTGCCAAATGGGTATGATTATCTTGCTGATTATGATTAAGTTTCTTGATTAAGAAACTGCAATTTGATATCATATCCTTGGAAAGATTGATGTGGGTAAAACGTGGAGCTCTGAAAAGTATTGTGACAGCTGGGGGCTGGTGGGCTGGGGGTGGTGGTAGGCTGCAGGGGTGATGGGTGAGAAGGCCAGCCTCTGGGAAGTGCAGACGGTTGCTCAGGATGCATTCTTTGTTCCGGGCAAACATTAGACAACCTCCCAGGTGTGCCACCTGAAACATGCCCCAAGAAGCTGACATGAGAACCAGCAGCATCCTGGGAAGGGCTGTGGAGGTCATAGCCCTGTCGCCAGCTCTGGGGGCGCCTGTCTGGAGGTGGGGAAGCCCATTCACCAGGACTGGCTCCGGGGAGTCGACAAGGACAGCAGGCGTCCCTGGCTAGTCAGCTCACATCATACAGCGAAGTTCAGGCTGTGAAACTGCCGCCATGGACACGGGCAGGGTGTGTGCCCTCTGAATCTTGTCTCTGCTGCGACTTCAAAGGTGTGAGACCCAAACCGTTTTCATCTGTCTCCTGTGAGCTTCCCGCGGCTGGGGAAGCAGGACTGGCGTTCCGTCCCCTCTGTGGGTGGGCACGTGGCTGGGAGCAGGGTGCAGACTGCTGAGGGCTGGGTGGGTAGACAAGAGGACCCAGTGATGAGAGGCTGGACGGGCTTCGTGAAGTTAACCAGCGCCTTCTACTCTGATCACGCAAATAACATTGCTTGTGAGAGACCCAAGCTGCAGGGGCGCAGAGTACAAGCTGCTACCGGCTGAAACCTCCCTGGCCTTTGCTCTCGTGCCCTCTCCCACACCAGCAGTGCAGGTTTTGTGGTTTGGGATCTTCCTTTTGTGTCACCTGGCCTGTCTGTGTGCTGGTGAGGAGCCAGGGCCTTTCGCCACCTCTCAGAAGCCCCCAGAGTCCCAGGAACCCTGATTCAGGTGCTGCTGACCTTAGAGCAGGAGAGGCCCCGCTGACATCGGGGCTGCAGGCTGCCTCAGTGGGCCTTGTCCCTATACCTCACCAGATAATATGGAGAGGCCAGCAAGGTCACTTATCCAGTGGGTGCTTCAGACGGGAGCAAGAAACCTGCAGGGGGACCCAGACAAGCGCTTGCGAGGAAGGTGCATGCAGAGGAAGGCACGCCAAGTGCCCCGTGGAAGCCGGGAGGTCACACCCTGTGGAAAGGAGGGGGCGCCCAGACAGGACTCTGATCTTGTCCCTGGATCCCTCCGAGGGCCCAGGGTTCCCAACAGGCCACCTTCTCTGCACAGAGCCAAGAGCTTGCAGGGGTGCAGGCCAGGATCCGGGTGACCTGAGAAGCAGCAAGGAAAGGTGGGAAGGGTTTGCAAAGGAAGACAAGCCCCCAGAAGGTGTGAAGCCTTCTGCTGCTGGCATTGGGTTTCCCATCTCCCCCGGCATCAACACCACCATGGGACAGTCCCTCCAAGGCGGGATTCCTTTGTGGGTTTCATTTTAAAGGTTCTCAGTTGCTTTAAAATGGCCCTTCAGCTGATCTTCCTGAGGACAGAGCCTTGGGCCAGTTTTCTCAGTGCAGTTTTCTCATTAGCAAAAAGGGCACTTCTGACAGCAGGGTGTTCGGCTCAGAAGTGACAACCCTGTCTAGAGAAGCCGGGGTCAGCCGCATTCCCCTCACCGCATCGGGAGCCTGGTGGGTCCCCGGACTCCGGGGCCTGGGCCGCCTGCTCTTACTGCTGCCGTCCTGGGAGCTGGCACGCTTGGTCCCCTGGGGACACTGGCGGTGTGTGGCCACCCGAGCTGGCGTTTGTTCGGTGCCGTTCATCAGCACTCAGCAGGTGCGTCCCTGGCACCGCGGCGTGCAGTTCACAACCTGCTGGTGACACGAACGCAGGAACTGTGACGAGGTCGGCCCTCGGAGTCCTCACGCCGCAGCTCAGCTGCAGACACAGGATGGGGTCGAGGCAAAACCGGGTGACCCCAAGAAGCCAGGAAGACCTCTTCCAAGTGTTTCATTCCCACCTGTCACGTCCTCCCTGAAGATAGCACTCAGGGTTCAAAGTAGCGCTTGTTTCCGATACCGAGATGCAGAGAGATGGTGAGGACGCCAGCTTCCACGGTGGGGACGCCGCCGTGCGGTTGCAGCCACACAGGGCCCCGCTGCTGCTGCCAGCTCCGTGGGGCGGAGGGGACCATTGGCAAGTGTTTCCTGCTCAGCGGGGACTGTCGGCCGTGGACAGCGGGAGCCTTGGCACAAGGGCCAGAGTGGGGAAGCCAGAGAGTCAACGGCCTGTTGTTTCCTAATCCTCCCCTCGGGCCTGCTCCCAGCTCCGGCTGCATAGGCCCCGAGTCCACGCGCCTGCCAGGGGGACATGCTGCCTGCACGCCGTCACCACCTGTCCTCTCATGTGTCCTCACACTGCTTAGAAGTCACCTGAGGGCCTCAGAGGACCTCCCTCCGCAGGTCTGAGGGTCCCCCCCCATCTCCACGTGACCTCACTGCTTTGAAGTCACCTGAGGGCCTCAAGAGGACCTCCCTCCACAGGTTTAAGGGTCCCCCCATCTCCACGTGACATCACACTGCTTAGAAGTCACCTCAGGGCCTCACAGAGGACCTCCCTCCACAGGTCTGAGGATCCCCCCCACACACACACACACATGACATCACACTGCTTAGAAGTCACCTCCAGGCCTCACAGAGGACCTCTGTCGGTCTAGAGGAGAAGCAAGCATCGAGAGCACAGCCTGGGTCCCATTCGTTAGGCAGCAGGCCCAGAATACTCACCATATTCCTACTAACCGGCCCTAATTGCTTCCCTAACCCTGAAGGTCCTCTGTCTGCAGCAGACATGACCCCACTGCGGCCCCAATCGGCCCCTCCAGCTGGAACCAGCAGTGGTGGGGACGGTGGCATCTCTGTCCCCAGTGACCAGCCAACCCCCTGGGAGGAGGAAGATGCCCCCACTCACCAGGGCTGCTCACTTAGTGCACAGACGCGGCCCCATGAGGAAGGCAGGATACCTACCCAGTTCTTTCCTCTTCCACCCGGTTGTACAAGGAAGGGATGGCTTCAGGGTTTTTTTTTTTTTTAAGATTTTATTTATTTATGAGAGACACACACAGAGAAAGGCGCAGAGACACAGGCAGAGGGAGAAGCAGGCTCCATGCAGGGAGCCCGATGCGGGACTAGATCCCAGGACCCCGGGATCACACCCTGGGCCTGAGGCAGACACTCAACCACTGAGTCACCCAGGCTTCCCAACTTGGACTATTTCTAACAACTCGGACACGTCATTACCCAACTAGATAAAAATGGTCTCACAGTCACAGCATTATTACCGTAAACAATGAAACTACTATATAGGAGCTCAAAATTTTCCTTAGAGTTTGTCCTTAGAGCGCACATCCTCAGTCTGTAAGTGCCAGGTAATGGTTGTAAATCTACTTAGAACAATCTCTCACTGTGTGTTACGTAGGCGCATATTTGGTGCAGAGTTCACTACAATCGTTTCTGTTTGTTTTGGAGCTGAAGACGTTTGGAGCTGAAGACGTTTGCATTCCAGCAGCTGATCTTCCTGAGGACCCAGCCTTGGGCCAGTTTTCTCAGTGCAGGAATTTGGGGGTCGGTGAGCCCGTGTGCCTCCAGGGGACAGGCTCATCTGAGCAATCCATCTCTGCCAGTGCGTCAGCTCAGAACTGAGGAGTTCCTTAGCCAATTCTACCTTTTTCTATTTCATTTCTAAGTAGTGTCATGTACCCACATAGTTTGACCTTTTTTTTTTTTAGATTTTATTTATTGATTAGAGAGAGAGAGAGAGAGAGCACTGAGCAGGGGAAACTGGAGAGGGAGAGGGAGAAGTAGACTCCCCGCTAAGCAGGGAGCCCCACGCAGGACTCGATCCCAGGACTCTGCAATCATGACCTGAGCTGAATGAAGCAGACACCAACTGAGCCACCCAGGCGCCCCTTTATTGACTTTTTAATCTTGTCCTGATGTGGAAGTTTTGTCCTGTGCCCTTTCCGACTGTAAAAACAGTCACAGGGACACCACTCATGGCCAGACTTTGCTGTGAGTCTGGACAAGGGTCAGTGCAGGGCAGCTGGAAGTCTCGTGTGCAGCAACGAGCTTCACTGCAATATCTGCAATATCGGCCCAGAGAGAGAAATGAGAGCACAGGGACTTAGGGAGCACGCCCAGGGCATGCCCAGGCCCCTTCCTCGCCACGTGGCTAGTGCGCTTTGCATGTAACAGAGAAGAGGGAGCACTTCACACGCAGAGAGAGCTCAGCAGATCCAGTCCTTCAAGTTTTACTGCATTTAAATCCAACCCCACTCCGCTTCCTTCCAAAAGCCTTTTTTTTTTAAGATCTTACTTTTTTTTAAGTAATGTCTACACCCGACATGGAACTCGAACTCACAACACCGAGATCAAAAGTCACATGTTCCCCGATTAAGCCAGCCTGGCACCCCTAAAAGCCTTTCTCATTAAGAATGGCATCTTCATGATTTCTCTGTTATAGTGTTCAGAAGTTGCTACACAGAGCACAGAGCAAAGTCTTTAAAAGCACTTGGGAGAGGTCAGCCAGCTGAGGGGTCTGGGAGGCATCTTAGCCGCCGCTTCTAGACAGATGCTTCTAGAGCCCTCTGGATCAATGAGGCAACGTCTCAGTCGAATCGACGAGCTTACGGTGTTTGTAAAAATGGCCTGAAAAATTCTGGATACATGAGGGAGGACTCTGAACATTTTATTTAAAACTTAAAAGTCGGGCACCTGGATGGCTCAGTGGTTGAGTGTCTGCCTTTGGCTTAGGTCAGGATCCTGGTGTCCTGCGACCGAGTCCCACATCCCCTAGGGGAGCCTGCTTCTCCCTCTGCCTGTATGTCTCTGCCTCTCTCATGAATAAATAAAATCTTTTAAAAATTAATAATAAAAATAAAGGGGTAGTACAGCCCCATGTTTTAAAAAAAAATCAAAAAATAAAAATAAAACTTAAAAAGCTTCCTTTTCCTCTAGAAAGGACACCTAGACAAGCCCTCAAAGGAATTGTCCGGTTTTCTGTGTTGGTATCAGCTGTGTCAGGGTAGACGTGGCACCGTGGGTAGATCTGGGTCACTTGGCCAGCAGGCAGTTCTGGAAACTGCGGTAGACTGCAAGCTCCCTAGGGCATCCGTGGTGAATGAACACGTGTCGTAAGCCCAGCCCATAATGATTTAAACAGCCTTTATGGATTTTAGAAAGTCCCCAAACTCTGTGGGTTTTTTTTTTTTCATTTTTCTTTTTTAATTTAAATTCAAGTTAACAGGGCAGCCCAGGTGGCTCAGCGGTTTAGTGTCGCCTTTGGCCTGGGGTGTGATCCTGGAGACCCGGGATCAAGTCCCACGTTGGGCTCCCTGCATGGAGCCTGTTTCTCCCTCTGCCTGTGTCTCTGCCTCTCTCTCTCTCTCTCTCTCTCTCTCTCTCTCTCTCTCTGCGTGTGTGTGTGTCTCTCATGAATAAATAAATAAATAAATAAATAAATAAATAAATAAATAAACAAATATAAATTCAAGTTAACATATAGTGTCATCTTGGTTTGAAGAGGATCAAACTCCCTGTTTATCAGCTCTGACTCCCAAAGCACCTGCCCTGGTGCCAGCGAGGCGCCCCCACGCCACGGTTCCCTGTGGAGGCCGGCGTCCCAGGAGGCAGGCCCTGTGCAGAACAGATGTCCTGCTGGCGTGCACCACAGCTCCCAAGGGGCTCTGTTGGTGGAGGCCGGGAGTGAGCCGGTGGCGTGGCACAGTGGTGGCAGCTTGCTCATCTTCCCTGGCCCACGGCGTGGGTAGGGTGCTGGTCCTGGAAGCACAGGCTCAGAGCTCTTCCCGCCCTGCAGGATCCTGGGAGTGACCTCACAGCCTGTAGTAAATGCCTCTTCTGCTTACACGGGTCAGAGTACATTCTGTTGGCAATTAAGGATTCTAACTGACCTCACACAGGAACACGACTTCTAAGTTCTCATGCCCACAGCTCCTGATGAGAAATCGGGAGAGGCCATGTGCATCTGGAAATATCTTATACAATTTTTAGAATGCAGCGATTTCCTAGGGAAGACCAGAGGATCAGGCAGGACACTGTCACCAGGCCCTGCAGGCACTTGAAAATTAAAATGCCCTGGAGACAGAAGTATAAGGCACAATGGAGAATGACTTCTCACAATTTGCAGCAATAAATCTAAATCTCAAATGGATTGAACAGCTGCTATTGGCAGGGTGAGTACATCTCTACATTTGACGACAATAAGTCTGAGGGAGATTCAAGCGGAAGTCGCAGAAACATAGATGAGGAGAGGAAAGAGAGAAGAGGGACAGAGAGAAGTTCAAACATAAAGAATTCAGAGAAGGTCAAGCAGGACCAACAGAAAACCACATGCAGGAGTGTTCTAGCAAAACCCAAGAATGTCAAATGCAGAAAGAACATTCTAAAAGATTCCAGAGAAAAAGAATAAATCACCTATAAATAGGATGACCACACAACCTATAAATAAATAAACCATGTGTCTTTGTTTTTTTTTTTTTTTTTTTTTTTTTTTAATTTTTATTTATTTATGATAGTCACAGAGATAGAGAGAGAGGCAGAGACACAGGCAGAGGGAGAAGCAGGCTCCATGCACCGGGAGCCCGATGTGGGATTCGATCCAGGATCTCCAGGATCGCGCCCTGGGCCAAAGGCAGGCGCCAAACCGCTGCGCCACCCAGGGATCCCAACCATGTGTCTTTGTTTAGCTATCACCTTCCTGGTTTACAGCTACTGTCCCAGCTTAATTATTAGTAGCGTCCCTTTCACTCTCAAAACTGTCCTGGTTGAAGGACAAATTATTTCTTCATCTACCTACCAAGGAATAAAAGACAGATTGATAAAAGACTTCTCAAAAGCAAAATGGTATGGGAGGATAATGGTAGAATGTTTATATATATATATATATATATATATATATATATATATATATGTATATTTTTTTTAATAGAGGGAGCTGCGCCCGGGTCCCGCCCGCGGCCACGCACACCTCCCCCTGTTTTTAATATATTAAAAGAGAAGAACTCTGAATGTTAAAAAAAAATTTTTTAAAGATTTTATTTATTTATTTATTTATTTATTCATGAGAGATACAGAGAGAGAGGCAGAGACATAGAGGGAGAAACAGGCTCCTTGTGGGGAGCCTGATGCAGGACTTGATCCCAGGACCCAGGATCACAACCTGAGCCAAAGGTAGATGTTCCATTGCTGAGCCACCCTGGTGCCCCTGAATGTTAAAATTTTATTCAAATTGCCATTTGGATGTGAGAATGTAATATAAATATTCGTTCTCATATAAAGCCTCAAAAATTTGCCGCACAGTAGAAATGCTCTTGAAGGAAGAATTCAGATAAGGAGAGAAACAAATCTTGGGGATTGTTACAAGAGACACGGAATTCAGGGAGATCAAATACCCATGGGGAGTCCATCGTAGAAAAGACTGTACACACAGCAGCAGCTCTGTGGACAGACAACCTAGGAGCGGAAGGAGAGAACCTTGGCCTCCAGCCGGCAAGGGCCTGCGGCTTGTAGCCCAACCACCTGGAGGGATCACCTCCTGCCAGCAGTACCACATATGAGCCTGCAAGTGGTCCTCCATCATTAGAGCCATCGGGTGAGACCGCAGCCCTACCCTCTGGCCTGACTGCAGCCTGATCACATCCTTGCAGGGGAGCCCCTGAGCCCAAGACCCAGCCAAGCCACTCACAGACTCCCATCCCACAGATGCTGTGGGGGGATAAATGTTTGCTGTTTGAAGCTATTACACTCAGAAGCAGTTTGTTATACAGCAGTACACAACTTATAATTCAACAATTAAAAAAAATATGTTTGTATATGCATTAGGTTACTTTTTTTTTTTTAAGATTTATTTATTTGAGAGAGAGAGAAAGAGAGCATGAGCTAGGGGTGTAGAGGGGGCAGCGGGAGAGGGAGAAGCAGACTCACTGCTGAGCAGGGAGCCCGACGTGGGGCTCAATCCCAGGACCTTGGGATCATGACCTGAGCTGAAGGCAGACACTTCACCCACTGAGCCACCCAGGCACCCTGCCTTAGGTTACTTATTGCAACATTGTGTTCTACTGGAAAATTATAGAAAGAACCTAAGTAGTCCTTGAGAAAACTATGGAACACAATGTAGTAGTATGCTGTTGGAACAGAGAGAGCGTGAGTGCGCTAAGAACTGATACGAACTGATTTCAGAATAAAGTGAAAAAAGCATACGTACCATTTCTTTTTTTTTTCCATGCGTACCATTTCATGTAAGAAAGAAAGGGTGGAGGCAAGTACACACGTATCTGATCTTTTGTGCAAAAGAAGCATAGGGGTGCACCTGGGGGGCTCAATTGGTGAAGCATTTGCCTTCAGCTCAGGTCATGATCCCGAGGTCCTGGGATCGTAGTCCTGTGTTGGATTCCCTGCTTAGGGGGGGAGCCTATTTCTCCTTCTTCCTCTGTCCCTCCACCCCTGCTCGTGCTCTCTCTCTTAAATAAATAAATAAAATTAAAAACAAAATAAAGGATACCTGGGTGGCTCAGTGGCTGAGAGTCTGCCTTTGATCCCGGGGTCAGGATTGAGTCTCACATCAGGCTCCCTGCTTGGAAACTGCTTCTTCCTCTGCCTGTGTCTCTTCCTCTCTCTGTGTCTCTCATGAATAAATAAATGAAAATCTTTAAAAAAAAAAAAAAAAACATTGGAAGCATAAACCAGGAATTAATGAGTTACCTGCCAACACAGGGTGGGTGGGGATGGGGGATGGACAGGAGGACGAGAAGGGAAGGAGGAAAAGAGGCTGAGTGTGTTTGGGCATAGTTCTCTTAGGACAATTCTGCCAAAAATAAGTTCTTAAGACCAGCCGGACTGTGGGGGAGCCCAAATGGAATGCAGTAGCAGGCAATGGCCCTACAGGTATTCTGAATGAGCACATAACCACATGAAGGGTGGAGAAGAAAATAATCTGTATGGGTTTGGAAAACAGTGTATCGACTGCTCATTGTGAAGCTGGAGACACACAAAGGTTATACTCTCATTAGGAAATGTGTTTTCCACAACAGTGTGGGCAAGAAGCTCTGAAATGTTAGTTCTGTCTAGGACAGAGCGCATACAGAAATATACTGTGGGTGACCACAGCCTGACTGCTCACTGTCAGAAACAGGTGATACAAGTAAGGCAAAGCAGGCAGTATGAGAGTGAACTCATTTTTTTTTAAGATTTTATTTATTGGGATCCCTGGGTGGCGCAGCGGTTTGGCGCCTGCCTTTGGCCCAGGGCGCGATCCTGGAGACCCGGGATCGAAGCCCACATCGGGCTCCCAGCGCATGGAGCCTGCTTCTCCCTCTGCCTGTGTCTCTGCCTCTCTCTCTGTGTCTCTCATGAATAAATAAATAAAATCTTGAAAAGAAAAAAAAAAGAAAACAAACAATGATAGCAAGGGTAAAATAAATACCTGGAAGTCTACAGTCATACAATTGGATAATTAAATGAATGAAGGAATAAATGAATACACACACGCACACGTGCATACATGCATGCAGACATACATGCGTTCACGGGGAAGGAGGGGCAGCTCTGCCTTATGATAGAATTCGCTAAATATCGAATGGGTGATGAACGTTCCACTTGGGCCAACACCACGGGAATAGTGGGTGCGGGCCAGAATGTCACTGATGCTAAACTCAGTGGGTGGAAGTATAGGGAGAAATGATAGTTGCACGGTCAACATATCTCCTCCCAGGTACACACTGATCACACAGGGGAAAACAGCAATTCGACAGTGAAGGCATCTGGTGGGTGGCATCCTGCCCAAGGCCTCGACGTTAGCAGTGTTTGTAAGAAGATACGCACACACCGGGCCCTTCCTGTGAGGAAGCAGTAAGGATTCTCATAACCTTGGGGCACCTGGGCGGTTCAGTCAGTGAAGCATCTGCCTTCGGCCCAGGTCATGATCCCAGAATCCTGGGATCAAGTCCTGCGTGGAGCTCCTGCTTAGTGGGGAGTCTGCTTCTCCCTCCCCCTCTGCCCCTCCCCCCAGCTTGTGCTCTCTCTCTTTCTCTCTCTGATAAAAAAATACAAATCTTTTTTTAAGATTTTATTTATTCATGAGGGACACACAGAGAGAGGCAGACATACAGGCAGAGGGAGAAGCAGGCTCCCTGTGGAGAGCTGGATGTGGGACTGGATCCCAGGACCCCGGGACCACACCCTGAGCCAAAGGCAGACACTCAAACCACTGAGCCATGCAGGCGGCCCCAAGAAATAAAAACCTTAAAAAAGAAATTCTCCCAACCTGCATCTAGTCATGAGGAAATACCAGATTAGCACCAAAGCAAGGGACATTTATGAAATAACTGGCTACTAATCTTCAAAAACGTTAAGGTCATGAAAAACAAAAAGTGTAGAGCTGCCGCAGGCTGGAGACGCAGCAGCCAAACCCAAGGTGGAATCGGATCCTGCGCCTGGAGCAGCGCGTTGGCGGGCGGCTGGAGAGACAGAATGAGGTCTGCAGGTTAGAGAACAGTATTGCACCAGGGCTGACTTCCGGGTTTCCGCCCCTGTGGTCTGGTTATGCAAGACGCTAATGTTGGGAAATTAGGGGAAGGGTAGAAGCAAACTCTACTTATGTTTGCAACATTTTTGGGAGTCTAAAATTATTTTGAAAGGAGACATCTTGCAGGACAAAGATGGGCTACGGCAAACATTATGACACTATCCTAACTAGTGTGTGTGAAGCGCTTTCAGATGCTCCAAGCACTTCCCATGCCCTGTATCTCCCTTCCACATCAACAGCCTGGATGCACAGAGGTGAACTAGCCGGTCAGATCAATCACACAGCAGGGGTCAGAGTCTGGATCGGCTCTTTAGGACCAGAACCCACCACTGACCTCTAAGCAGTGCCCGTTCATGGTGGACCATTCACCTAAAAGGACGATCTGGGATGTGGTCATGGCCACAGCCATGCTTGCTGCGATGCTTGTCTCATTCACCTGCTCTCAGCTCAAGTTTCGTGAGAATAGTGTGAACTCGGCCGTCCAGCTGGTGTCCCCAACCAGAACTCAGAGGACACATGACCAGTCAGGGCACACAGTTGTCATCCTGTGGAAGCAGCACAGCCAGGACTGAGGAGTCCTTCCAGGAAGTCCTAGACCCAGAACTTGTTTCCCAGGGGTGGCTCTGGACCCTCTCTGCTCTTTCTCCTGCTTCACAGGCAGAGCTGCAAGGTCAAGGCCAGGAGTGAGGAGGGAGATGGGAGGCTCCTGAATGTGAGGGGGGCGTGGAGAAGGAGAGAGGGGGAGTGGAGAGGGAGGAGGAGAAGAGCGGGAGGGAGAGGTTGCTACATCCTTATTGGGTCCCTCCCGTGACTGCCTGTAAATATCACCAACAGCTGATACTGAAATGAATGAGAAGCGCCAGAAAAATCTCCTGAAAGGAGTCCTACGAGTAGAAACTGGAAGACACCCGTGATCTAATGCTCCCTGTACATGCCCTCCTGCTGGAGCACGACACCGAGAACCACGAGCTCCATACAGCGCAAGTGCAGCTCCATCTGCCCCCGGGGCCTGTCCTCGTGCTACTTAAATAAATTTACTCAGTTGCACCATAAAACATCTCAGGAATTCTTTCCTGCCCTTCATGCTGCACGACCTTGCAGCAGAAGAAGGAAGGGAAGGAGGGAGGGAGGGAGGGAGAAATAAAATCTATGCCTTCCACCTCCACCTGTGTGCAAGGGTGACTACTCCCCCCTCTGTCAGCTGAGGTCTCTTAGGGATACGGTCGCTGGGCCAAACGGAAGGGGACTTCCGTGGCCTTCGGAGCAGTAGGCAGCACTTGGACGGGAACCCAGAATCAGGCAAACACTTGCCTCCAGAATGCCACAGCGCCCCAGAGGGTAGATTTACCCTTTCTCCAAGGTCTGAGACTATTTTGTGGCAAAATTCCGCCACCTTGTGGCCTCACAAGATTCAAAAGCTGAGGTCATGGGTGATACACTAGGATTATTCTGTTCAGCTCATATTTGTTGTAAGAAATATAAAAACACCTCTCCAAATGCAAACATCCATCTTATTGGAATATGCCCTCTACCTGCTAACACGTACGTGTAAACCTAGGACAAAGTGCTTGCAGACGCATCAGGTGTGGCATCTGGGCCAAGGGGGGCAGGGGTGAAGATTGACACAAGTGCTTGGATTGTACAACCTGCACATTTTGTTTGTAGCCAGCCCTTCTGCAAGACTGGTTAGCAAGTGACCCTGATGCAAAAACAAAAGTCTACCCCTTAACTGACTTTTCCTCCATAAACATGTCTGAATGGGAAAGACGGCTGGTGAGCATAGGAGGCTTTCCCCATCGGGGAGGATGCCTGAGAGCTCATCTTCACCATCTCCCACCCTGCCCACAAGATGAGCTCTGGACCCCAAGAGTTTGTGAATTTGGGTGCCATTTGCTGCCCTCCTAACCAGTTAAAAGACAAAAAAAAACACACAAAAAGAAGAAAACAAAACAGCATAAATTCTAAGTGAACTTTTAAATATGTGGGGGATTTGTTTTGTGTTAGAGAGAGAGAGAGAGAGAGAGAGAGAGAGAGAAGGGGCAGAGATAGAATCTTAAGCGGGCTCCAAGCCAAATGCAGAGCCTGATGTGGGGCTCAATCTGCGACCCTGGGATCATGCATGACCTGAAATCAAGAGTCAGATGCTTAACAGACTAAGTGAACTTTTAGAGTTATAACTTTTGCTCATTCGTTCCTGTAAAAAAAAAACATTAGCAGAGAATCTACTTTGTTACATGACTCTGTTGCACTCTGAGAATACATGAAGAGAGAGAGAAAAAAAACCCGGAGTAACAAAGATCTGTTACCTGAATTTGAGAAGCTTATACTGCAGGGAGATACTCATCCTTCTCACCCAGAAAATGGACTGTGACAAGGGCAGGGATAACACAACATTACTTATTACCAAGGGAAAAGTCCAGACTCCGATCCTAGGAAAACCCTGTAAAGGGCTGAAAGACCTTGAACCCAGTCAAACTAGCATATGGCATTTGGAAAAGCGAGCCCTATGCACTGCTATGTGCACCAGCCTCAGGTGAAGCTGGAGAGCTTACTGAATCAGGTAAACTCATCACCTGTGCTCCAATTACAAAGCTTCAAGATGGATCATGGCTGAGCTGGTTGGAAAACTGGTGTGCACAATTCTCAGATTACTCTGGCTTTTGCAATAATTGTCACAAATCATGTCATCAATATTAGCAGAAATATGAAACTCACATCAGCATCCAGGACAAACAGTTTTCCACTAAGCTTTTCAGGAAATTTTTTCAGCATCAATTATATTGATTGCACTTGACCAGGATTTGTATCCAGCAAATGGAAAGTTCCTGTCAGAAATTGTGTAAAATACACTTACAAAACAAAGCAGACTTGAGAACTGTGATAGATTTCAATATATCTTCTGACATTCAAATATGAATTGTTCTGGAGTGAAAACAGCATTGCAACATGGCAGCAAATGTAACAGAGCACTGCATGCAAAGTAAGACCCCAGTCCATGCATCCTTTTTTTTTTTTTTTAAAGATTTTATTCATTTATTTGACAGAGAGCACGAGTAGGCAGAGCGGCAGGCAGAGGGAGAGGGAGAAGCAGACTCCCCGCTAAGCAGGGAGCCCCACTTGGGGCTCGATCCTAGGACCCTGAGATCATAACCTGAGCCCAAGGCAGATCCTTAACCGACTGAGCCACCCAGTCCGTGCATGTCCATGCATGTTGCATGCGAATATTCCTTGCAGGAGCACAAAACTGTTCTTTCCTTTTTTTTTTTTTTTCTGTGATGATCCCAACAGATCATTTTGTTTAACACAAAATTGCAGTTCAAAATCATAAACCACAATGAGATACCACCTCACACCTGTGAGAATGGGGAAAATTAACGAGGCAGGAAACAACAAATGTTGGAGAGCATGTGGAGAAAGGGGAACCCTCTTGCACTGTTGGTGGGAATGTGACCTGGTGCAGCCACTCTGGAAAACTGTGTGGAGGTTCCTCAAAGAGTTAAAAATAGATCTGCCCTACGACCCAGCAATTGCACTGCTGGGGATTTGCCCCAAAGATACAGATGCAGTGAAACGCTGGGACACCTGCACCCTGATGTTTATAGCAGCAATGTCCACAATAGCCAAACTGTGGAAGGAGCCTCGGTTTCCATCGAAAGATGAATGGATAAAGAAGATGTGGTCTATGTATACAATGGAATATTCCTCAGCCATTAGAAACGACAAATACCCACCATTTGCTTCAACGTGGATGGAACTGGAGGGTATTATGCTGAGTGAAGTAAGTCAATCGGAGAAGGACAAACATTATATGGTCTCATTCATTTGGGGAATATAAAAAATAGTGAAAGGGAATAAAGGGGAAAGGAGAGAAAATGAGTGGGAAATATCAGAAAGGGAGACAGAACATGAGAGACTCCTAGCTCTGGGAAACGAACTAGGGGTGGTGGAAGGGGAGGTGGGCAGGGGGTGGGGGTGACTGGGTGATGGGCACTGAGGTGGGCACTTGGTGGGATGAGCACTGGGTGTTATTCTATATGTTGGCAAATTGAACACCAATAAAAAATAAATTTATAAAAAAAATTGCACTTCATTTTCTTCTCCAGAGAATAGCATTTCCAGAAGATGCAATCAACAAAAAAAAAGGTGCATGTAATAATGTTTTTTTTTCCTAAACCTAACAATCTGTACAAGATTATGGCAAATAAGTGACCAAGCTGGAACACAAGTAATGGTTTACCCAAACAAATGATGCTACAATCCCTCATTCACTGATGAAGCACGTAACATGTAGCAGGTGCCATTCTAAGTTCCCCACCTGTATAATCTCATTTAATCCTTACGGCATCCCTTTGACATCTGTTCTAGTATGATTCTCAACTTATGGAGAAGAAAACAGGAAAACATGAAGTGAATTGGTCACGCTAAATGAGAGTCGGGATTCAAACACAGTTGCCAATGTTGCGATAAGCTGTTGCCAAGCTGTCCCTAAAGTAGCTTCCTGCTCATCAGCCAAATCAGCGTCAGGAAAGTGCGGGTTGCTGGTATAACTCAGAGCTTCTTGTCCTCAGCACCTGCCGCAGAACCTCCAGGTCCCCTCGCAAGTCCCCCAGGCGGTGGCTACGTCTTTCTGGCTCTACCTCCGCACTGGCCTCTCTCCCCTCCGCCCCCCTCAGTCACAAGGCTGACTCCTTTCACCTGTAATCTCAGATGAGCCACCTGCGTGCGGGTTGAGTCCCTCCTTGGGGCCTGCCAGAGGCAGCTCCTGGCCCATGATGGGGGTGGGGGAGGGCTACAAAGAGGAGGGCTGGGACCCTCCCCTCCATGTAGGTTGCCTCTGTAGGCTTGAACACTCTGATGTGACCATCTGTATGCCTGCGTCCATCTGCCCATCCTGCCCTGTCATGTCCCCCATGTGTTCGTCCTGTGTCCTACACGCAGATATCTGCTTTTTCTGTTTCCTGTGGAGCCCAGCTGGGCCAGGCAGGAAAGGCCTGACCTGTTTTTAAGGGAGATCCACGCAGGTGTGAAGGCCAGGGAGGGGCATCACCTGCCTCCCACAGATCACCTGGGCACCATCATAGGACATGGGTTAGAGCAGAAGAGCCAGGCCACCGAGAGGCAAGGACGCTCTGGCTGCTAAGAGGGATGCGGCCTGGGCTCTGCAGAGAGGGAACTCAACAGATTTTGAAAGTAAAGTCTCTGAAATTTGGCAGCAAATTCTTGTTTTTGTACAAGAATCCACTTCCTGAATAAGACGGCCTTGCCTCTCCCTCTCTGTGAGCCTCCATGGAGACGCCTGGGTGTATCTCCCACCTGGGGGTCCTGTGAGCAGGAGGCTCTCCCGCATAAGGCCACCCAGGGGCCCGAGACTCTGCATTCCCACAAGCGTCCAGGTGCGGCTGGTGCTGCCGTCGGGGACCACGACTTGAGTAGTAAGGGTCTGATGTGGGAGTTCGAGTCCACTGTATGCCATCATGTTTTTATTCATCTCTATTAAATCTTCCTACAAAAGATAATTTGCAAATTTCTCTGAGGATGAGGTGGTATCTTTTTCTTTTCTGAATAAAGTATCAAGTTTACCCAGTAAACCACAGGTTAATCCATAAATCCCCTAAAGGCAAGATGAAGTTATTTTCAACTAGGCCATAACTTACTTGTGCTGATACACACTTTTCTTCTATAAATTGCATCCTGGCCATTAGCACGGTCATCAGGGAAACATGTTTTATCCCCCATTGTGTCATATTAAAGTCACATTACCATCATCTAATCAGGATATTAGCAAATGGATCAGGAGAAGTAAACGATCAAAATGCAAAGTTTACTTTTGCTTTTAAGCAATCCATATCCAAAACCTGTTGATTTCTGGCTCACTAATTCCAAGCCTTGGTCATGGAAGGCTGACTTGTTTCCATCGGCTACCAAAGGAGTTTCACAAAGGCTTCACAGGACATTAGCACAGTGACTTGCAGCTCCACTTACAGCAGAGTTGTGACCACAGCACGGTTCCGTGGCTAACACCACTGGCTGTTGTCAGAAAGATAAAGCAAAGAGCAGTGTCCTGTTCTGAGGCTACTGGTTCCCTCTGCTGCCTTGTAGGAGACAGGATCTGAGGAAGGCAGTTACTCTCATGAGAGGTCAAGGTATAAAAACTTCCCTCTTGGAAAGACAGAATGCCGGAAAGCCATTAAAAAGTCACCTTTGGGGACGCCTGGGTGGCTCAGCGGTTGAGTGTCTGCCTTCAGCTCAGGGTGTGATCCTGCGTCTGGGAATCGAGTCCCACATCAGGCTCCCTGCATGGAGCCTGCTTCTCCCTCTGCCCGTGTCTCTGCCGCTTCTGTGTCTCTCATGAATAAATGAGTAAAATCTTAAAACGTCACCTTTGTGGGTGTTTTTTAAAAAATAATAACACATATGGGCAAAATGTAGGAGCAGGATATTTTCTACAAAGAGCAGATCCTTGGGGAAATGTTCCACTCGCTCACCATTTGGTGATTTACATGGCTTAGGAAATGAGAACCTGAGTGTCAAGGTGAGTCGGGCATCTCTGGACATTCTTGATGTGCAGTCAGCAACGACCCTGGATCTTTTTTCTCCATAATGGGGCGATGTTCTAGGAACACCCACTGTAGAGGAGATGCCTGGTTTAGTTGGGCCATTGGAATACTCACTGACGTCCTGAAGGGAGAGCTACAGAACCAGGCGGTGACCCACATGAATCCAACCACCTTGCTTATCTGAGACAGAGGGCAGCACTGGACCTCATCAGGCTGCTTCCTCGCCCTCTGCTCACAGCCTCTCCTTTGTGCAGACGTCTCTTCTGCCCCCACTCTTCCTGGGGGGTTTCCTGGGCTCCACCCAGATGCCCTCTGAATTTCTATCTCCTGTCCATCCCTGCCCCACGCTCTGTGGCCTCCCCGGCAGCCCCTTCCTTTGCCCACCCCCCTGCACTCAATCAAGGCCCGTGGATCCCACTTCTGGTCAGCGGGCTGTTCCCCACCCATGTGCACACCATACAGGTCTAAGGCCCTGCGCCCCTCCTCTGGCGAAGCACATAGACCCTAAGAGACCATGTGCACCCACGCCTGCCCCCTGAGACCCACTTGTCTGGCAGGAGTGAAAACTTTCCAACACGCAAATCTGCTCTGTCACATTCACATTCACATTCAATGTGACAGATTCAGTGGTTTCCCATCTTTCAGAGGCGACAACCCCAGATCTTTAACATGCATGCTATGCGCTGGATGTTCCTGTCCCTCCAAATCCGCCTGTCATGTTGAAGCCCTAGTTTTCAGCACCGGTAATATTTGAAGTGGGCCTGGTGGGGGGAGATCAGGTTAGCTTAGGCCGCGGGAGTGGTTCCCTTATGATGGAATCCATGCTTTCCAGAGAGGGAGGCCTCTGAGCTTCCCTCCTCTGCAGCGCGAGGACCCGGGGCGGTGGCCGCCTGCAGGCCAGGGCGTGGGCCTCGCCAAAGGGCGGATCGGCGGGAGGATCCCGGCCTGCATCCTGGACTAAGGCCCGCAGACTGTGGGAGAGGAATTGCGCTAAGCTGCACGGTCCGTGGTATTTGTGGCCGTAGCCCCGACCCACCAGGTAACGGTCTGCGAGGCTTCCCGGGCCCCCCCCCGTCCCCGCTCCTCTCTCTTCTGGTGCACGTCCAGCCTAACAACTGGCACTCACTGACACTGGCCTCCTGTTTCAGATACGCGGAGTTCCTTCCCCTCCTCCCGGAGGCCCCCACCACCCCGCCACCCCTCCGCCGCCGTCCCTCTGAGCGGTCCCGCCTCCCGGGGTCCCTCCCCCCCTAAGCGGGTCCCGCCTCCCGGGGTCCCTCCCCTCTGGGTGGGTCCCTCCTCCCGGGGTCCCTCCCCCCTGAGCGGGTCCCTCCTCCCGGGGTCCCTCCCCTCTGAGCGGGTCCCTCCTCCCGGGGTCCCTCCCCCCTGACCGGGTCCCTCCCCTCGGGGTCCCTCCCCCCCTGAGCGGGTCCCTCCTCCCGGAGCCCCTCCCCTCTGGGTGGGTCCCGCCTCCCGGGGTCCCTTCCCCTCTGGGTGGGTCCCTCCTCCCGGGGTCCCTCCCCCCTGAGCGGGTCCCTCCTCCCGGGGTCCCTCTCCTCCTCCCGGGCCCCTCCTCCCGGGTCCCTCCCCTCCGAGCGGGTCCCTCCTCCCGGAGCCCCTCCCCCCTGAGCGGGTCCCTCCTCCCGGGGTCCCTCCCCTCCTCCCGGGCCCCTCCTCCCGGGTCCCTCCCCTCCTCCCGGGTGCCTCCTCCCGGGGTCCCTCCGCTCCTCCCGGGCCCCTCCTCTCGGGGTCCCTCCCCCCTGAGCGGGTCCCTCCTCCCGGGGTCCCTCTCCTCCTCCCGGGCCCCTCCTCCCGGGTCCCTCCCCTCCGAGCGGGTCCCTCCTCCCGGAGCCCCTCCCCCCTGAGCGGGTCCCTCCTCCCGGGGTCCCTCCCCTCCTCCCGGGCCCCTCCTCCCGGGTCCCTCCCCTCCTCCCGGGTGCCTCCTCCCGGGGTCCCTCCGCTCCTCCCGGGCCCCTCCTCTCGGGGTCCCTCCCCCCTGAGCGGGTCCCTCCTCCCGGGGTCCCTCTCCTCCTCCCGGGCCCCTCCTCCCGGGGTCCCTCCCCTCCTCCCGGGTGCCTCCTCCCGGGGTCCCTCTCCTCCTCCCGGGCCCCTCCTCCCGGGTCCCTCCCCTCCTCCCGGGCCCCTCCTCCCGGGTCCCTCCCCTCCTCCCGGGTCCCTCCTCCCGGGGTCCCTCCCCTCCGAGCGGGTCCCTCCTCCCGGAGGAGCCAGTCCCACCGTCCGTGCCCCTCCTGCGCGCTGTGAGCCGCAGAGCTCCGGCACCGCTCTGGGAGGAAACCTGCAGGTCTTACAGAACCATGCTCACAAATACAGCACACTCAGGGTTAATCCACACTTTCTGGAGCAGTTTTAGATTTCCTGGAAAATGGGCAGAAAGCACAGTGTTCCCGTGTGTTCTTGCCTCTCCCCGTCCTGTTTCCATACTGTTAACATCTTCTTTGTACTTGGTTTGTGGCAATTGATGAGCCAACCCATACATGGTTACTAACCGAAGTTCACCTTCTTTACCAGGGTTCCTTCCTCGTGTTGTACATTCTATGGGTCTTGACAAAAGTACGACGACATGTCCCCCACGACAGTCACAGAACAGTTTCACTGCCCTGAAGGCCGCTAGGGCGCCACCTGCTCATCCCTCTCCCCAGCCCCTGGCAGCCACCGGTCTTTTCACTGTTTCTGTACTTCTGCCTTTTCCAGAACGTCATAGATTTGGAATCACACAGCATGTAGCCTTTTTAGGCTGGCTGCTTTCACTTAGGAATGTGCATTTAAGGTTCGTCCATGTCTTTTCATGGCTTGATAGTTTATCTCTTTCTAGGGCTGAGGAACATTCTGATGCCTGGTGTACCACAGCCTGTTTACCCATTATAGTGGCTTCTAAAGACTCTCCTCGTCTAGTCGGTTTCGTCACTGGGCAGGGACACTCATCCACGTACCCATGCTGCCCTCCCCTCCAGGCAGCACAGCCACAGAGGACACACCCAAGGAATGACTGTTCATTAATTAACATCTAGATTTATTTTCTCCCCTATAGTCAACCCTAGATGTCATATGGGAGGAATTTACACCTCAGATTCTTTAATATGCTCCAGTTACTGTTACTCATTGATTCATTGGAGGAACATATGCTGAGTTTCCATCAAGTGCCGGGCTCTTTGCTGCGGGGTGGCACCTGGACATGACCAGGCAGTCCAACAGGGCAGCTGACCTGGGGCAGGCAGGCAGCAGAGTAGCTGCTGACTCTGCTCGGATGGAGAGAGCAGCTGTGAGGGCACAGGGAGGGGCACCTGGCCATGTCTTTGGAAGTCCAGGAAGGCTCTCCAAGAAGGAGACCCAGGTAGGTCAAGGTAGAACTGGACAAGAAAAGAAGCTTGGAGGAGTTGGGGAAGGGGGCAAGGCATTTGGGGGGAGCAAGATTTCTGCAAGGAGAATAGAGAAAGGCTTATAGGTGGGGCATGGATCTCACAGACTCAGAGTGGATGGTCTGGCTAAAACATATGAGCTTCTGAGTGTGTATACAGTGTATGTGTGTGTGTGTGCATGGACACACGTGTGCACACCCATTGTGGAAAGGATGCGGTAATGCACGAGGCTGGAAAGACTGACCGGCTCTGTATATAATGAAAACTTCCTCTGTTATGGTTATCACCATGGCCTTTATTCTAAAAACATGGGAGTGGGGGAGTGGAAGGCTTTTAAGCAGAGGAATGAGATGAACAGATTTAAAAGGACCTCCACACCAAATGCATTTAAAAATAAGTGAAAAAATAAAAGGGCCTCCCAGGCCAGTGCATGGAGGGTGACGGCAGGTGGGGCCAGACTGGAAGTAGCTGAGGTGACAGTGGCCTGAGCGCCTTGTATCTACTGGGATCACTAGCCTTCTCAAACCCTGGAACTTCTCGCCTCGGTGTCTGCCTTCCTTTGGGGTGGGCGTGTCTCTGGATCAGCTCATTACTGCTGCTGACTCAGTGGAAGCATGTAGAAGCGTGGGGATGGGGCTAATACTCTGCTGTCAAGGGCCACCTTCCTCTGATTGCCTTCCTGGCAGCGGTGGTCAGAGCAGCTCGCTCTGTATCTGGGGGGATGTCAAGAACAGAATCAGGAAATGCGACAGCGAGAATTAAGTTCTCTTTGGCAAAACAGGAAGCATGATCGGAACTTGGGCTGTTTTCCCTGAGGCCTGTTTTGTCCTTTCTCAGCTCAGTCTGATAACTTCTGAGCAACTACAGGAATATCTGCTTTCCTACCCACACCTTGAGAGGCCCCCCTTGGCTCCCCCTGACCCAGACCCCTTCGCAGTGATGCACTCCAGTAACTGTGGCCACAGACGGATGACTGGTAATGGACTCTCTTCCTTCACAAAGCTTTCTGGGGCCTCAGTCCTTAAGGCAGATGCCATGTTATTACTTGTATCAAGACTTGCTACCATGTCCAGAGAAGTGGTTGAGACAAGCCATGAGAGAGAGTAAAAGACCAATAATTAAACATGACACCATCTGTCCCAAACATATGGGTTCTGCACTCTCTCCAAGGTACTTCTAACTGCTCAGGGCTTAGAATTTCAATTTCAAGTGTCATTTCCTACCTGAACACTTAAGAGTGTTAGACACTCAATACTTCCTACCAAGTGTTATATGAAATCTCAGAGATCAGAGTAGGACATTTTATAAGTTCTAAAGTATCTTCTTTTAAAATGCTGGAAGGGCCCCCACACCCCTGTATGATGTGCTTCTCCTAAGAAGCTCTCTGGCAAGCAAGCTGCGTTCTCCAAAGTCAGCGGGGAAAAGGGGTGGTGGTTTGTGCATGGGCTCCCTTGGGGGCAGAGTTCCTGGCATGGGACGGAGGGTCCCATCTGGAGGGTGGGCTGGGCCTGCAGAAAGGACCAGTCTCCAGCTCCCGTGGCCCACTCCTCCGACAGCGAGACCTCTGTCTCTCTGACCCAGGCAGGCTCTTCTCTCTGGCCTGTCTTTGCTTCGTTTACTTTCAATTTCCTGTGGTTGGGTGAAGAGAAGGTGGGGGAGGAGGCAGGGGCTGACTTCAGGTGTGGAGACCACCATTCCTGGGGAAGCAGCCTGGGAGCCATGGCCTCCTTGTGCACAAGAACACCAGACAGCACTTAGCACTAGGCTTGGGGGTCACCTAATACAGTGAAATCATCAACAAAAGGGATGCCTGGGTGGCTCTGTTGGTGAGCATCCGGCTCTTGATTACAGCTCAGGTCATGATCTCAGGGTCGAGGGATGGAGCCCTACATGGGGCTCCCAGCTGGGTGTGGAGCCTGCTGAGATGTCTCTCCCTCTGCTACTCCCCCCGCTAGTGCTTGTGCGCGTGCCCTCTCTCACATAAATAAATAAATAAATAAATAAATAAATAAATAAATAAATAAATATCTTTATAAAAAAGTATAAAAAAAGAAATCAACAAAACACAAAAACATGAGAAACACAGCACTAAATAGACCACAAAAATGGTACTCATTCATGGTATAAGCTGAAACAGGGAGGCAGAGCGTCCCCTTGCTCCCTATTATCTGGGACCATGACCCCAAATAAGTCAAAATTTTACACTGTTCTGTACCTGCCATTCAGTGACCATGAAAACACTTGAAAGTATTAATTTTGGGGTTACAAATGAACTTTGGCAAGTAGATGAATTTGCAAATATAGAACCCGTGAAGAATGAGGATTCACCGTAGCATTAATTTACTAGATTCCATTTACTCTTTGCATTGGAGGGGGGGGGTTCACACCTTCTATACACTTTGTGCAGTATTTTTCAAGAACCTAAGCTTGGCTCAGAAGGTACAAGAAGTGAAAAAGCCCAAACCACATTCTTGAACGTTCGGTATACATTTCCAAGTAAAATTTCTATTTTTACAAAGATTTTATTTATTCATTCATGAGAGGCAGAGAGAGAGGCAGAGACACAGGCAGAGGGAAAAGCAAGCTCCCCGCAGGGAGCTGATTGCGGACTTGATCCTGGGAACCCGGATCACGCCCTGAGCCAAAGGCAGATGCTCAACCACTGAACTACCCAGGCATCCCTCCAAGTAAATTTCTTACACCTAAGTAAAGGCTGAAATATAGGAAATTGTCCTTTTTAGGTTAAAAGTAGTTAGACATTGTCAGATTTATATGGTTCAGCTTCATATATTCTTGGGAAGCTTTCTGTCTATTATCAGAGAGATCAATTTGTTACCTCTTTTTGCATTTGGAAAGCTAAAATTACTATATACTTCAAAAGAAAGTCTTTACAGAATGTATAGATGTACTTACTCTGTTATTAAATAGAAGCATAGAGATTTATCTTATAGGAGATGTTGATCATCTATTTTCTGATCTTTTAAAATTAAGGACACAAAGATCTCACACCTTAGTATAAATAGGCCAAATGTAAGTATTTTCTGCCCAAAACATGCTGAGCATTGGACTGTTTTATCTGAGCAAGTATATGATTTGCTTTTTAAGGGTTCTTATAATATCTGTATTTATCTAATTGAGATTAGATAAAATCTCTACTAAAGGCAGTACGATGGATAATAAAAGTCCTTGGGATTCACCTTTTAATTGTAAGATTTTAGTAATCCAGGTGATGTAACAAAACAAAATAATAGACATTTTCATTATGATCTTGCCAAACTCAAAAGCAAAACCTATCACTTGACCTTAGTGTAGTATAATTTTTTAAATAATTTTTAAAATATTTTATTTATTTATTCATGAGAGACAGAGAGAGAGAGAGAGAGAGAGAGAGAGAGAGAGAGAGGCAGAGACATAGGCAGAGGGAGAAGCAGGCTCCATACAGGGAGCCTGATGCGGCACTTGACCCCGGAACTCCAGGATCATGCCCTGAGCCAAAGGCAGATGCTCAACCGCTGAGCCACCCAGGTGTCTCCTTAGTGTAGTATAATTATGAAAAGCTCCAAGATACTCTGAGATTCGTATTGTATAGGTAGCACTAATTTTTAATCTCTCTTTAAAAGATCCATGGTGGATAACAACAACAACAACAACAAAACCCCACACTGCTTCCCCATGTTCTAGCGTTCATTCACTAAGAACCAACCAGAGAATAGTAAACAGTTGTTCAAAGGTTTGCAGTGTTTATGCAAAACTGGAAAGATGGGTTGGATTAGCTATTCCTCCTGTAAGTAGGGTTTCACTCTTTCAGATTCTTAGTTGGAAGATAAACTGAGTAAATAAGTATGCTCACAAGTAAATAGCCTCTGCTATCCCACTTGAGATCATTTGAGGTATATCTAGTCTCATTTAACCATTTAAGTAGGTGTTATGCCTTAATGCTATCAGACTGGGAGAGAGCTGTTTCCTAGAGCCACATGGTGAGTGGCAAGCCTAAAATCAGAGCACAGAACTGTCTGTCCCAAAGCCTGTCCTTCTCTTTCCTGACTCCTTGCAGGTGAAGGTGTTTTGAGAACTTCACTCTTAGGAAGGAGATGTGCAGTTTAGAACTGAAACCTTCACTACCTGTCAAGATTCCTAAATCAGCCCCCAGTATTCTACTCCTGGCATCAGGCCTGATGCATTTGTTGCCCTGGACGTCGGGGCTGTAGCACTGGTTTTTGGTCTGAAGTAGTGGACCCTGGGTCTGCAGTACTGGATGTCCGGGAGGCAGTGTGGGGCTCAGGTCTGCAGTACTAGGTGCCGGGTCTGCAGTACTAGATGCCAGGGCTGCAGTCTGGGTGCTGGGGTTGCAGGGAGAGGCTCAGGTCTGCAGTACTGGGTGTCGGGGCTGCAGGGAGGGGCTCAGGTCTGCAGTGTGGGGCTCAGATCTGCAGTACTAGGTGCTGGATCTGCAGTACCAGATGCCAGGGTTGCAGTCTGGGTGCTGGGGCTGCAGTGTGGGGCTCTGGTCTGCAGTGCTGGGTGCGGGATCTGTAGTACTAGATGCCAGGGCTGCAGTCTGGGTGCTGGGGCTGCAGGGAGGGGCTCAGGTCTGCAGTACTAGGTGCTGGATCTGCAGTACTAGGTGCCAGGGCTGTAGTCTGGGTGCTGGGGCTGCAGTGTGGGGCTCAGTTCAGCAGTGCTGGGTGCAGGATCTGCAGTACTAGATGCCAGGGCTGCATGTGGGTGCTGGGACTGCAGTGTGGGTGCTGGGGCTGCAGGGAGGGGCTCAGGTCTGCAGTACTAGGTGCTGGATCTGCAGTACTAGGTGCCAGGGCTGTAGTCTGGGTGCTGGGGCTGCAGTGTGGGGCTCAGTTCAGCAGTGCTGGGTGCAGGATCTGCAGTACTAGATGCCAGGGCTGCAGTGTGGGTGCTGGGGCTGCAGTGTGGGGCTCAGGTCTGCAGTGCTGGGTGCCGGACCTGCAATCCTGGGTGCTGGGTGCGGCAGTCCTGGAGGCCCCGGGCTGCGGTGTGGGGTCGGGTCTGGAGCACCGGCCGTGGGTCTGCGGCACAGAGCGTGGCGTACACGCGGGAGGACCTGGGTCGGTGGGTGTATTCATCCGACGTCCCTGGCCGTGCCACCGCCGAGCTCCGACTCCACGAGACAGGAGGCAGCGCCCGCCGCAGCCGGAGCACCGGGACCGGAAGCACAGCCCCCGCCGGCGCAGACCCGGGCTCGAGGTGCCCAGCGCGCAGGCGCGGGCTGCGGGGACGCGCCGGAAGCGGCGGGCCGGATGTCCGGTCGCGTGGGGTTCCGGGTTCCGGGTTCCGGGAGCCGCGGGGGTCCGGCGAGCGGGGCCGCCAGTGCGGCGGGAAGCGGGGCCATGGAGAAGCTGCGGCGGGTCCTGAGCGGCCAGGACGACGAGGAGCAGGGCCTGACCGCGCAGGTAGCGGGCCGCGGCGGGGCCGGGGGGGCCGGGCGGGCGCCCACCTGCCACCTCGGGGGCGGAGGGAGGGCTCCCCGCCTCCCGGGGAGAATCTGGGGGAGCTTCCCGGGTGTTCGTGGGGTCTGCGAAGCCTTGAGTCCGCCTCACGGCTCGCTTGGGCCTGCCGACCCTTGGGGACCGCCGAGCTCTCCCGGGTGTTCTGCGCGGGGCTCTGCACCCGGGGTGGGGGCAACACAGGCGGGTGGCGGCGGCGGGGAGGCGGGCGGGGGGCAGGGCCTGCAGGGGGCAGCGGGGGCTGAGGGGGGTGGGGCAGGGGCAGGGCCTGCAGGGGGCAGCGGGGGCTGAGGGGGGTGGGGCGGGGGCAGGCCTGCAGGGGGCAGCGCCCGGGGGAGGGGGACGGGGGGGCAGGGCCTGCAGGGGGCAGCGCCCGGTGGGGGGGACGGGGGCAGGCCTGCAGGGGGCAGCGCCCAGGGTGCTGGGGCGGGGGGCAGGCCTGCAGGGGGCAGCGCCGGGGGAGGGGGACGGGGGGGGCAGGGCCTGCAGGGGGCAGCGCCCAGGGGGCTGGGGCGGGGGGCAGGCCTGCAGGGGGCAGCGCCGGGGGAGGGGGACGGGGGGGCAGGGCCTGCAGGGGGCAGCGCCCGGGGGGGGGGACGGGGGCAGGCCTGCAGGGGGCAGCGCCCAGGGTGCTGGGGCGGGGGGCAGGCCTGCAGGGGGCAGCGCCCAGGGTGCTGGGGCGGGGGGCAGGCCTGCAGGGGGCAGCGCCGGGGGAGGGGGACGGGGGGGCAGGGCCTGCAGGGGGCAGCGCCCGGGGGGGGGGGGGGACGGGGGGCAGGCCTGCAGGGGGCAGCGCCCAGGGTGCTGGGGCGGGGGGCAGGCCTGCAGGGGGCAGCGCCGGGGGAGGGGGACGGGGGGGGGCAGGGCCTGCAGGGGGCAGCGCCCAGGGGGCTGGGGCGGGGGGCAGGCCTGCAGGGGGCAGCGCCGGGGGAGGGGGACGGGGGGGGCAGGGCCTGCAGGGGGCAGCGCCCGGGGGGGGGGGGACGGGGGCAGGCCTGCAGGGGGCAGCGCCCAGGGTGCTGGGGCGGGGGGCAGGCCTGCAGGGGGCAGCGCCCAGGGTGCTGGGGCGGGGGGCAGGCCTGCAGGGGGCAGCGCCGGGGGAGGGGGACGGGGGGGGCAGGGCCTGCAGGGGGCAGCGCCCGGGGGGGGGGGGACGGGGGCAGGCCTGCAGGGGGCAGCGCCCAGGGTGCTGGGGCGGGGGGTAGGCCTGCAGGGGGCAGCGCCCAGGGTGCTGGGGCGGGGGGCAGGCCTGCAGGGGGCAGCGCCGGGGGAGGGGGACGGGGGGGGGCAGGGCCTGCAGGGGGCGTCGCCCAGGGGGCTGGGGCGGGGGGCAGGCCTGCGGAGGCAGCGCCCAGGGGGTGGGCGGCGGCTCTGTCCTGCGAGCTGCGGGGAGAGCCGAGGTCTAGCTTGGTTGCAGGGGCTTGCCCCGGGAGGCGGACGAGGTGCGTTCAGGGGTTTGTCCCCCGAGGTGGACGAGGTGCGGTGAGTGCGCCTTGGTCCTTTGGAAGTAGGGAGACCGGAGCGGGGGCGGGGAAGGTCACTGGGAAGTGAAAGAAACGGAGTTAAAAGTTGCTTATTAAGGCATTGAGTCCCTGGTAAAAGATTCACAGCCAAACAAAAGCATCTTTTTGCCTCTGTGCTTTACCCGGAGGCCTGGTGAACGTTACTCTCTCTAGTGGAAGAATTAAAAATATCCCCCGCGCAGTAACTGCAGTGTTTCTGGTGTGTGCCTGCTGATTAGTTCTTTTCTGCGGGCCCAGGAGTGCAGCGCCTAGCGCCCAGTGTGCCGCAGAAGGGCCTTTTGTTTGACCCTTTTCTACCTGACTCCCTCCCTTGTTCTCTTTGTTCGGCCCTTTTTGGGGGCAAGATTCTAGTCTAGTGTGTGAGGATCCAGAGTCTACAAGACAAGCATCTGCTTTCAGGGGACGCCATAAGCAGTTTGGCAGATCGTAATATAGAAATCCACAAATAGGGGATCCCTGGGTGGCTGAGGGGTTTAGCACCTGCCTTTGGTCCAGGGTGTGATCCTGGGGTCCCAGGATTGGGTTCCGCATGGAGCCTGCTTCTCCCTCTGCCTGTGTCTCTGCCTTTCTCTCTCTGTGCCTCTCATGAATAAATAAATAAAATCTTTAAAAAAAAATCCACAAATAGGACTGCGAGAGATGTCAGGAGGGCAGTACGGGCTCCCCCCACCCAGAGTCATTCTGCTGTGCTCCACTCCATGCTCCAGCGCTGTGCTGTACCCTGCAGGATTCATAGCCACATGTGGCTCCTTACATTTAAAGTAATAAAAATTAAATAAGATTTGGGCACCTGGGTGGCTGTCGGTTAAGTGGCTGACTTCAGTGCAGATCATGGTCTCAGGGTCCTGGGATCAAGCCCCCCCATCAGGCTCTACACTTAGCAGGGAGTATGCTTCTCCCCCCCCCCCCCCCCCCCCCCCGGCTGGTGCATGCTCTCTCCCTCCTTCCCTCAAATAGTAAATAAAATCTTTTCAAATAAACAAAATCTTTTAAGAAATTAAATACTATTTAAAAATCGTTTCTCAGTCACACCAGCCACATTTCAGGTGCTCAGTAGGCACGCGTGTTGTGTTTTTAAGGATTTTGTTTACTTGAGAGAGAGAACCAGCAGTGGGAAGGGGCAGAGGGAGAGAGAGAGGGAGTAGCAGACTCCCTGCTGAGCTGGAAGCCCGATGTGGGGCTTGATCCCAGGATCTGGACAGCATGACATGAACCAGAGGTAGACACTTGACCGGATTGAGCCACCTAGGCACCCCAGGTGGGCGCAGGTGTTAGTGGTTGCTGCATAGGACAGTATATGAATGGCACATTTCATGGCAGGAAGTTCAGTGGTGCTGAGCTGCTCTGAACCTTGGGTACATGAAGGTGATAGTGTCACTTTTCTTGAGCCCACAGACTACAGGGGGGAAAGATGTTGAGAATAGTCCAGAAAAGGGCGAAGCTGATGATACAGGCAAGAGACAGGATCATTGCTGGGGTGCCATCCAGGCGTGGTTGGGAAGATCCCAGGAGGTGGGATATGGTGCACAAGAGAAGGGACCAGCCTGGCTTGGGCACGTGGATGGCCAGCTCATGTGGGCTCCAGGTGCTGCCATTGGAGCACAGGAGGATTCTCCCATGACTCCTTAGCCGTCCTCACAGAAATGGGAAATAGGGTTGCCAGTTGGAAGTTGGAGGGGGAGTGAGTGTTGACGTTCCGGAAGAAGATGTGGAGGTTGTTTAAGAGAACAGGCGAGTGAATGGATGGGGGGCAACAGTGGGATTGTTGGCAGCACCAAGGCCCCTCTTGTGGGTGGTGGTCCTGGATTTGGGGACCATTTGAGGTGGGAGTCCTCAGCAGCAGCAGCAGGAGGGCAGGGCAGGGCGGGGAGCTGGATTTAAGCGGGGTTTGGATGTTGCCCAGTGAATGCATCAGAGGGACACAGTGCAGAGAAGTGGGGGATGTACGCAGGAGTGCTTGTAGGAGGGCAGCAGGAGTAGGGGGTGTGGAGGGATGGGTAACTAGGGATGCTGGAGAGTAGGAAGGGGTGGTCGAAAAGGGGGATACTTAAAATTGAGACCATGGAGAGTGTTGAGATTATGATGCCCTTATTACCGCAGATAAGGGACTTGGTGGTTGATGTAGGGTGCAGAGACCATTGGAGGAGAGAGGATGAAGAAGCAGGAATCATAGAGCTCTGGAAGGCTTGCTTACTCCAGTGATGAAATCCCCAACAGTTAAGAGGGGAGTGGAGGCATGATAGTGAGCCCCTTGCACAATCCTTAGAAGAGCAAGAGTTGTGATATGGGGGCAGGGGGCAGTGATGGGGTGACCCAGGAGATGGTAGTGACAGCAGTGAGGAGGAGCAGCAGGTGGCCTAGTGTGAGGGCAGGATCTTGCAGGCAGGTGTTTCTGGGCCTGAGAAGATGGGGAACAGCAGTGAGGAGCAGCCTTCACCTGGCCCACTTCCTGTCCCCCCTAGTCAGGGGGGTGACGAGCAGCATCGTGGTGTTGGGGGTGCATCTGAGATCCGGGACTGCTCCGTCATCCTGCTGAGGGGGTTTGGAGGCCAGGGAAGAGGCAGAGTAGCCAGAGTTGTAGGGTCCCTCCTTGCAAGGTGTCTGGGATAATGGAAGGAGGGCGAGATGGAGCCAGGTGTGAGAGGGTCCAGATTAATCACACGACTTCCTGTAGTGCTGGTGTAAGATCCAGACTCTGCCCCAGGCGCCTCAGCCCTCTGCACACCTCCCCACCTCACCTGTCCCCCAGGACTACTGTGCTCTGCTCAGCTTCCTCTGCCTCTGCCATTTCTTTTTTTCTGGGATGCTCTAACCTGGCTCCCAGGGTTTGCCCACATAGCCTTAACCTGCGTGGGCCCTTTCTCTCCGGGACCCGCAAGGGTGACAAGACCGTTTGTGGTACGTGAGATGAGGACGTGGATCCGGAGGGAGGTTGGTGTAATGGGGAGGAGAGGGGCTTTCTTCCTCTGATGTTCCTCCTCATTTTCTCCTGGTCTCTGAGGTACCTCCTCACAGGCGTTTAGCAAGACTCCCAACCCAGCTGAAGTAGCACTGCCCTTCTCGCCCTCCATCCTTGGATCTCCTTGATTCCTCCCTATAGCACACACTACACCTGATGTTCTAGCATGTGGGCATTTACTGATTTGCGGGCAGCCACCTTATTGCTTTGACAGCTGTGTCACCAGTATCGAGCTCAGGTGCTGAGCAGTCAGGGTCAGAGTGGCCCATTGAAGCAATAGGCCAGGGTGCCTAGGTGGCTTAGTCCACTAAGCGTCTGACTTTGGCTTAAGTTGGGATCGAGCCCTGTGTAAGGCTCCCTGCCCTTCCCCCGATTTGTGTGCTCACTCTCTTTCTCTCAAGTAAATAAGTAAGTAAAATCTTAAAAAAAAAAAAAAAAAAAAAAAAAGGAAGGGGCAGTAGGCCAAACTGGCAGGGCAAATTGTGCCTCAGATCACTTTCTGTGGCAGTAGCAGCAAGAGGCTGGAAGCCAGGAAGGGCCGGCTTCCCTCTGTGCTGTTTTCACCCCATGGATTGGGCACTGGTTGGTGGTCTGCTCCCTGTCCAGGGAGCCCCAAACCAAAGACTTGGGCAGTTTTACAGAGCCTGATGTCAGGGAGGAGGATGTGTGGAGGGCCAGACTCCTCAGCCAGCACATTGAACAGGCATCAAAGATCGCTCAGCAGTATTTGCTGAATGAATGAATGAGCAGAGGCTGGAGAGTGAACTCAAGTGAGCTGCTGCTTCAAGCTGAAAGAGGCATACTCATGTGTTCAGGTTGATGGGAGTGGTCTCAGGGACAGAACATGGGTCACTTTCGAGAAGGGTGAGAAGCTGATACTGCAAGTTTCCTGAGAAGGCCGAGGGGTGGGGCTCTGAAGCACAGTGGGTTGACCTCAGCCCCTCTGTGGTCTTCCGAGAAGGAAGAGAAGGTATTCTTGAGGGAGCCTTGGGGGCTTGGTAGCAGCAAGCAGGAGAGGGAGGGCACGTTGATGGTTTCTGTTTTCTCTGTGAAAGGGGAAGTTATCTGTACAGTAGAAGTGTCACAGCAACACTTGCAGGGTTGAAATCATCTGTGGTCAGTAGAGTGCGAAGGCACATTGACTTCACAGTGCCTGTCAGTCCGCCATGTCAGGTGGCCAGGCGGGCGGCATCAGGGCCCACTGGGAGGTGCTGATGGCCTGGGTGTGATCCCCCCGCCTTGCCACATGACTGCTCAGAGGAAGAGGAAGCAGGCTTGATGGTGGCATTTTGCCAGATGGAAGCAGCAGAAAGGGAATTTTAACTGTCTTACTGAGCTGGTGGGCTGGACGAGCGTGCCACCTGGAGGACTTTGGGGTCCAAGAGCAGCGGCTTGAAGTTTGGATATGGAGAGATTTTGGGCCACGAGAGCGTCCTGGGTCACTTGGTGGAGTGGAGGGCATGGGCCACTGAGATTAGGGGTTGAGGAACAGAAATTCCGGGCAATCCCTGTGGATGTACGATTATCCAAGGCTCCCCTGGGATCCAGTGTAGGACCTGTGGTCAGGGGCCCCGAGTGAGAGAGAAGGACAGGGGGAGCTGTTGGTGCCAGGAGTGAGGTGGGCCTGCTAGTCACGGAGGAGACTGAGTCAGGAGCCGGGACCCGAGAAGGCAATGCTGACCTCCCTCGAGAGCGTCTGTGGACACCTGTTCCCCGTGCTCGCTGTCGCTCTGGTGGCCCTCCTCCTGCCCACCGTCGTTTTGAAGGAGGACTGGTGGGAGTCCTGCACTCAGGGTGCTCGTTAAGGTGGTAGTCACCCTGGAGCAGGGCTCAGGCCAAGACAGCCGGCCCCTTCGTGATCGTGTGGCTCTGCTCCTGGCTTCTCCATCACTGGGAGAGAGGCGAGTGTCCCCAGGGCCTCGGCTTCATTCTTTCACCTGTAATGCTGCTGCTGCTGGGAGATTTTTCCAACTACTTTCTCTAAATCAGCAAAATTCTGGTTCCGGGTAGTGGTTTGCTGTCGCGGAAGAGTCTCTCCTGCACACGAGATGCTTTCTCTTTGCTTCCTCTTCCTTTGTTTGGTGTCTCTAATTATTTTTACAGATTTTTATTTATTTATTTGGAGAGAGAGAGTGCTCTGGGGGAGGGATGGAAGCAGAGGCAGAGAGAGAATCACAAGCAGGCCCCCTGCTGAATGGGGCTGGATGTCATGACCCCGAGATCATGACCGGAGCCAAAATCAAGAGTCCGATGCTTAATCCACTGAGCCAGCCAAGTGCTCGGGTTCCTCTTCCTTTGATAATATGTCAAGTAATTGGTACCCATGTCCCTGTGTATTTCTTTTCAGAGACTATCTTTAAGAAATCAGTATGGTTGCTGGTTCTGCTGGGCTTGTTCCTGATTGCGCTTGGACCAGAAAGTAGCACCTGAGTGCTTCTGAAGCGAGTCTGGAGGATCAGGGCCCCTTCTGGCTCCTTTGTGGGGAATGCAGCACCAAGTTTTCTTGAATGTTTTCCAAATAAGGCACCAGGGAATCCGTAATTTGTTTCTGTAGTCTGGACAGTTGGCAAAGCTGAAGACAAATCATTTGCTTGTGGGTTGAATATTCTATATTTTCAAATGCAAATAACTTGTTTCATTTTAAAGATCGTCACTTGGAAGATGGTAATAAGGGGAAAATACCTAATATGTAAATAATCGTGCTAAGAGTGAACTGGCTGTTGAAAACCAGCATCTGAACTTAGGAATGGTGGGGTGGTTTAAACTTGTGAATGGAAAGCAGAAGTGACTTGTCCCCACATCGCCGTGTCCTCTGGCTGCAGGTTAGAAGGCAGGCTTCCGTGGATGCTGCTCTGTAGCCCATCTCCCATGCAGTGAGTGGTCTTTGGGGTTCATGCTGCTCTGTGTAGTTGAAACACACTTCCTGGCCACACTTCCTACTCAGAAAGGATGGTACTTGGGTGTTTTCAAAGACGAGTCCATTGGTTTAAATGGAGCTGTGGTTTTGCTATAAACAGGTGACATTGCTGGAAATCAGAATGTGAGTTAAAGCAAATTTAAACATTTAAAATGTGTTAAGTGATATATGTTGCATTTACAACCTTATCTTGTTTTTATCTACTTTTCATGCCGCATAAGGATTCCCAGGTTAATCAGTTGAGGTAAGGAATGTAGCAAGAGGTATTTTTGAGCTTTTGCATAGGAATTTTCTGCTTTTGCTTTATTATTCTTGAAAATACATTATAAGCATGTGAACTTATTTTTAAATATCTATGGTAATATAAGTTAGAAATTAAATTGTGATACATAAATTCCTAATATATATTTCTAGTTTCCCAAAATAGCGTTGTTGATACTTTTTCAGCTTTGTTGGGAAATGAGTATCCTTAGGAATCTGCATGTGTCCATTGCTCAGTCTGGGTTACTGTGTAAGGCATGCCTGGTGATTTCCACTCTTCGCCCACCTAAGTTGGTTACAGTTTGCATATAGGAGTGCCGTTGGTCTAGCATAAATGATCATTTAAAAAAATGTGTTTTTAATAATGGTGGAGGAGGTACCTAGGGCTCTCCTGAATTGGTTTTAAATGAACCTTTTATAATGAATGGAAGTTAGGTATCCAGTAGTGGACACTACTGGTGGCTGCTCAGGTCCCCATTGTGAAGCGGGTGTATGCGTCCCCCAGCGACTCACAGCTGTGTCCTCCAGCACATCTCGGAGGTCCTGCGGTCATCCCCACTGTGCCTATAGCCTGTGGCCAGCCGATGGGAGGTGGGTTCCAGACAGTGGCCTTCCCAGGCCCAAGCTGAATGCCGGCTGAAACCACATCATCCTCTCCCTACCCTGGCAGCTCCCCTCACTTCCCTCAGGGTTTCTGCTGAGAGCAGCAAGTGCATCAGACCCCTATTTCGGGCTCTACACTTGGAGGCCTCTCCTGTGCCCAGAACCCAGCTTCAGCGTTGTTCCACATCTTGCTTGTCTTGTTTCATCTCCCCCCCCCCTTTTTTTTTTTTTTAGTTATTGAGTGTTTTATAATGTGTAACATATTTTCTGTCATTTCATGGGTGTCGGGATATGTCTGCTATCCTGCTAAGGGCTGTAAAAACCAGGCGCACAGTGCCATGGGTGCACCCATCCGACCCCCGCCTTAAGTTTCCCTTCATGGTCCCTGGGGTCTTGCCCTTCTCACTGAGCTGCAGCAGGCACAAGCCAATGGGCCCCGCATCCAGGGTCTGGGGAGGCTTTGCCCCCTTCACTGTGAAGAGTCAGGCTGCACTAAGCAGCCGAAGGACATGTTCTGCTTCCCCTTCCTTCCTAAGGTCCTGGACGCCTCGTCCCTCAGCTTCAACACCAGGCTGAAGTGGTTCGTCATCTGCTTCGTCTGCGGCATTTTCTTCTCCATCCTTGTGAGTTAACGGCTTTCTGCTGCCTAATGATTTTTATTTTAGGCCAGGCTAACGTCATTTAGTTTTAACAAGCAGCCTGCAGTCTAGACCACCCGCAAGACTGTTTCCATGGAACACAGAGATCAATACAGAGATTCAGAAATTAGTATTTGGGGGGAGTTTATGGATTGTGAATATATATATATATATTTAAGAAAAATCAGTGTGTATAGAAAGCTTCAGAGTCAGGAACTGAGATACGTTAACTACCTTATGTAACTTGTCATTGGTAAAGAGCATTGATTTAAGGAGAGTGAGATGATTTACATATGTGTTATGGCTAAGTTAGATATACACAGAATAGGCAGAAGAGTTCAATTAGCAAATAACAATGAAAACTGTTTTTACAAAACAATATAATTAAAGACTATGTACTAGCATATCGATACTTAAACTGTACATTGTTATATAATCATATTCCCTTTGTAGCATGTTTCTATTTTAAGCTATCACAATGGTAAAATTATTTCAAAATATATCTTCACTCAGGGGACTGGATTACTGTGGCTTCCTGGTGGCATAAAGCTTTTTGCAGTGTTTTATACTCTTGGAAATCTCTCTGCATTAGCCAGGTGTGTATACCAGTCTGGCTCCTCGGGGTGTTTGGTTTGCTGGCACGGTCAGCAGCCGTCCTTGCCGTAAGCACTTCCCCAATAGCAAGGCTGCTAGAGCCATATTTCTGTTCATTCAGTAAGTGTGCATCGACTTACGCTGAGTGCTGGGGCGCACTGTCGTGGGGAGGGTAGGGGTTGCTAAGTGCTCCTGTCTGTTACTCCAGTGTAAGAGGTGGGTACTGTGATCACCCCCACCCTGTGGCCAAGCGGAGTAGCACAGAGAGGGTGAGTCACTACCCTGGGATGAGCCCCATTAGGTGACCGGCAGGCTTTCCACCAGATAGTCCTCCGGAGCCATGGCTCATGGCTGCTGTGCTCTGCTCCCTGCTTGGGAAGCCCGTCTCAGGGAGAGGAGCTGA
The DNA here is from genome assembly GCF_048418805.1 of Vulpes vulpes. Taxonomy (NCBI): domain Eukaryota; kingdom Metazoa; phylum Chordata; class Mammalia; order Carnivora; family Canidae; genus Vulpes; species Vulpes vulpes. The sequence goes on from NC_132780.1 coordinate 67,405,059, forward strand.
CTGCTGCCCACCAGCTAGGAGCCACCACGGTAGTGGTGCTGAGCAGAGAAGTCGGGGGTGAGGAGCGCTAGTGAGCCCAGTAGCATTTTGGGTTGGTGCCCCGGAATTCCTCTGAGGATCTTGGTGCACATTTGAGCGTGTTGGTGTCTGTTAAGTAGTTGTCAGATGTATGAGTTTTGCATTTGTATACATTGAGCTTTCAGAGGTGACCTGGAATTTTCTGGATCAAGGTAGTCAAGTGAACCTGCGTGAGCCAAGGCCAAGCTCAGTGGGCTTTTCTGGGCTGGTCCCTATAGTGCTGCTCCTTGGGGCTACAGTCCGAACAAAGCCCAACCCGGCAGTTTTATGTTGTGTCACTGTTGGGGGCTTCACACTGTTGTTAGATGGGAGTCGTTTATCATTGCTCTGGTCTGTAGCGTGCAGAGGTGAGGAGTGGTAGTGATTGGACTGGCACAGTTGGGGAGCGAGTCACCTGTGAGTTCAGGACGGCTTCAACCATCTTGATCACCTGTAGCTTTGTATGAATAATTTGTGAAAAGGCATTTGTGTGTCCTAGAACACTAAGGGCTCCTGGCTCTCTCAGTCAGTAAAACATGTGACTCTTGATTTCAGGGTCATGAGTTCAAGCCCTATGTTGGGCCTAGAGCTTAGTTAAAAAAAAAATAAATAAAATAACAAGGTCTTTAAAAAAAGTTTGCTTTTAATATTAAGGAAAAATAGAACTGACTTAGTGAGAGATTTTTATTCGTAAATCAGCAGATTTTTTTTTGTAAAAGCATTTATGTTTAGATAGCCAATTAGTAGATTCATCTCTTCCTTCTGTTTGTTTCAAATAGTACTTGCTTTTTTTTTTTAAGTACGTGCTTCTTAATGGGACCTATGAAGCAACTGAAGAAAATGTTTGAAACAACAAGATTGCTTGCAACAGTTATTATGCTTGTAAGTAAATAATGAAAATTAAAACTTAGAGCAGTGTTTTTGCATTATTATCTTACAGATAATTGCCCGCTCTTATGTACGTGCTATTATATCTTGTGCTGCATGTAATCATATCCTTAAGGCTGTGTGTTTAGAGAATTTAGATGATACAGCATTATTTCAACTGACTGACTTGCTAAATTCTGCCTTTTGTTGTCTAGACCTACCGTTGGCGCTGTGTATTTAAAGTGGACATATGTCATTTCCCAGCCTTGTAGAGCGCCTTGTAACAGATGGCTATGTGCTTTTTGTGGGGGGGGGGGGGGGGCAGTGGGGTGGTGGCTGGAATACAGGTCTCTTCTCTGAGGCTTTTCGCATCTTAGGAACGCTTGGCTTCATTTAAGTAGCCTGTCACCTGGCTTTTGTCCCTTCCCTGTGTGACTATTTGTACTCCCAGCAGCACGGCTTCTATAGCCATGTCTTTCAGGTGCCATCTATTATCACTTTATGGATTTTGTGCATGGCTGTCAGGTCATCACTCTTAAATTTCCTGTCTCTTTATCTTTGAACCGGGCAGGGTTGGGCTTGTGGTTAGAAAGTTTGTACTTTGTGTGTTTTGGGTTCTTGGCTGCTGTTTTGAGTGTTGTGGGCCAAGGAACTCAAGTGTCCCTCTCTCCATGGAGTCTCTGGTTCCTTGTGGGCTTGTCTGTGTCTCTTGCAGAGTTCTCTTGCCTTCAAGCATGTTGTCGAATCTAAGGACCAGCATCAGCTAGTGTATCCTTGTAATGCTAGGAAGCTTTTTAACACAGTTGAGCTTGGTGGATTTGTAGGAAGGAAATGTTCCCACATAATCTGTGTGAGTCTTATCAGAGAAGAAAACCCTTTTTAGCCTAACTTTTTATTTATGTCCTTATTTAGCTTCATCATAATTTATTGCCATTTTTCTAATTTTTCCAGTTATTTTGTATTTCCTATATTAGCATGTACGGCAGTGTATTAATATTCAACTTTGTGTGGGTTACCTAAAAGTTAGCTTATGCTTAGACTGTGAGAAGTTTTATACTTTTCTAAGATTTTATGTAGATTGGCTTTACTTTGGATATCCTGGACCCCATCTTAGTAATGCACTCTATGCAGTAAATGTAAAGTCGAGAAGGCTGTTCCTCAAACATTAAGAACATTCAGAAATGTGTTTCCCAGGAGAGACCATGAAGTATTTATATCATGTAACTCTGGTGATGACTTGAGTCATGACGTTTCCATTTGAGTGAGCGTGGTCAGATTTGCTAACATAATTGATGCCTAATAATGACAGGGAAGCAGTACTGCCACTTACGTAGTCTTCTGAGTGCCAGCCCCTACCCTAGGCCCATTACAGACAAGTTCCAATTCATTTGCCACCATTGCCCTTTAGAGCAGGTCAGTAGGTACCATCCTCATTTCAAAGAGAAGAGAACTTAAGGCGAGAGCAGACAACTGACTTACCACTCAGGGCGTCAGAGCTTGGGTCTCATGCAGGGCTCTGCCTGCCAGCCTCCTGCTTGTCACTATTGCTGTCGCCTGCCCCTCATGATCACTCCCCTGCCTCCTCCCGGGACACCGGGACATGGAGTGATGATGTCCTCTTTGGTGTGAAAATCATGATAGTAGATTCCTTGTGTCAAGTAAGGGTGTTCCCTGTCTTTCTAATAATATCTGTTGCAGTATTCTGTTATGAAACATTAGCAGGAGCCCTCATAACAGCTGTGGTCAGGGGGTTAAGCGTCCAGGTGCCATGATGAGCAGTGAGCGGTGTGTGGAGGTGTTCAATCCCTGTACTGTACACCTGAGGGTGATAGGATACTGAGCATTACTTATATAAGAATTTTTTTAAAAGCAGCTGATACGGTCCTTTCTCAAACATCTTTCCTGTTGATGTAATCAGAGGATTGTTTACTAGGTGCCTGCAGTTCGCCAAGGAACACTGCAGTCCTAGATGTGAAGGTAGGGTAAGCTTAGGGTAAGCTTGGCCTGGAGTACCTAAGTATATCAAGAGTCGGCCGCATCATTGATTTTATGAAATGTTTTAAGCTTTTGGAAGGACTCACATTTGCAATTTTTTCTTTCCTTTTCTATAGTTGTGTTTGATATTTACCTTGTGTGCTGCTCTTTGGGTAAGTGACGTCAGCGGTGCCTGCTTTCTACTAACGGTGGCCCCTCCCCGGTGTCATATCGCCATCCCAAAGGAGCTCAAAGTCTGGCTTCTTAAAACCCCCAAAGGTCAGGTGTTCCTAAGATTGTGTGTGTGAACATCAAGTTAGTGGCTAGGCTTGTGATAGATTCTGCCATTCGGAACGGAGAGGTGAGTTCTTACTCACTCTCAGGGTGGACTGAGCTGCCCCTCTCAACGGCCCCCTCCTACTTCCCAGGCTCCAAGAGGCTCCTGCAGCGGCTCTGCTTCCTCTGTCTGCTTTGCTGTCCCCTCAGGCAATGGGAGAATCACAGGATGTTGAAACTAATAAGGAGAAAGGGCAAGAAAACAAAGCAAAACAAATTAACCAAAAGAGGCGAATGGGGCTGCTTGGCTTGCTCAGTTGGAAGACCGGGCATTTGGATCTCGAAGTCCGAGTTGGAGCTCCATGCTGGGTGTAGAGCTTACTTGCTTTAATTGTAAAAAAGATGTAAAATCACTAAAAAAAAGGGGAAGAGAAATTAATTTTGTACGTCTTCTGTGACGGTGAACGGCTCATTCGCCTACCGGAAACTATAATATTGCAGTTCAGCTCACTTTTCGGGACTCCTGAGTCTTCAGTATATGTGTTTGTTGCACCATCTGCTTCCAAAGGGATGTGAGGTAGTTCCTGAGCTATCAAGAAAACTGCACTCTTAGAAAAAGGAAGAGTAGTACATAATATGTTTTAGCAATACTCTATCAAAAATGTTCCAGTCTTTTTAATTTTGATCATGTAAGGATTGAGCTTTAATTATGTGACCAGTCTTAAACCTAATTTCCCACTGATAACTTAAAAAGAATATTCTTAAACAGTACCTGTATGTCTGTGTGGAATATTGATTTCTGGTGCTGGGATGGTCTAACCACGTATTTATTTGTAGGTAGTAGACTAAAAATAAGGAAGTGAACAAATATAAATAAAAATGGACAAGGAATCCTAAAAATAGCCCATTTTAACAGGAACTGTTCATTTTACATTATCCTAGAAGATCACAATAGAATGCAGTTTTCCTTCAAAACCTAACTCAAGGAGCAAGAGAGAAGGAGTGAGTGGAGTCCCACAGAGGACAGACAGGGACAGCTGAGTCGTTTGAGTGTTGAGTGCAGCAGAGAGGACGTGGACTTGGACATGAGACTGTAGGAGCATGGCTCTATCTTGGGACCACCAAGCCAGTGCCGTACATGGAGCAGTGTTTCAGTTAAACTTCAGATCTACTGAATCTTGAATCTGTCATACTTAAAGTAAATGAAACCATTGGCCATGTTTGGAAGGGAAAAAAATGGAACTTGTGAAAAATATTTTTAAAAATTCTTAACTTGTTATTTCTGTTTTTGCTGTTGTCAGTGGCACAAGAAGGGACTGGCCTTATTATTCTGCATATTGCAGTTCTTGTCCATGACCTGGTAAGTCTCACATTGATGAGAAGGTTAAAATTCCCTCAGCAGTGATAAGTGTGTTGTTTGGAGCCTGGGAACAACGTTAGGCTTCCGCGTGATGAAGACTGTGCCCTGGAGGGACCAGGCCTCCTGGGAGGTCAGAGGAGTGAGATCTGCGGTGTGTCCCGTGAGACTGGCGCATAGCTCCGTGGTGACCAGAGGGAGGGCTCGGAGAGGTAGGGGTTATGGCAGTGGGAGGTGCTGTGCCAGCTCAGTGACACACTTCCTGCTTTCCTGGTACGTGAAAGAGAAATGACGAGAAATATAGGTGATACTATGCGAAGCCATAAAAGTGAGGCCATATCACAGGAGAAGCCCCAGAGAATGTTGGTTTGCTATTCCCTTTGCACTGTATTGCTGGATAATTACAGAGTAGAATTCTTTCTGCTGCGTGTGGCCCTGTGATAACTGACGCTGCCCCATCTGAATCATCAGTGAATGTGGTTGACCGTTCAACACCTCGGGGATTAGGGGCACTAGCCCCCACCTAGTCGAACACCTGTGTATATCCTTGGACTGCCCCAAAACTCACCTCCTAAAGGCCTGCTGTTGACCAGAAGCCTGACCACTTACATAAACAGCTGAACAATACGTCGTATATACTGTATTCTTACAATAATACCTGTTTCTTAATTCTTTTTGGTATTCCTAGGCCAAGGCATTCATTTGTGAATTTTTTCAAATTGTCACAGATCTCCAGCAAAAAATCTCCCAAAGTATTTATTAAAAAAAAATCCACGTTTAAGTGGACCAGAGAAGGTCAAAGTCCTGTTGTGCCAGAGTCAGCTGCCTGTGGATGTAAATAGCTCCCCTGCCCCTCCCTCTGCCTCACTTCCCCGTCCCTCCTTCCCAATATTCCCTGACCACGCGCTCCCCTCCAGGAAGCCCTTTCCTGCTGTGGACTGCATCTAGTTCAGCTGCGAGAAAGGCCCAGTGGGCATGGGATTGGATTAGATGAGCTCCGCTTCCCACGCTTCCTTGTTTTTGCACATGCGACATTTTCAGGGGTGTTTCCTTTTCTCTTCAGAGCTACAGTTGCTTTGCTCCCTCTAAGACCCAGTCCCCACCCCCCTACCCCCCAATCCATCGTCTCTGGCGTGGCCCGTCCAGAGATCAGCCTTTGCCTTGGCCCTGGCTCTCTCTCCACTGATGGCTGGAACACTGCTGGGTGCTGTGTGCGCTCCTCTGCGTGTTGTTTGGCTCTGTGTCAGTGACCTGTGGGGAGATTAGAATCAAATTCCTTGGCCTTTTTCTATAATATGTTGCTTTTTCTATTGCATCATCTGTACTTAATGGTTGGCTTTCCTGCTAAAGGAGAATGCAGTTTATTCTCACTTTACAATTTATTTATTTTTTTTTACTTTACAATTTTTATTTAAAAAACCCAAAGGGTCATTTCTAGTATCCCCAGCCTAGACTTCATCAGATGCAGTCTGATGCAGGGGCACATAAAGAGTTTGTAAAACACAGAGTTTCTTGGTCAGGAAATAGGGGGTGGGGCACAGTCATTTGCATTTTTAACCAATTCCTGGCTGATACTGTTATTACTGGTCTGGGGCCTTGTTTTGAGGATTACTGTACAATATCGTGCAGCTATATTTTCTGTGGTGTTCATGTAAGGCGACTTGGCATGCGGAAAAACTATTTAGATGGTCTCAATATCTTTGAACTTTTCTTGCAGGTACAGCCTGTCATACATCCCATATGCAAGGTGAGACTCTTGTTTCCAGTCCTCTAATCATCTTTACACAACTACATGAATTTTAGCATATGCAAATTAAAATGTGATATAAAAGGCTGTTCTTTGAGGACTTTAACTTTCTTCCCCCAAAGAAATTATTTTTTACATAAGATGAGTAGGAGTCTGCCAATATAAAGTAAAGCCGTTTTGAACATATGTAAGCAGTTAGTTTGGGAGCATACTTCTGCTTTTACCCCCTGGATATTTGCAGTTAGGAAATTTTGACAGGAGATTCCTGATCCTTCCATGACTGCAAATACTTAGGAAATGGGATGTAGAGACGCCAGCAAAACAAGTTCTACATTAAAGAAAAAACAAGTTAGTGAAAATATGGCATGTAATACATATGTGTTAACTTTGAAGCCAGTAGAAACATGTTTATTTTCTATGTCAAGAGTAAATGCCATTTTTATTTTATTTTTTTCGAGAAATGTACTGGTTTAGCTGTGGAGGGAAAACCAAAACTAGTTGTAATCTTAAACCAGTTCAGACGAGTACTCTGTTAGGCACAGCTTTGCTTCTTTGTGAAGTCTGGAAACATAGCTTACGTATAAAACACAGCAAATTTGTATGCCTAATGTGAACAGTGAAGGAAATTGTAGAAATCCTATTTTTATTCCACTTCAAATGAATGGTTCTTTTTTGACAAGTGCTAATGAGCATGAAAGCAGACCAGGGACACCTGCAGGTGGGCAGACCGTAGAATAAGAGAGCTACAGGTAATCGGCCAGTCCTCAGGACCTTAGTAGGGAGGTCTCGTGCCGTTTCTCAGCACCTTGAAATGATGTCCAGCCCCATAAGCCTGAGCTCGAAGCCATGCCCATCCCCTGCCTTTGAGGGTGATGCCAGGAATTTGCTCAGATGCTCCAGTTCATTGGTGCATGCTTCTGACAATCCACATACAACCAGTAACTTTAAATACACAACAATGTTATATAATAGTTTAAACTGTCTTGTGGAGAAAATGTGAAGGGCGAAGGAAGTCACGTGAATATTTCTTTGGAATTCTGTGAATGTTATAAACATTTAGTTTTTTGTTTTTTATTTTTTTAAAGATTTTATTTATTTATGCATGAGATACAGAGACTGGCAGAGACATAGGCAGCAGGAGAAGCAGGATCCTTGCGGGTAGCCCAATGTGAGACTCAATCCCAGACTCCGGGATCATGCCCTGAGCCAAAGGTAGACGCTCAACCACTGAGCCACCCAGGCATCCCAACATTTCGTGTGTTTTTAACTATTTTTTTTAAAAGATTTTATTTCCAGAACAATTTCTCTTTATTCATGAGAGACACAGAGAGAGGGAGAGAGGCAGAGACACAGGCAGAGGGAGAAGCAGGCTCCATGCAGAGAGCCCGTTGGTAGGACTCCATCCTGGGTCTCCAGGATCAGGGCCTGGGCTGAAGGCGGCGCTAAACCACTGAGCCACCGGGCTGCCCCATTTTGTTTTTAAGAATCCAATTATTTCTTTTTTTTTTTTTTTTTTACAATTCTTTCGTTAGGTTATTTTTGGTATTTACATTTCTTTCTCAAGATTAGCATATGTACTAGAAAAGATTTCTTAAATGCCATTTCAGGCATTAAAACATGATTTCCAAATCTCAGTTCTTGATTTCAGGTGATAGCAGAGTTTCCTTAGGGAGTGTTTTGGTGATTGCATCTGAGTTCTGACATAAACAGGTGATCATGCATTTGTCTCTTGGCAGGCAGCAGTGTTTCCTCCGGCATTACTGTATATGAGGCAGATTATTACATTGTTTTTTCTCCTTTTTTTCCCCCCAACAGGGATGCAGTAATTAAATGCTGTTCTTCTCTCTTAAATTGAAAATCAGAAACTTTGAAAAGAGCATTGGAACTTCAGTGTTCTGTTTTTTTGTGAAATACGGTTTTCCTGATGTAATAATCACTCCCCAAACAACTGCTGTGACAAGTTAAGACCATTTTGTGTACTGGTGGAAACTACATGTTTGATTAAACTGTTAAATACTTGTAACATGAAATTCATTATGTGTCATTAACGTGTTCTTTCCCAAAATAAGGAGTTTTTAATCATTGCCAACTGTAAATGATTTTTAGTTTTTAACCTTTTCTAAACAGCATTTAAGATGTGAATATTTAAGGATAAATCTATGCTGCAGGCTTTTTTGGCTCTTTAAAAATGTCAAGTTTTACTTTTTTTTTTAAAAAAAACTTTAAATGTGAAAGTTTTTACTTTAAGCTAAAAAATTGTTTATTATATGTAATAAATAATATATAAATCTTTACAATTTTGAAATAAACCCACACTTGGAAAAATAATATTTTCTGGGTCAAATTTATAATGTGTTTGGTGAGTGGCACATTTAGTTCTGGCAGTATGCAGTTTTTCTGTAGAAAAATGGGTAAGATACAGTCTTTGTCCTAAAGCTCACATGTGTCCTAAAGGACACATTTGCAAAAGATCATAGGAGTATCACGGCGAAAGCACTTAGAAGGGTGTCATTCAGGGTGTAGACCCGCAAAAATAGCAGGAACGGGGTGGGACGCGGGGAACTGGCTCTAGTGGTAGGCCCCGATGGGCCAAGTCAGGTAGGTGAGGGTAGGTGAGTGTCACCCCTGCGCTGGAGGAGTGGTGGGGAGGAGGTGCCTGGCAGGGTAGCCCAGCCCCCCTCCTGCTCTCAGGTCCCCCAACACCGTGGGCTGGCCCTGGTCAGATCTGCAGCGAACAGCACTGTGCTCTGCTGGGACAGGACCACCACAGCCCCGTGGTGCAGGGAAGGTGCCCCTGCTTGGCCATGCTGTCGTAGCATTGATAAAGAAGTGGGCTCAGGGCAGGTAATGGAGAATTCGTTCGGTGGCTGTGCAGAGCGGCCGGCCTGGAGACGAGGTTGCTCGAACAGGGTGCATCAGAATCTCAGCATCCTGAGGAGCTGGGGAAAGGTGGGGGTTGGGTGCTGCAGAGCCAGGCCAGGCCAGGCCCAGGCCCTAACCCCTGTAGGGCGGTGGGAGTGAGGATGGGCACACCACACCTGGCGGGTTGGGGGGGGTGAGAGGTCCCAGCGCCATACCTGCCCCCGCCCCTGCCCTGGAGGGGTCACGACCTGACCCACTTGACGTGGCTGCAGAGCCCTGGGGTGTCCTGGGGGAGTGGAGAGGGCAGCTCCCTGCACTGCAGGCAGAGGCGGTGTGCACGGCAGCTGGCAAGAGGGGGAGGCCAAGCAGGCCGTGAGGACATGGGGCGAACCACGAGGGAAACCATGTGCAGGGGATGCGCCGAAGGGCTGCAGCGTGACCTTCGTGACCACACGAGAAGTCGTGTGGAGCTTGACAAAGGTTATCTTAGATGTGCGTACATGAGCATAGCCGGGGATGGCGTCCTCCAGGCGGGCCGAACGCCTGTCCCAAGTAGCAGGCGGTAGGGCCGAGGCCTGTGTGAGGGGCTTGTCTTCACCTGGAGGCCAGGCCCCTACTGGCTGCCTCCTCAGCCTTCATTTTGTTCCATGTTTGTCATCATGCCTCAGGCCTGGCCCTGAGGTCAAGGAGCATGGGGTCTTCCTGAGTGAGGTCCCTTCGCTTTCTCTGCTCCCCATAGACTTTGTTTTCTGAAGCGGACTGGTGTTACTTGCCTACCCCCATCCTACTGTCGGCACAGGGGTCAGTGGGACTACAGTGAGGTCCTCTCAGGGTCGGAGGGCGGGGTCCATCCAGTGGCCTGCTGGGCCAGCGCCACCATGCGAGCCCTGAGCAGGAGCCGGCCGGGGACCCGGCCTGACAGCTTAGCAGGGACAGACGGACGCAGTAGAGCTGTGCATGCCCAGAGCTCACTGGGAGCACGCTGCCTCTCCAGCAGTGCTGGGCATCCCGGGGCCGAGAGCAGAGCCTCGGTCAAGGTGTTTGCCTGCTGTGGGGGTGGAGGTGCAGCCCTGGGACAGAGGAGAAAGCCGTCACATCCGCGAAGAGCGCGCATGGGAGCCACAGGCCAGGCCTTGCCTGCCGCTCTCTGCTTCCCAGGTGGTCCTCTATCCCAGCCCAGGTGTCAGCAGTGGCAAGTGTTCTCGGGCCGGGGCCTTGGGTTGGAGGGGGGCGGGTGCGGTTTGGAGAGATCTAAGGACTGGTGAGCTTGTGTTCTGTGCCTGGCGTGGTGTGTGTGCACCTGGTTAGGTTTCCTACTCACCCAACCCGTTATGCCCACAGATGACGAGCAGGGAGCTTGTCTCTTGAGGGGAGCAGCCTGGCCCTAACCATCCCCCTCAGCAGGGGCAGGAGGGACACCATGGTGGGCTTCAGAGCCTGTGGAGGTGAGTGGGAATGGGTTAGCCAGGGGCACGTGCCAGGCCCTGGCTGGGGTGTGGAAGTTCTGGGGGAGTCTCACCAATCACATGAGAGAGTTCAGGTCACACTGGTTCCTGCCCACTTATGTCCTCAGGAGGGGGTCTGTGGGAGAGGCCCTGCCCATCGGGGGTCCTTCCTTAGCAGGACCATCCTGGTCTGCCCCTACCCGACCCCCTGTCTTGTTACCGTGCACATCACCGCCTGTCTCCTGGTCACGCCGGCCAGGACTGTCGGCAGCGTGGTCACCAGATAGAGCTTGGGGGGGCTCCGCGTCGGTCTCACCATCACGCTCAGGCGAGGTCCTTCCCTCTGTAAGCTCCCACTTTCTCTCTGAAGAAAAAGCGTAAAAAATGAGGTTCTCCTCTGCTCTGGGAAGTGGGGGAGGGGGAGGAGTGAAGGGAGGTGTGCCTGGTGCCAGCCACTGTACCTGGACCAAGCAGAGGCCCCGGGCATCTGTTTGGACGGCTGCTGCTTCACACGGCTCTGCGAGACCTTGGGCACGCTGATGCCCCGCCGTAGTGCTCCCAGAGTCGGGGTGCGAGCCAGGGTAGTGCCCCGAGAGTCGGGGTGCGAGCCAGGGTTCGTCTGTGAGCCGCCCCCGGAGGCCAGTGGGAGGCTGGTGGGAGGGACAGGGCCTCGGGATCGCCTCCTGGGTCTGGCAGTGGTAGGTGTATCCAGAACTGCGCATCTGGAGGCAAAGACAGTGACCAGGGGGATCTTTGGGGATCTTGGGAAAGGGCTGTCCCCAGAGGTTGTGGCAAAGGCACACAGTTCATTCTATTTGTGCCTTTAAACGCTAAGTCGCCTCTTGACATATCAGCCCACCGTGAGACGTCGGGGGGTCATTTCCCATGACGCTGCTTTTACAGAGCTGCTGTGAAGTGGGGGCTGCATTTGCAGGGCTCCACTGAATACGGGCTCCCCGCCCGAGTACCTGTGGGGTGTCTGTGTCACCTATGCCGTCCACACGGGCCACCTCACTCTTAGGGGCCCCAGGCCAGGGCAGCTAGCCTCACTGGAGGGCAAGATGCTTCTGCAAGGTGAGGGAGCCACGCTGCGGCCACTCACCGGACAGGGGCTCAGCATCTGTGTGTCGTGTATCATGGGGTCAGGTACCCCCATTGCAGGGAACGGGGTGGCACGGGGGTTCACCAGCTGAACTCACTGTGGCTGTCACAGGCCGCCTCGGGCCCACGTGAGGTGGCTGGGTGCGCCGCTGGCATCTGGGCGGTGGGGGTCAGGGCCGGGAGACAGCTTGGGTGCCTGACACCCTGCCCTGGGCCTCACTTCCACAAGTGTCCCCTAGCACGTGGGCTCCCTGCTGCGTGGGAGATGCTGAGTCCACCTCACATACCGAAGTCTGAGCTTTGGGAGGAAAAGGTATACTATAAACTTGAGGCATAGCATTTTAAAAAAATTTATTTATTTATTCATGAGAGACACAGAGAGAAAGAGAGAGGCAGAGACAGGCAGAGGGAGAAGCAGGCCGACGCGGGACTTGGTCCCGGGTCTCTATGCTCTGGGCGGAAGGCGGCACTAAACCGCTGAGCCACCCAGGCTGCCCCGGGGCATAGCATTTTTAATAGAAGAGTTTGTGTCTCATCTTCCCACATGATCTCATGTTCTAAACTTTTTTCCAGGCTGTCGACACAAGAGAGAGCCAAGTATTAAATTTTGGTTTGAAAGGAGAACACCCCTCCCAGCCACCTTCGTGGTGAGGCCTCTGCAGTATAGGGTCCCTCCTGCAACACGGCAGGCATTGCAGCAGTTCTCACCGTGCCCCGGGGGTCCGGGAGACCCTCTCAGCGTCTACGTTAGTAATAATCCCAAGACACTGCACTTTTCACTCCTGCCACCATGAACACTCAGTGGGGTTACGAGGCTGCGGACGTGTGGTCGCTCAAGAACCTACCACAGAGACTGCCCCTCTTCTCTGATTTGTTTTAGCAGATACTGTTATTTTTCATTAAAATTATGTTAAGGGGGATCCCTGGGTGGCGCAGCGGTTTGGCGCCTGCCTTTGGCCCAGGGCGCGATCCTGGAGACCCGGGATCGAATCCCACGTCGGGCTCCCGGTGCATGGAGCCTGCTTCTCCCTCTGCCTGTGTCTCTGCCTCTCTCTCTATCTCTCTGTGACTATCATAAATAAATAAAAATTAAAAAAAAATTAAAAAAAAAAAAAGTATGTTAAGGTAATGGGTGTGTTTTTTAAGTTTATTTATTTATTTTTGTTAGTCATCTCTACACCCAGCATGGGGCTCACACTCATGGTCCGAGATCAAGAGCTGCATGTTCTCCCAACTGAGCCATCCAGGTACCCCAACCATGATTTTTTCTTAAAAAGGAAAATCAGCTAAGTGTCATTGGGAAATTAAATGCCATAGGTAAAAAAAAAAAAAAAAAAACAACACCTGGAGAGTGCTGAATACATATATTTGATTTTGCATGATTGACCTTTCAAATCAGTCAGCTAATTTGAAATAGTAACTTTTGTAGCGTCTAGATGAAGGCACTCCTGTGCTTTAGCCACAGACTCTTGCAGTCTGCGGATCCCAGAAATACGGTTGTGAAACTGGTAAGCTGACACGAGGATTCTGGTACTCAAGTTTTGCTATTTAATGCCTATTTTGCTATTTACACCCCCACGTGTTCTGTGCACATTACGCAAAATCCTATGCAAATCACAAGTTAGATTTGACTGTATGTCTTGACTGTGGTTGCTTTACTGTCGCATCCGCTATTCCAGACCTACATTTGCTGCCTGTCCCAGTGTGGTTTCCTTACTGGTAACTGTCGCCAGCTTTCGAGTCAAGCAGATAGAATGTGTGGCAGCGAGGGCGACACTCACGTGCCCAGCCAGGCGCTGCCACTCTGTGTAGTCTCCACTTCCCAAGGCTGAACGGTTCAAGTAGAGGAGGCAGCTGGTGGGGAGCAGCGATGCTGTCCTGTGGATGCTCGTGAAGAGCCCTGTGGCCTCAGGAGTGTCATCTCCTCCACTGCTTCTGGGGGTGCAGCCCACCGGGAGGTATGCGAAGTCCTCACCCCCAGCAGGGGTGCTTACTGGGCCTCTGGGAAAGACAGCAGAGGAGGGCCCTTCCCACCTGGGCAGGTGAGGAGACGGCAGGTGCTTAGCATTCACTTTTCTCGTGGAAGGTCAGGCACACTTACAGCTTCCCCAGCTTCCAAGCTTCTGGGCTGGGGCAGAATGTGCAGGGGACCCGGAGAAATCACCGTGACCATCTGGTCAGGTGTGTGCATCTCTTGGATGACTCTCACTTTGTCCATGAGTGTGGTGGTGGGCGTGGCCAAACACCCCCCTACCCAGGACTTTCTTTCTCTCCTTCTATGGGGTGCTCAGGGATGGGCTGGAATTCTGTTCCTGGGAATGAGTGTCCCCTCCATCCCACTGGAGCTGTGTGACGCTGGGGCTGCTTTCCTGCTCAGCCCCCATTTCCTTGCAGAGCAGACACAGTGGTAGGAGCCAGGAGAGTGCCTGGCGCCCTGCACCCAGTGTGTGCTAGCCAGCCCATCCCCGCCTCCCACTGACCTTATGCAGCACCCTAGGAGCTCAGGGGGAGGGAACCCCATCGCTGACACTACTGAATGGCTGGGGTCTGTACATACTCAAGTCTCAAGGCATCCCCCTGGGGTCAGTTTCCTGCAGTAGTTTACCTCTAGGGCTGGGTGACAGGTGTAGTGTGTGCTGGCTTCCCCTCCTGGCCCTCCTCAGCAGGAAACTGCCCACCTGCTGCCACCGCTGCCACACCCACCTGAAGGTCAGTAACTTAAAAATGCACATGTGCTTTCAGTACCCACGGCAGAGATTCTATGAGCTGAGCTGTCTCAGACATCTTTGCACCTGAGCTGTGGGCAGTGACAGGCCACTTTGCGGCCCTCAAGGGAAGGGAAGAGTGAGAGAGTGACCGCTGGGACACTTGAAGTGTTTTTGCACATTTTATGGAGAATGTGTATGTAGATGTGGGGTGGGTTTGGGTGCTGGTGGAGATTATGGGACCTAATCCTGCCTCTGCCCCCAGCTGTGGTGAGACATGCTTCTGGCCACCTATCAAGTTCTGATCTCCCCTGGTACCCTGAGCCAGCAACCACCTCCACTGGAATATGTGGGAGCAGGAGGGGAGCGTGGCCTGTGCCCTCCTCACACTGGGAGGTGCCGCAGCTGGTGTGGGGGGGGGGGTGCTGTTGGCACAGGGTGCATTGGAGTTCACCCACCTGTGGATGGATGCTTTAGCTAACTGGGGACCATAACCAGTACAACCTGGTCATGTTTGGGTTAGGCCTGAAAAGCATGTTATGTATGGAAAACTATTTCTTGGGGATCTAAACAATTTGATAATTCTCAAGTAATGCAGGAGCTTCCTTTATGAAACTTAAACAAACAAACAAAAAAAGATTTTATTTATTCATTCATGAGACATAGAGGCAGAAACACTGGCAGAGGGAGAAGCAGGTTCCCTGCTGGGAGCCTGATGCCCAACTTGGTCCCAGGACCCCGGGATCACTACCTGAGCCAAAGGCTGAGCCACCAGGCACCAGAAACTGGCTTGATGCACTGCTGTGTAACCCTTCAGTCACTCACCTGCATAGCACAGGAATGTTTCTGCGTCTCAGAAGTTGACAGTGAAGATGCCTCATTCTTTCTGAACCCCTCGTTAGAGCAGTAAATGCACTGCTTTGCTCTCAGTGATCACCCATGAAAAGAACTCAATGTGTCCTATTTCCTGTCCTTATCATGATATAATTGAAACTGGACAATTTTTTTTATTTTTTTTATTTATTTATGATAGTCACACAGAGAGAGAGAGAGAGAGGGGGGCAGAGACACAGGCAGAGGGAGAAGCAGGCTCCATGCACCTGGAGCCCGACGTGGGACTCGATCCCAGGTCTCCAGGATCGCGCCCTGGGCCAAAGGCAGGCGCCAAACCGCTGCGCCACCCAGGGATCCCCGACAATTTTTTTTTTTTAACCTATTCATAAAACTAGGTCTTTGATTTCAGATGACTGCCTCTCCGCGGTGGCGTTAGCACGACAAACAGCGGATTTCCAGGGGCCCCTGAAATGCCCCAGCGCTGTCCCCTGACACCGGGCGGGTCCGCGGCCCCGGCTTCCCGCCGTCCTGAGGGCACCGGGCGGGTGTCAAGGACTTTCCCTCCCACGGGCGAGGACCCGCCTCGGGCTCAGGACACCCCCGGGCCTCTCCCCGCCCCCCTGGATGAAAACGGCCCAGAGGCGGGAGGCGGGAGGCGGGAGGCGGGCAGAGTCCGCGGCCGCCCCGCCCCGCGCGGTCGGGCCCCGGGTGTGGTCGCAGCAACAGCCGCCGGACACCCGCTGGGACACCCGCCGGGACGCCGGCGGCCGCGCGCTCCTCCTCCCGCGGGCGCGTCCCGCTCCGCCGGGGCGGGCTGCTGGCTGGGGCGGGGCGGGGCGGGGCGGGGCGGGGGCGCGGATCCGGGCCCGGGGCGGGGCGGGGGGCGCCCACTGACCGCCGCGCGAGTCCCTCCGGCGCGCCCTGAGCCTCCGGGCGGCCCCATGCCTCCCCCGCCCGCGCCCCCGCCCGCGCCCGCCGCCCGGAGGAGGCCCCCCGAGCGGCCCGAGGCGCCGCGGTCCTGCTCCTGGCCCTCCAGCAGCCTGGGGCGGCCGCCCGCCCGCCGCGCGCCCCCCGGCCCCGCGGGAGCCCCCGCGCCCGCCGCCCCGCGCGGCCCGCTGAGCGCGACCCCCGAGGCCGTCCTGCTGCTCCAGAGGCGCCACCTGCAGAAGCCGCTGCTGGCGCCGCCCGCCCGCCCGCGGCCCCCGCCCTCGCCCTCGCCCTCGGCCGCGGCCCCCGCCCCCGCCCCCGCCAGGCGCCAGCCCGGGCCCCGGCCCCGCGCGCCCCCCGGCCCCCACCCCGGCCCCGGCCCCGGCCCCCGCCCCCGCCGCCCGCAGGCCCCGCCGCCGCGCGCCGCGCTGCCCGTGTCCCTGCTCAACGAGCGGCACAGGTACGACGACGTGGAGTACGAGGACGCCGAGGCGCCGCCGCGGGACGACGGCCTGGTGCGCAGGTGCACCGAGTGGCTGCGCGGCGTGGAGGCGGCTGCCCGGGCGCGCGACCGCGCGGGGCCCCTGGACGCGCTGCCGCACCTGAGCACGCTGTGAGCCCGCAGGGGGCCCGCAGGCCGCTGTGCCCCCGGGGCGGGGGGGTGCGGGTCAGGACCAGCGCCCCTGCTGCCGCCGCCCCCGGGGGCACCGCGCACCCCGCCTCCCGCCCCACCTCCCGCGCTCCGGGAGCCTGCAGGGCCCGCGTGCGACCCAGGCTGCTGGGACCCCTGCGCCCGCCCGCGGACAGCACCCCCTCTCCCTCCACCCCGCCCCCCCCGGAGGTTCTGGGAGCTCCCAGGCACCCTCTGGCTCGGCCGTGGTCCGTGTCACGGTGGGAGGGCGCTGGGCACCGGGTGCCCTGCTCTGAGCAGCAGGTGGCCGCCGCCAGGAGGGCCGCCCCCGGGGTGGCTTGTCTGCTGCAGAACCGGACCCGGCGCTGCATTTATGAGTTTGTTTCTCCGAAATGGAACACCCGTCGGGAGACTGGAAAGCTTGGAGATTCCAGTGAACCTGACTCCCCAACTCCAAATGGGAAGCGTAGGACCTCCAGCTGTTGTCACTCCGTCCACCTGGTGAGCGAGACTGCAATGGCAGGGGGCTCTGTCCCCACGGAGGACTGGTCCGGGCCTCTGCCCCGTGCAAGCCTGCGCACACCTGCCCACGCAGCCACAGGCAGGCTCACTCGGGGACACTTCCACTCTGGCGCACACTCCACTGATCGCGCGCACTCACACACTGGCACACTCCCGCAGCCTCACACTCGGTGCTGTCACACACGCGCACACACACATGGACACACGTGTGTCTCCGTGGAGCACGGCTGCAGGAATCGCTTTTAGAGGCTGGGCCAAGAGGGGAGCAGGAGCAAGGGGTCAGCTTCTGCTAAAATTCATTGTTTTTATTTGAAGCGCTGCTCACAGAGTAACTTCTGTGCTCCAGAAAGAATGGCTAACCACAGGGACTTGGGGAAAATGCAAAAAGCTGTCTGCAGATGTAGAACAAAATGTTCCCGGCCAGAGGAGCAAGGGAGGAGGTGGGAATTGCTGGGCGGGTGTGGGGTAGCTGTGTATGTTTTCAGCATTTTTAATCACTGTGTAAAAATCAGCAACATGGTGGCTTCTCTCAGTTGTGTATAGTGATTTTAAAAAGCAAAATTTCTACTCATTATTTGAATAGAGGGTAAAAACTCCTCGGCCTTCTAGGAGCCAGCCATACCTTTCCTGCTAAACTCCAGGCTGATCTCTTGATATTTCCTGCATGCATCTGATTATATTTAACTCTAGGGTTGAGAAGGAAAAAACAAAAAGTCATCATCAGATAAGGAGGTCATAGAAGAGTAATGTATTCCCTCAACTTTGACTTACTTTGTAAAAGTAAGTAGCTGAATGTTCATCTTTTTGGACTTTCCTGTGGTAGGTCTTAATTACATTTTACTTTGAAGCCTTACATTTTTAAAAAACCGATTTTATATTTTCCTTGTGCTCTTTGCTCTAGTTCCTCTCACTCTGTCTGTCTGTCTGTCTCTCTCTCTGTCTCAGCACAAATCTAGACAAACGTGGAGCATTTAATTCAGCAGGAGCTAGGTCAGCCACCAGATGAGTTGCCAAAACAAAACCCCTGCCCACTGAATAGCTTGTGTTTTCTTGACTCCTGTTGGAATGCAAAGAAGAGCTCAGGTGTCCTTTATGTTAGAGGGATGTATTGATAGCAGGCGGCCCAGCCGCAGGTGCAATCTTGCGAGGTGACAGAGGTGACAGGTGACGTGGAGGCAAGTCTGCGTGGATGCTCGGCGGGAGGCAGAGCAGAGCGCTGGTTCTGGACGGGCCTGGCTCCGAGCGGACCGTGAGCTCAGCGGGGCAGGGCGGTATCGCGCTCCATGCGCTCAGAGCAGCCACCAGCGGCCACCGAGAGGCACCGAGCCTCTGCTCCTTCCAGTAACATTGTAAAGACCGTCCTAAAGTAATCGACTTTTCCAGACCTCTTTCCATGCCTGCCCGTGTGTGTGTGTGTGTGTGTGTGTGTGTGTGTGTGTCCCTGGTCCCGTTGCTGTCACAGTGCGTGGGTCTGTGTGTCCTTGTCACTTCTTGGTCTCCTTCTCACCGTCCCCATCTGTCTTAACTGGGTTCCCTGGGACACTGAGCTCTTTTTTCTCCGATGGCATTTGTTGAACGGAGTTTTTGGTGCCTTGTTCCTCACTGTCAAAGCAGATGAGTGGACTGTTCATGTTGCTCGGGTGGATGACCCTCAATAAAAACAAAAAGGTTCTACACACGACACACGAGGTCTCTTCGTGTTGTTGCTGACATTTTGAGAGTTTTCTCTGAGTCACTGCGCTGCAGTTTCTTCAAGTTGAAATAAAAGAGAAAAATTCAGTGCCTCTTGTTTTCTTTTGGAGGGAGATTTTTAAAACTGCTCAGGAAAGATTCCTGAGGTTTTTGGAGTTGGAGTGAGGTGGTCCCCTGTGTGGCTGCCCCACGCAAGGGCCTGGATCCAGGGCTTGGCGGAGGTTCATTGGCTATAGTTCCTACCAGCAATGACCGGGATTTTAAGAATTCTAATGATGGTCAAATATTACTGTAATAAAGCTGCTTGGCAGTGATTCCTAACCTTGCTTTGGGTCACAAGCCCCGTGCAAGCTCTATTCCAAATAGGTTCCCAAGACATACCACATGACAACAAAAATCTGCGTGTACATAAGGAGGCCCACGGGCCCCAGACTGAGAACCCCTATGCACGCCTGCTGGGCCACTTCTTATTTGCTGGAAGTAATTTCAGACTGGTAGGTCACACGAACCAGAAGTTGAAGTGTCAGTTTGAATAACAGCGAGGACAATTTGATTTCTAAAAAGGGTGATATCACCTAATAAATGTGGTTTGTCTTTAGAATATTTGGGGACACAGAGAAAAAAGTACTAAAAGTTATCTATCCATGGAAGTAAGACAGTTGGGAACGTGTTCTCTGTAGAAGTTGTAGTATTATTAGCAAATTCCCCATCACCACTCTGCCCGGAGGCTAAGCCTTCTGTGTTGTGGGGGAGACCGAGCATATATGACCTAAGTCCATATACGTAGGGAATACCCTAGCTCTTAAGATAGATTTTTACATTGATCTTTATTTCTGGAAAAAGGAGATGGCAAAAATCAAAACCTTTAGTTTTGTGGTTCCCCTAGAAAGGGGTTGGATAATCTGTGGGATCTGCTTATATTTAACTTACTCTGAAACTATATGTTCGTACCTGTATTTTTTAGCTTGGAAATTTCAGCCAAGGTTAGTCCTGAATGATGTCTCTGCAGAATAAGCAAGAAGAGCAATTGCCAGTAATGCAATCACATGCCTTTGTAACCTATGGGGAGATTGGGTTGCCCCAGTTCAGATCATTGTCGCCTTGTCTGGTTAAGACCGCTGCTCCCAGATGAATGGATAAAGAAGATGTGGCCTATGTATACAATGGAATATTACTCAGCCATTAGAAACGACAAATACCCACCATTTGCTTCAACGTGGATGGAACTGGAGGGTATTATGCTGAGTGAAGTAAGTCAATCGGAGAAGGACAAACATTATATGGTCTCATTCATTTGGGGAATATAAAAAATAGTGAAAGGGAATAAAGGGGAAAGGAGAGAAAATGAGTGGGAAATATCAGAAAGGGAGACAGAACATGAGAGACTCCTAGCTCTGGGAAACGAACTAGGAGTGGTGGAAGGGGAGGTGGACAGGGGGTGGGGGTGACTGGGTGACAGGCACTGAGGGGGGCACTTGATGGGATGAGCACTGGGTGTTATTCTATATGTTGGCAAATTGAACACCAATAAAAAATAAATTTATATTAAAAAAAAGACTGCTGCTCCCATGGCCCGGGATGTAGCCTCATTCCCAAATTAGACTGAGTACCTGTCCAGTATGGTCCAGGAGAGGGTTCCTCACCGTGGCTACAGGTCGAAGACAGAATTTTCATACTGACGCTGTCCCGTGTCAGCCGTGTCTCATTAAACTGCTTCATGTCCTCTTCCATATAATGAGGATAAGATGATATAGCAGATCCTGGGAAGGATTATGATGAGGTGCGTGTCAAGCATTTGGGACAGCACCTGCATGTCGCCCGCTCAAAGTCAGCTGTAATTATTGCTACCTCAAAACAAAAACAAAAACAAAAACAAAAACAAAACAAAAAAAAACCCAAAAAACAACCCTCCCTACTCATTATAAAACATTATTCTCTGGCACCTATCTGTGCAAAATCAAGACCCACCTTGCTGCAAAATTCTGAGTTTTTTGTCCCCCCTCACAGTTTCATGCATACCTGTGGTGAGGTCTACAATTTTATTTCCCCGAGGAGTTTAAACATAAAAGTGTCTATTGTGCTTTCCCTTCTTATTTCAAAATTATTATTTATGCCCTGAATGTAAAATGTCCCTCTGAGCTGACAGCAAAGACAAAATTAAAAATAAGTTCAACATCCTATAACGAGAACACTAACCCATTATAAGAGACAAATTTCTTCTTGGAGAAAATTATTTTTGTGTTATGTATAGATTTGTATACAATACAATGGACAGTATCCTTGAGTGCAGTTTTTGGATGATGCACAGATGTCCCTCGTATCAATATTTGTTCTTGATAAACGCCAGTGGGAAAATATCCAGTTGCATCCTCTCCCTCATTGGATCCTCCAGTCTTGTGGATGTGGGTTATATACGAACCTGCAAAAAACGGTAGAGAATTTTTAGAAAGTAGTTTTAGATCACAGGCTGAAAACTCTAGAAAATCATATATGAATTCCTGGACTTTTTGGTCTCAAAGCCTCCTTTATACTCTTACAAGTTACTGAGAGAGGCCAAGATAACTTTTATGTGGATTATGTATTCCAACAGTTCCTGCATTAGAAATAAAAACCAAGATCCTAAAAGGGCCTGGGGACGCTAAAAATTTTAGGGCCGCACTGTGAGAACCACTGATTTTTACTATTTGTGTCAGTTGCTAGTGCCTGTTGTCTTTGTCATGGGGGCTACGTCTGACATAGTGGGGGAACATTTCAAGATACAGATGATCCAGCCCCCAAACCTAGAGTCCCTAATTCAGGGGATCTGAGAAAGGCCGGCAGGAGCTGCTGCGCACCTGGGTTTGGAAACCAGTGTTCTAAAGCCAGAAATACAGGGAAGTCCTCGTGGGTCTTACAATTGGGTTTTGTCATAGAAGACCCCGAATGTCGATAGCAGATTCTCCTTTTCTAGGGGCCAAACCGCTTCCCCGGCTGCATGGTAGTCATGGCATGGAGAGTGTAACATGGTCACCAAAATAATGAAAGTTCTCACAGGTCAGGTGGCCACTGGGCTCAGGGTGTTCATGGGGGCCATGGTGCTGGACGTCCCACTTGCTCCCACCTCCTATCCCAGAGTCCCTGCCGTCCCCCGATGACTGATGCTCCAGACCTTCCCTGATCCCACCTCTGTCATCATAATCACAAATGCTTCCCAGAGACATGCTTACAAAACGTATCGCATTCCACAGCTGTACCCCGTGATGTTACCAGAGGCGTAGGGGTGTCCTGCGAGGACTGCAGACCTCTCGACTTAGGTATGAAAACCATCTCCAGGTGGTGTACGTTGCTCACTATTTCCTGATTTTACGTACCGACTCCAATAAATATTTATAGGATATTTTACGCTGAGCGGGATAGTATTACAGTAGGTCCAGAGTAATTCATTCATCCATTCAGCGCATCTCTACCCTGTTTCTACCCGACAAGGGGTACCTGGGATGCAAAACTAGGTAGGTGCCGTTCCCTGTAGAACTGAATGAATGAATGAATCCACCTGTTGAAAGGTGTCATTTAGGAGACTGCCTGCCAGGAGCAATCACTGGTCGGACCACACTTACCACTGAGCTGCTTTTCAGGACCGCAGTGGGTCTGTGTCAGCCAGCTCAGGTTGCCATAGACAGACAAGGGGCTCAGACAACAGATATTTGTGTTCTCACAGATCCGGAGGCTCTAAGTCCAAAATCAATGTACTAGCAAATTCGGCATCTGGTGACAGCTCCCTTCAGAGCTGGTGCTCAGCCGCGTCCTCAGTGTGTGCCCACATGGCCTGTCCTCTGTGCACAGGCAGGGAGGGCTCTGGGGTCCCTTCCTTTCTTACAAGGACACCAGTCCTACTGCATCAGGACCCACCCTGATCACTTCTCTACAGGCTTCAGCTCCAAATACAGTCATGCTGGGGGTTAGGGCTTCAACATGTGAATATTGGGGTGACATCATTCAGTCCATAACATGGTCTATGATTTCCGGTGCTTTTGAAGATCCATTTATATGTGACAGCAGGATAGGATTATCAGCTCCCTCCTACCAAGGTGCGTACACACGCACACACACACACAGCTTTGGGAAGCATGAAGATGTGAGAAAAGAAATTTTTACTGAAATCTGAAAAAAAATAACTCATTCCACTTTTGTATTTCTATATGCAAGGACGTGGAAGTGGAGAGATTTGCCCAGCTGGGCTATAACCTAACATTTTAAAGATTTTCTTTGCCCTCCACCCCTCTTTTTTTCCTTGTTTGTGTTTGTTTCAGGGTTAACTCTTGCCCCAAAGTCCCTGGTGAGGTCTTCAGCCATGGGAGCCTGCTGGTGGGAGGGGTGCGCAGGGAGAGGCTTGGGTTGCACATGGACATGCGCCCAGACACGTGCGCGCACACACGCCGCTACAGAAGCAATTATGTGAAGCAGTTGCACTTGCAATGATGGGACTCAATTCTAAGACACATTTCAGATCACATCCAACAGTGTGTCTAGGAGTGCTGAGCACCTACGAGTGGTCACCTTGAGAAATCCTGCATGGTTTCCCTTGGATGGTGCCGGATGTTTAACAGGAAACCTTGTCCGTTCCCCACATGCTCCCCCCGTGCTATTGGTGAAGCACCTAGGTTTCATTTCTTTGTGTTTACGTCATAGATGACAAGTGTCAAAATTCAAAACTCTGGAGCCATGAAAGAATTAAAATTCCCATGTGTTGAAGGATGAAAGGGTAAGAGTTTGTAGAAGAAATGAGTGAAGACTGATACTCATATTATGAATTGATTTGTCTGTGACATATTAGGAAATCCGAGAAGCCTGTCATTACACCTACAAGCAACAGTGAGTAGAACAGGAACGAGGACACACGGACAGCTCAGCTCTGTGGGTAGGTGATAGGTAGACGCACGGATGATAGATAAATGGTGGAGAGAGTGCTGAATGTCTGTCTCCCCAGAATTCCCGTGTGGAAACTTAAACCCCAATGCAATGGTATTAGGACCTGTAGGGAATTGATTAGGTCATGGGATGGGGTCTTTCTAGAAGAGGTTTGTGCCCCTTTAGAGACCCCAGAGAGCCCCCATACCTCTTCCCCTATGCGGGGACACAAGGGAAGACTGTGTCTACAAGTCAGGAAGCGAGTTCTCATCAGACACCAACTCTGCCAGCATCTGGATTGGGGACTTCCAGCCTCCAGAACTGTGAGGAATAGGTGTCTGCCTCATAAGCCCCACTGCTGGTGCCCTTAATGTCCCACAGTGTCCCCTAATGTCCCATGGTGTCCCCCATGTCCCATGGTGTCCCCCATGTCCTATGGTGTCCCCCAATGTCTCACAGTGCTCCCAATGTCCCATGGTGTCTGGGACATCCCATGGTGTTCCCTCAATGTCCCACAGTGTCCCCTAATGTCCCATGGTGTCCCCAATATCCCATGGTGTCCCCCAATGTCCCACAGCATCTGAGGTGTTCCATAGTGTCCCCCAATGTCTCATGGCATCCCCAATGTCCCACAGTGCCCCCAATTCCCCACAGTATCCAGTGCCATCCACAATAGCCCATCATGTCCCGCCGTAGCCCATCATGTCCCCCATGGCCCACAGGTTTGCCCCTTTCCCCTGCCCGGCTGTGGCCTGGGTCTGAGTGGCCCGGGGATCTATGCTATGGATCAGCCCTGTTTTGCCTTTTCAGCGCATCAGTGAGGGGACTCATCTTCATTTCTGAGGCCTTACATTCACCCCCGGTTTGAATGACACTCCTTGGTCAATTTTGTAAATAAAGGGGGAGACTCTGTGTGATGTGTCCCCAACCACTCAGGTACAAGTGACGCCAGCACTCACAGGCAACTCCTGGTGGTTAGTGCCCGCGGTCCTGGGTTTGCAGGGGACATGCGGCCTCCCCACTCTCCTGTCCTATGTGCCATTCATGTGCAGGGGCAACAGGTCTGTAGACTTAGGCGGGGCAGCGTCTGGTCTTGCACTGGTAGCTTTGCAGCGCTGGGAGCAGAGGGCCAGCACCCTTCAGGCTGAGATGATCATGTGGGAAGTTCAGAAGCCACGTGTGTTTTATTAGTTTGTCACACGCGGAGGGGTGTGAACGGGCTCATGTGGTCCCTGTGACAAAAGTGTGAAAAACTCATCCCAGGCCGTCGCCGAGAAGACACAGAGATGAAACCGAGCACCTGGCAGATCCGAACGGAGAGACAGACGTGGGGCCCAGGCGTCCACTCCCGGTGGTGCCCCCCTCTGCCTGGGCCCAGGGCCCAGAAGGTTTTGGGAGGGCCTCTCTGGTCGGAGGCAGGGGGCGCTGCCCAAGGTCGGTTGAGGCGGCCCAAGCGGAGGCCAGCCTGGCCCACGGTGGCCGGCCACGGCGCTGGCCTGACCTCACCTGCGGGCTCTGCTTTCCATCCCCACCCGAGTGTGTCCAAGCCCGCGCAGGGACACCTGCCTGTGCGAAGGGCCTAATGACTCCTAGAAGAAATTACACCCACTCTCCCATAAACAGTGGAACATTTGCCGGAATTTTAGAAAAATGTGGTTAAGGGCACCTGGCTGGCTCAGTCGGTGAAGCATCTGCCTTCAGCTCAGGTCCTAGTCCCAGGGAGCCGGGATCGAGTCCCGCATCGGGCTCCCTGCTCAGGGGGCAGCAGGGGCAGGGGTCCTGCTTCTCCCCCTGACCCTCCCTCTTCTCGTGCTTGCTCTCTCTCAAATAAATAAAATCTTTAAAAAAAGAAAAATGTGGTCAAGATATTATAAACATGGCACAGAATGAAGGGACCCCACCCCTGAAGAATGGGAAAAGGTGATGACGTCCAGGCGAGGCTGAGCTGAGCACATCGGTGATGTTTCCCCCTGAGCAGCATTTTAGTCACACTTGCCTCCGTGTTCTAGAATTGCCAAGACACCTCGTTAGGGAGATTGGTGAGGAGCAGGGCACAGGGTCGGGGTGGGGGAGGGGGGAGGTATGGAGAGCTTTGAATTCTGTGAAGACCTTCTGACTAAGAAAGAGCCCTGGGCTTTCGGAACAGGAATAGGGCTGTTTTCGGGGAGGGGACTAGATGTGGCCTGACTCCCTGATCCCTGTACCTCCTCCCACCCCCCATCATCATCATCAGATCAGCAGGCACCTACTAGTCAGTGGCCTGGAGACTCTAACTTTGCCCTAAAGCGTAGATGTTTCTAAGCTTAGGCCTGCAAGGCAGCTGGAGAGGCCCATTTGCTCCAGAGTAAGTTGTTGGGATTATTTTTTTTTCGGGGAGAGGGGAAGGCATGGGGCGTTTGGAGGGGTGGAGGGTGGGGGGTGGTAGCAGATGGGGGAGATATGAATGGAAGGGACAGCGTTGGCTGGGGCGCGGCTGTCACACCGACACTGTTCTGTCTGTCACCCTAGGGAAGGAGAGGGCAGGGAGGGAAGCGGAGGGCCCATCCAGGTGGGTTGCCCGAGGCTCACCCTCCCAGGCCCCACTCTCCCAGGTGGCAGGACACAGCCCAGCCCCGCCTCTAACCCCCACCCTGTCCTGACAGTCTGAACAAGCTCCAGAGCTTAAAGTGGGAAACACTTTTAGAGCCTGTTTTTAGGGAAATCAAACCCAAATCAATATCATCACATCATTATTCAAATATACGCTTGATGGATTTTGGCCCCTGTTCCCGGGATGTGGAGCAGAGGCATCCCTGGCAGTGTGCTGGCGCCCACTGGGTTTCTCGAAACTTCCAGAGTCACTCTGTGCGGCCTGTCTCGGAGCCCCCACCGTGTGTGATACGCCGATGTCTTTAGCTCGGATAGAACCACTCACATCTATCTCCACGAGCACCTGCAGAGAGTGAGACTTGTTGCTTCAGCCCCTCTAGCTTCCACGACGTGACTAACCGACTCTGGTCTGACGTGTTGGTGGTGTTGGCTTGTTCAGCAAATCAAAGCCCTAGACTTCCCGGTGCTGGGTCTGGAGAACACCCTCCCAGGCACGTCCCAGGACCGGGATGCTGGTGCCTGCCGCCAGGAGGACACTTCCAGATGTCCTTCAGGAACCTCACATGGGCTGCATTCCCAAGATCCGCTCTTTGATATCACTGAACAATGAGCGAGGTGTTTTTAAGTGCTGGTGTTGACATGGCCCACGTTTGTTTACCAGTTGTGCTGGAAGCACCCGTAATTTCTGCAATCCCAGATACTCAACAGACCGAAACAGAAAATTGTGCCATGTGGAGCTGAGGCATCACATAGCAAAGTTAAAGTTTTCTTTATCAGAGTTTTTTTCATTATAAAATTCCACATGCTCAGCGTGACCCAAGATACCAGATACACAGAGAAAAAGGAGTCGCGGGCAGCCTGGGTGGCTCAGTGGGTTGGGGCTGTCTTCGGCCCAGGGCCTGATCCTGGAGACCCAGGATGGAGTCCCACATCGGGCTTCCTGCATGGAGCCTGCTTCTCCCTCTGCTTGTATCTCTGCCTCTCTCTCACTGTGTGTGTCTCTCATGAATAAATAAATAAAATATTAAAAAAAAAAAGGAGTTGCTGTCCCCAGTGCCCAAGGTGGCCCGCCTCACTACATAGCCAAGGTAGAACTGGAGTGGGTTCCTCCAACCGTTTCCCGTCAGCATTAGGTTTGCTATTATCCTTGCTGGTTGCGATGCTATGCTATGCATCTTGCAATTAAAAAAAAAAAAAAAAAAAGACAGGGCAGCCCGGGTGGCTCAGTGGTTTAGTGCCACCTTCAATCCAGGGCATGATCCTGGGGACCTGGGATCGAGTCCCACGTCGGGCTTCCTGCACGGAGCCTGCTTCTCTCTCTGCCTCTCTTTCTGTGTGTCTCTCATGAATAAATAAATAAAATCTTAAAAAAGAAAAAAAGAAAAATGAAATTATTTTTTAAAGTTTATTTAAGAAAATATTCATCTGATGTTAGACAAAAGCCTTGTGCACCTGTCCAACAAAAGAGGTTGACTTTATCAGTGTGAATAAAGGGGCCCCAGGCCTCACCCCCAGCGGTCACCAAGGAGGAGGCAAACAAGCTGGTGGTTGTCAAGCCCGAGCCCTGAAGGTGGACCCGCCCATTGTTTCCTTGAGGAGACACCTTGACAACAGGCTGTTTGAGCACCCTGCCTCGGGGTTGTGTTTCCAGCCTCTGGGGTCAAAGTATTAGGATGGGCATGCCCGCCTACCCCCCTCTGCACCCAGCGGTAGGTGGAGCATCACCCAGGCTGGAGGCACCTTCCCATCATCCCTTGACAATCTCTCTCATTCCTGGACAGAGGGAAATGCAAAGTTACGCCTTCATCATTAACCACGGGTTCTGGATTTTCCAGGGACATTCTGGTTCACTAAGACTCTTTCCCCATGTCGACTGTATTGTCCTGCTGGGGGAAACAGATCGTCATCACACACACACGTGGCAGTGTGTGGCCGGGGTGGGCAGCTCTCCTCGGCCGGCTGTAAGTATTTAAAGCCCCTTTCTGGGGTCTTCCATAGTATCCTCTTCTGGCTCCTTTAGAATTAATAAGGGGCGCTTCCGTGCTCCCTGAACCCAAAGTGAAAAAATGATCCCCTTTATTCAGAATTCTCTGTTTCCTGGCCAAATAATAATTGCTTAAAATAACAAAACACCACACACAAAAATAAGCCCAGGGCAAGGTATCCACCTCTGCTCTCCAGCTTAAGGCCACTGTCAAAACCAACACATGAGAGACTGTTAACTAAATAAGAAAACCGGGCACCTGGGTGGCTCAGTGGTTGAGCATCTGCCTTTGGCTCAGGGCATGATCCCGGGGTCCTGGGATTGAGTCTTGCATCGTGCTCCCCGCAGGGAGCCTGCTTCTCCCTCTGCTTTTGTCTCTACCTCTCTCTCTATGTCTCTCATGAATAAATAAATAAAATCTTACGAATGAATGAATGAATAAGAAAACTCTCACATGGCTTCCACAGCATCTTTTGAATTCCTAAGAAGTCTGTTCTAGGGGCAGCCCTGATCTGTTCTAGGCTCAGCGGTTTAGCTCCACCTTCGGCCTAAGGCCCGGGATCGAGTCCCGTGTCGGGCTCCCTGCATGGAGCCTGCTTCTGTCTCTGCCTTGTCTCTGCCTCTCTCTCAATCTCTGTCTCTCATGAATAAATAAATAAAAACTTTTTAAAAAAGTCTTCTATTTTTTATATCTACTAATTAGGCTGCAAGTCATTACTCATTTATTTTTCCATTCTCAGAAAACTTAGTATCTTATAGAAGCTTACAATCAAGTACAAATTTCATAAATCATAATAGTTAGAAGCACTACATCCCTAGTGACATTTTAACGACCTCATGGCTGTATAACAGTAAAATTTAAATTACTATTTAGAATTATTTAACATTTAAACAGAAATTTAAAAAGTAAAAGGTCACCTAAGGGCAAATGAAAAGGGTAGGCTCCCTGTGATCACCATAATCATGGTCAAAAAAGATCGATTTTCAAAAAAAAAAAAAAAGATTGATTTTCTCTTGTCTGCCATTCGCTGGGTTTCTTTAAGCAGGCAAAGAAATAAGATTTACCCCAAAGTACTTTTCATATCTTATGCACCTGGAATTAAATATAGGCTAGGACTTGAACATGGATGTGATACTTAATTCTAAGGATGAAACAGTTTGGTTTGGCTCCTCCTGGCCTTCGAGTCATGGAAGGACTCAGTGAACTGTTACTGATGTCCCCCAGTGAAGATCTCAAGCCCCTGTTCGGCCTTTATCACTCTTGCAAAATCATTTATTCACACTGTTACTCATAATTAACTCATACTTTGGAGTGTTGGTGTTGTCTGCTGACTTTAAAGGAAACGTGATGATCCAGGCACTCATGCTGAGAGTCTGCTCGCAACAGGTGTCTGGCTCCGCACCTGAGGGTCCTCACCCCTCCCTCCAGGTCATTGTCATCTCCAGCTACCGGATCCTGCACAAATTCCAGACTTGCAGCCACTAACGGCCCTCCCTGCTGGTGTTTGTACACAGGCTTGATAGAAGCAGATGTCACTGTCACACCTGAAAGCTCAGGTGTCATCACCTCCTTCCCAGAACCAACCCTCCACCCCCAGCTCCCTTTCCCACTCTGCCCGACTTGGGCAATATTCCACCTGAGTGGGAGCTATTCTTGCCCATAAAAGGGGACTTGGGTTCCGTTTTCTCAGCACGTGGAGAGATCTACAGGCAGGTGGGATGAGCAAGCAAAGATTTCAGGTGAATTGGGTGAAACCGTGCTCCGGTGGCCACCCAGTTTTCTACCCACTTGTTCTGACCATCCCTCTTGTCTGGTGGAGTTCGAAGTGGGGTGGGATCATCCATCACCTAGAGACATTAACCATCCAGTTCATAATGGAAACTTTGCCCTGTTTATTCTTCAGTTACCTTTTATATTCATCTTTACCTAAAGTATTAGGTAGCCAACTAAGAGTGGTGCCAAGGAACTAGGACATCTTGCACAACCTGGGAGCCCTGAGAGAACTCTGCAGCTGGAAGGGTTAGTCTGCACGTTGTCAAGAGATGTCACCAATCACCGCACCCCCTTAGCGGATTAAACCCCTGACACATCTTGGGGCCGGGCAGAAAACTGGAAGGTGGCCTTTGGACAAGAGTCCGCCTTCTCCCCAGTGGCAGCCTCCTGAGTGAAGCTCTCATCCCCTTCCAATCAGGACTCTCTCCTGAGCAGCGACCTGTCCAGAGGCTTGGGCAACAGAACATGGGTTTCTATAACAGACTTGGGGAGCGGCGGGGAGAGTGGCAGCCTCAAACCTGGGCAGGGGAGCCAGGGGGCCCCACGGCATGCTTCTAGGATGGTCACTGGGACTGCAATGGTGGACAAGCCGCTTCAGGGAGCTGGCCTTGGAGGAGAGCCTGGGGGGCCCAACCCTGCAGCCCCAAGACTGTTTTCATTTCAGTGGAAACTCCCTGCTGATTCCCAACCAACACCAACCACCAGTTTCACTTTTTGGGCTGAGTTGAAATGAAAGGCACCTTTGGGGAAGCTGATGAGCTTCTGGACCTGCTAAGTCCGACGGGGTGGGAAGGCACACCGACCCAAGTGTCTCGTTTGGGAGGCTCTTGGGGGCATAGGGATGGCTTTGCAGAGAAACGAAGGCCTTAAGTAATGATTTCTGTACTTAGAATTGGAGTAGATGTGTCTTGGGGTGTGTGTGGGGTGTGTTAAATTTGTGGGGGGAGGGCAGAGGGAGAAGGAGTCCTGAGATGGCTCCATGCCCAGGGCAGAGCCCGACAAGTGGCTGGATCTCACCACCCTGAGATGACGACCCTGAGATCAGGACCTGAGCTGAAACCAAGAGTTGGAAGCTTAACCAACGAGCCACCTAGGTGCCCCTGAAATGAATGGATTTTAAAAGCACACTAGTATAATACTGAAATTCTGCTTTTCTCTCTGTTAAAAAGACAAAATTTTCTTGGATTGTTGGTTCACACTTGATAAGAAATTGTAAACAAAGTTTTTTCTTTTCTTTGCCTGGGAAACCAAAGTTTCTATATTTTGTTTTAATTGGGTTTTTGTTACTAAAGAGAGCTAAACAGCTCAGTATTACATGGCTAAGTTTTGCTAACAATGACATAACCCTACTTTTTGCCGTTGGAATCTCTTATTGCCACCATTAAATAAATCATTAAGTTTTAAGTTTTGTGATGATCTGTAATCCTACTTATGCTTGTGTTTTATAACTGAGTTTTGTTTTAATTAATTATTTGTTTGTTTGTTTAAAGAAAGGCAGCCACATCACCCCCACTTCCTTTCTGAGGCCTTTTTAAATAAAATCCCAAGATTCAAACTGTAAATGACATATTTTTGACTAATTAAACTTGTTTATTTGGGTTGTTAAATTCCACGAGAAGCTTTGTCAAACCAGTGATGATAAACCTTGGGTTATATTGTATGGATAAATATTATAACTGTTTCAGAAATTACATGAAATTCTGAAAGTGTATGTCCTGGTATAAGGTCATCACTTGAATTGTTGAAATATTGTGTTTCACAGAACCAATCAGATTTCCTTGTCACTGCATTAGAATGAGCTCTCAGATCTTTAACCATGGCTATTTCTGAGTCTTTGGTTTTTTATAGTAAGTGGTCTGATGCTCTTGTAAAATGCGTTTTGTCTTAAAGGAGATTCATGAAAAGAGCTTTTGACAAATGTAATTCGTCAAAATTGACAAAATTGACAAATATAATTCTGATATCTTTAAGATTATAAAATAAGCTGAGTAAAAATGTCCAGAATTAATGAACAACTGCATTCAAACAGAGCAAGAATTCGTAACATGGGACCAAATGAATTGAGGAAGATGATAGATTTTTATGACTCTTGTTTGAAGAGTTACTGGTTCTCTAATGTTTGCTTTTCCAGATTTAAGAGAACTTTCTCTTACGATACCTATGACTTTATAGAAATACAGATGTTCTTTTGTGAAAAAATGTCAACATTCAACTTTTATCCCTACCAGAACCCTTCAAAGTTCAGAAGCTCTCAATGAGTATTCTTTCTTTCACAGCAGTCATGATTGTCTCCTAGCTTCTCTAAGAATCTCATCTGGCGACAGATCACCACTGGATGTGACCAGACAGCTTTAAGGAACTAAGGTTGATTTTATGAAGCATGAAGCCAATGGAGCTCCTTAGAAGTGTTGGCTGGGTACCTTCCTTACAGACTTCCCAGCAGCCTTATCTGGTTAGTAAAGAATGTCACTTTCTGGCAGGTACAGGAAACGTCAGGGTACTTTCGGGACTTCAAGAACAGGAATTTGGAGTTGCCCTCACGGTTGCCCATGGTGCAAATGCTGGAAACAAGATTCTCTCACTCTGCAAAACTCTTCCACTCCAAAATCCCCACATCTTCCCTGATCAACAGGAAGTGGCTACAGAAGACAGATCTTTGCCCCTGATTCTATGGTTATGGAATGATGAAACCAACAGCGGGGATTTGTTGCAGCCCAGTTGGTCTGAAGCATTACCATGCTACAAGGTAACAGGCTCCTTGCTTGCTGACTTAAGGCCTTTGATCTCTCACAGAACTAATTTGTAGACCACTGACCTTGAAGAATGAAGGACCAGACCATCCCCAGGCCACAGAGGCCAGAAGCCTGTTTGAAGCTGCCTGGGCTTTCTGATCAGCCCAGCAATCTGTTAGCAAAATGTTTTCCTTTTGTAAGGTCACACACATGAGGTTACTGACCTCCCAGGTCAGACACATGACATTACTGACATCCCCTTGGGCATCTTGTAACCCTTGCCCTCCTTTGCAGAAAGAAGAGAAGAGTTCTGATTGGAAAGGGATTCAAGCTTGACTCAGGAGGCCACCACCTGGGGAGAAGGCAGACTCTCATAAAGGCCACCTCTCGATTTTCTGCCTGGCCCAGAGATGTGTCAAGGGGTTTAATCCGCTAAGGGAGTAAGGTGATCGGTGATATCTCTTGAGGTCACCCAGGCCACGCTTCCCACTCTCCTGGGTGCCAGGAAAAAGCATGGAAAGTTGGAAATGCTGTAACTGGATCGAATAATAAACATAGAAGATGACTCCTATTTCCATAGTTATTTAGCCTAATTAGGTATTTTCAGCCTATGTATTTAGTACAATTCCAAGTATCCCATTGTGTGCAGCACCCACATAAGGTGCTCCTGAGTGCCTACTAATATCCAAGAGTGAGGATCCGAAAACTCAGAGCTTTCTGGGAGGAAAGAATCCAACCTAAAACAGAGCAAGAAAAAATTAGGCAGCAAGGACCAGCAGCGATCAGCTGCGACCTGCGCCTGGTGGCTGTGGAGTAGGATTGTGAAGGAGAATGACGAGGGCACTGGGCATGGGGCACTGAGTGTGTGTCAGTCACCAGGGGAAGTTGCTTCTGTTGTGACAACCGGCTGGAGATGCAGGGCAGTGGTGAGTCCTGGGCCTGACGTGCCAGCACCCAGGCCCCCACCAGCTGGAGCTGCACCAGAGCCAGGGCTCGAGGAGGGTGGTGGTGGGGGGCAAGGTTGGCGGGGTGAGTAGAGACAGTGACCACTGGGGCAGTGGAGGCTGCAGAGGGGCCAGAGGAGGGGAGGACCAGCCTCACGGTGAGGCCACCTGGGCTCTGCCTTGGCCCAGGCAGGACGCAGGCCTGATTGTTTCTCTATGGAATTAACAGAGATTAAAGTCACCTAAAAAGGCCTGGCAGGCCCATAAGCCACTGTATTTTAAAAACCACTGGGGATAAAAACAAACATTACAGTGTTTGGTGGCTTTTGGATTTTTTTTTTTTTTTATCTTTTTGTAAGAACAAAGCTAGCAACAAGAGTGGATTGTTGGACCCCTCCAGTTTTCATGAAAATGAAACTTTCTTCTTTCAAGAAGAAAGGAAATTTATTAAATTTTTAAAAAAGATTTTATTCATTTATTCACGAGAGACACAGAGAGAGAGGCAGAGACACAGGCAGAGGGAGAAGCAGGCAGGGAGCCCGATGTGGGACTCGATCCTGGAACCCCAAGATCATGCCCTGGGCCGAGCGGGCGCCAAACCGCTGAGCCACCCAGGGATCTCAAATTTATTACATTATTAAATACTCTTGCTGGTTACAGTAGAGTTTTTTGGTCATGAAATTGGCTTTCAAATAGCAGTACCATTGAATGATGCTTTTTCCCTCTCAGCTGAATTAGGAGCC
This sequence comes from Vulpes vulpes, assembly GCF_048418805.1. Taxonomy (NCBI): domain Eukaryota; kingdom Metazoa; phylum Chordata; class Mammalia; order Carnivora; family Canidae; genus Vulpes; species Vulpes vulpes. Next base: position 67,439,709 of record NC_132780.1, read on the forward strand.
CTCCTGTGTCCGTCCCTGGCTGCCCCTGAATAGTTAAAAACAAAACAAAGCCAACACACAGCTCTGCGGTTAGAGCCAGGACCATCTGACTGAAACTTTACTTCCTGTACCCCTGCCCCCCCCCCCATGGACCAGTTGTTTAAATATATCACAAGTGCAGTAACTTAAAATCCGTGAGTTTTGTTTCTTTCCTCTTTGTCGTTTATAGGGAAGAAGCCTTGCAAGGACAGGTCCCAAGAGAGCAGCACATCTTCCCCAGGATGGAGGGATGGCAGGAGCTCCAGGGACAGGTTCAGTCCCGACATGGATATCCGAGCAGACTGCCTCCTAACAGACTTCTCAGACGCTGGGGTTCAGCACCCCACGCTTTACTGAACCAGACAGAGCCAAGGTGCCCCTGGCTGGTTCCAGGTGTGAAAGGAGGAGCCCCTAAGAGTTTGTAGCCAGGGGTCCCAGCTGCTAACTGGAGCTCCTGCCTCAGGCAGGCGACATCTTCCTGGTTCCATTTACAAATGAGGTCCCTGGTGTCCAGGGCCAGGCCGAGAGCGGCCCCCCCAAGAGCGCCAGCGTGTTGACCAAGGTCGGAGTGGACGCACGGTGGGCAGATCTTGCCCCTCCACTTCTCAGCCACCAGCCTGGAGTCACAGGCCCAGAGTGACACAGTTGTGGGGACCGTGGTAGACACGGCCAGGGGCCCTCCTACCACCCCACACTCGGCTCATGTCCCATTGGGCTCCAAGGCTGCAGGCCCAGCAGGCCAGGCTGTGTGAACAGGAGGGGACCCCCCCACTGGAGGAGCACCTGCGTAGGCTCCCCACTCTCCAGGTCCCTCCAGGACCACGCTGTCTCCTGCAGCATCAACGGCAGGTGCACTCTGTGGATGTTTCCCCAGCACGCGGGAGAAGAGTCAGCACTCAAACACGATGTCACATCAGACCTTCTGACAAACACGATGTCACATCAGATTTTCTGACGTCCTCTCTCCAGGAGACTGCCTACGGACGAACCAGGTCTGCAGCGTTAAAGGCGTGGGTTCTGACCGCCCTCCCCACCCCCCCGAGGTGGTCCCAGCTTGGACGGCAGCAAGGAAGATAGGACAGGGCGGCTTCCGATGGGTGCTGGGGTGGCCGCCCACACTCAGCGTTGTCACTCTCGGGAGTCATCCCCGGCAGACACCCGTCCTGGTTTTGCCCTCTGTCTCCACAACAGGTGACGAGCCTCTTCTGGATCCTGGCCGCTGGCTTCCCCTGCACGGAAAGAGCACGGGGCCTTCTGTCCCGAGTAGCTCTGCACCAGCAGGTCTGACCGGGGCTACCCAGCAACAGAGGAAATGACTTCACACCTTTCTTTCCCTCTTTGTTTGTTGGGGACTGTCTTCATGACAGGTCTCTAATCGGGTCAGATGTGGGCTGGGAAGCAGGTGCACGGGAGTCCAGGGCACATTAGGAGTTGTTGATGAGAACTCAGAGACCTAAGGCCCGATGGTGTATCCGAGGGTTTCCTCTTCCCAAGCTGCTGGGCTTAGAGAGATAAAATGTTAATGTTTATTTTAATACAATTACGTCTGCCACACTTGTTACAAATATGATTTGTGTGTTTGTGAAATACCGAATGTAACCATGCAGCGCCTGTGAATCTGTGAATATCCTGCCCAAAGTGAGCAACCCAGAGCTCCCGTGACACTTTGGTGACAACCCTCCCAAGCTGGTGATAAGTGGGGGAGTTAGTAGGCATTAGGTGAGAATGAAGGGTTGGGGCGTGGGAGTGTAAAAGTCAGGGGCGTGGGGAGAAGATAGAAGAGTGCCCTTGAGCAGTGACTGCTGTCTTTGGGGTCCTGGAATTGGCCCTTGTCAGAAGATGTGGCCTCAGTGACCTAAGTGTCCCTAACTGTGAACTCGGGTAGGTCAGGTTCGTAATCCGTAGGAAGACTGGTTGACCTCAAGCCCTTTCAGTGCTAACCCTCTCAGTGCCTTCCCGCTGTGACCCTGGGCCCCAGCCCTCTGGGAGATTGTAGGTGCTCCTGAGGATGGGGGCCAGGAACCACCTGCCCCCAAGCCAGATGACCTGAAATGTTTGTGTGTAAGTGTGTGTAGACACTTGGGATCTGTGGAGCCGCTGGTCACATAGCACGGGGTTCCCCTTAGAGCCTGCCCTTGGCCTGTGAGCTGGCAGTTATAAAGTTCCACCAAGGCCCCCCAGGGATGCTAGCTATCCTATTCTGGAAGACAGAACTTTCCAGGAGGATGGCTGAACACCATCGAGTGGTTCTTGATCTACCAGCCAAGACGAAGGTCTAAGGCTGAGTCGGGTGGTGACTGGGAGGGTCATTGGGGGTGCCTGTTGGTGTCCCGTTGTTGGAGCTCCAGGATGGAGCTGAGCCTGATTATAAGTTTGGGGAGGGGGCTTCCCAAGCCCCTCTGGGTAGATGCCCTGCCAGCCCAGCTCCTGCCTGAAAACCCTAGGGGCGAGGCTCAGCGGCTACAGGGCCCCGGGTGGACTGAAGACCCTGTGCTGCAGAGCTGCTGGGTGACGGCTCCCGTGGCCTGTGTGCAAGGTGGGCGGCCAGAGGCAGGGCTGGGCAGGGATGCAGTTGTCAGGAGGGAATTGGCTCCCATGGCCTGGAAGGTGCCACAAGACCAGGGCAGGGAGGTCACTGGAGGTCCCTCAGAGGCCCCAAGTGAGGGTCAGCCCTGTGGGTGGGCAGGAGCTCTCAGCCTGCACCTGGGGCCAAGAAAGAGAGCAGTTTCTCTGGGGAGGGGAGGATGGCAGTGAAGGGGTCGGCTGGCCCCCCAGCCTGCGTTCCTGCCACCTCTAGAGCCAGTCGGGGAGGCTGTGGGAAGAAGGCCTATCTCTGGATAGGGACAGAGGCAAGACGGAGCCATGCTTACAGTCCCAGGGAGCAGAGGGGCCCAGTCCCAAGTATCCGGGCCACAGCTGGCCCCACTGGGCTTCCCCTCCTGCCCAGCACTTGGCACTTGGCTGTTGGTGATCACACCAGGGTGAGCTGGAGGCTGCCGTGCGTGCAAGGGGAAGGAAGTGCCTGGTGCCTCGCTCGACAAGCTCCGATGGTGCGGAGGCCCTTTCACTACCCCAGGTCATGCCCAGGTGCCCCTGGCCGGGCCAGCCTGCCAGCGCCCCTCAGCACTCCTCGTCCCAGCGAGCACTCGGCCTCCTGTCCTTCCAATATTCCAGGCCGGAGCAGCTCTTCCTCTTGTCCTCCACCAGCCAGGTCGTCCAGGGCCAGCTCAGCCTCCTTTCCTTCGCCCGCCCGCTCCCTCTGAGCAGCTGCTCCACATCTATCACTTCCTCGTCTGGTTTAAACTTCTAACCATCCTTGGTGCTTCAGTGACTCTTACATTCTAAGACCCTTGAAACAGGAATCAGTGCCTTCACCATGTGACAGACGCAGAGGCCCTCGTGCACCTGATGCTGAGTTGAGACCCGGTGACCAAAGATGAGCAAGACTCGTCCTGGTCCTATTGGAATTCACCCTTGAACAGGGGATAGAGGCCAGCCTTGAACCCTGGAAGGTGGAGTTCAGGGGGTAACCAGGTCCCGTGTGCCATGTGAGCCCAGACCTGGTTCCATACTGGGAGAAGGGATGTGTTCCGAGGCTCTGGGCGAGGATGGGGGCTCCTCGGCCAGGCCGTGAAGTCGTGCGACAGGCACCCCGGGACCCAGGCCAGCAGGGGCAGCGACTCCAAAGGCATACACACGACTCCTCGCTTTCAGCCACAAACCCACCCCACCTGTGTCATAAGTGACTTTGTGTGGCCAGTCCCTCCGTGTCTACACCTGGAACCCAGTGGTGGTCCTGGACCACCTGGTGCTGATTCCTGTGGGTGAGAGAGTCACGTTGATGCTCTTGTCAGTTTGCTACCAAATTTGTCCCTCCTCCCAGGGTCTCACCCTCAGTGCTTCGGTCGGCTCCCACACCTGCTCTTGCCTCGTCCGTCCTGCTCAGGTGGCTCAGCCTTGGGTGTTAGCTTTGAAAATCATTAGGGTGGGATGGGTCCCACTTTGACCAAGTAACTCAGAGTGTGGGAGCAGGGGAAAGCAGGGGAAGCAGGGCCTCTGACTTGCGTGTTTTTGTTTTTGTTTTTGACTTGGGTGTTTTTAATAACACTCCTGGGTGCTCCTCATCTGCAGCCAGAGCTGATGGCAAGTGCTCCATCCTGTTCAAAGTCTGCTCCATGTCAGCAGCACTGACGCCACCCCAAACCTGCTCAAGCAGAGTTGCTGGTGTGGGGTCGGGAATGTGTCCCACAAACTCCCTGCGAGGCCCAGGCACAGCCTTGGACCGTGCACCAACGCACGGGCACCTCTGGTGCATGGGATAGGATTGCCCCACCTTCGTTACACAGCTCCTCACACCTGCAGAGGAAATTGTGCTTCACGAAGACGGTTTTGGGAGCCTTCTGGTCTCCCTCATTCCCATTAAACCCCAGCTGTGTGGAGCCTCACACAGTAAAACGCATACCCATCCGTCAGGGATGCCCCATTGGGGATGCTCCATTTGGGATGCCCTCCAGCGTCCTGTCTGCCTTCTTGCTCACAGGGAGACCCACAGGACCGCGCAGGGAGGCTGGTGCCAGGCAGTCAGCCAGATTCCCTGGCCAGCTGGGAGGCTCAGTCTTCCTCTCCAGACCCAGAGCCCAGTCCCCCATGGCACATCCCAACATTGAAAGTGACACGTGTCGTGGGCCTCTGGGATTCCTCTCAATGAAGCAAAGCTTTTTTTTTTTTTTTTTTAAAGATTTATTTATTTATTCATGGAAGACACAGAGAGAGGCAGAGACATAGGCAGAGGGGGAAGCAGGTTCCCTACGGGGAGCCCGATGCAGGACTCGATCTCAGGACCCTGGGATCATGACCTGAGCCAAAGGCAGATGCTCACCCACTGAGCCACCCCAGTGCCCCTGAAGCAGAGCTCTGAACAAGCAGTCCAGAATCTTTTGGTTTGTCCTTCCCACTCTCTCCCTCCTTCCCCTAGTCGTCACCGGCAAGAGGGACATCTGGCCTGTGAGCGTGCTGCAGCTGGGGACCTGGTACCTCCAGGCTTCCAGGGCTCTTCCAGCGGTATCCATGACAGCACTTGCTAGGTTATATTGTGTGTGTGTGTGTGTGTGTGTGTGTGTGTGTGTATGAATTCCTGGAAAGTGGGACAACCTGAGTCTGCAGCTCTGACAATGAGCGGGGACCCTGTGCGAGTGGCGACCGTCCAGCCACCTGGCCCCTGCCCTCCACTCACACGAGTGTGCCCACACCTGCGGCCTCACCCCGGAGGCTGCCTGTGTCTGCCGCTGTCCTTTCTCGCTGCAGGGGTGGAGGCAGCAGCAGCCAGGCCGCTCTGTTCCAGGAGACCCGGTCCCTCCGGCTGGGGCTCAGAACCCACCCAGGCAATAACCTGGATCCACTGCAAACTCATTTCTGCTCAAGAGTGAAAAGCCACGTTGGAGCTGGCAACCTAGTGTGTGCATTGCTGACCTGGCAGGTAGGAGCGGGTGCACTTGCACACCTCCCTCGCCTCCTGCGGCTGCCTGCCACCTCCTCCCCTCTCCTCTGCACACCTTGGCCTACCTGGCGGACTGAAGCTGGAGACTCTCGTCTGGCTCAGCCTCTAGTTCCTGCCGTCTGGTTCTACCTTGGTTCCTGTCAGTCCAGGCAGCTTGGGTGTCTTCCTGTGTGGGGTCCTGACATGGTGTTGTCAGTCCCCTGCAGGAGATCCTGGGCCTGGGCAGTCTGGTTGGAACAATGAACCCCAACTCTACTGCCAGGCTGTCTCTTGGACGTACCAGACACAAGGCTTTCGTGTTATTCCTGTTTCTACATCATAATAGTAGCCAAAACGTAGCACAATGTTTGCCTTCTTGTTTTTGATGGGCTCAGTGTGCATAGATCTGCAAACAGCAACAGCAAAGAGAATTAGACCTTTCTTCCCATGGTGCAGAGTGTCCGCGGGGTGCGCTTGTGCTGCGGGGACTCCCCCCTCCCCCATCCCGTGGCTTGCATGCCTTGTCGGCTCCAGGCCAGGCTTCCTGTCTGGGTCCCTCCATACGGGGCCTCAGGCCGGCAGAGCAGCCCTCGCCCTGTGTCTTAGGGCAGAGGGAAAGTCTCTATGGAGAAACCAGGCGGAGGCTCCTAACGGTTCTGTGGGGCACCTGCTGGCCCAGCCCGGGCCTGACGCCAGAGGGTGGGGGCAGGTCTCCCGAGGGCCAGTCTGGGAAGTGAACACTTGGAATAAATACAACAGTCTCACAGTTTTTCCCTTCTGATCACAGGGTCTCCTCTCCTCCTTCCACATGCAAAATCTACTCCTCCCTCCCCGAGGGAGACCCTCCAAAGTCCCACCAGGCTCTAAGCCTTGGATCTGGGGTAGAAGTCCCAGGGGGCTTTTTATCGCTTCCATAGACCAGCCCGTTATTTTATGTATTTTATGTATTTTCTTTGCTTCTCAAATGATCTGCAGTTAAGGATCATGTTTATTTGTTTTTTCTGTTTGCAATCACATTTTCAATGAAATAAAATAGACATTCAAAATCCAAGCCAACTTTTTCACTTAATAGGTCCAACAGGTCTTAAGTCACTCTGTTCGCTTTGCTATGAACGTTCTAGATCCGATGAGGATCTAGTTCTGCCCTGGTCTTGTGCTCACACTGAGTGTCATGGTTCTACACAGAGGTTTGCCTTTCAGGGGGTGTCTCTGTGTTTTTGCACACGCGTGTGATGCTTACAATCTTCCACATTCACCTTTTAATGATTAGGAGATTGGCTTACATCCTGACTGGTTGGGAGAGAGAACCGGTCCAAGGATGCTGCTTGCACAGCACATATCTCACCGAACCTTCTGTCCAGGCTTCGCTTGATTTCTTTCATTAAACCTAACTCATCACATTGAACACCAATAAAAAATAAATTTATGTAAAAAAATAATAAACCTAACTCATCTTTCTTCTTTGCTGTTTTAGATTAACATGATTAGCTTTCCATAGCACTGGCTCGTGCTCTCTGGCTCGGTAGATGAGGTGTTCACGTGTGTAACAAGTGTGGGCTTGAGGGCTTTGGCCCAGAGCTGGGTGGGAAGTGCCACACCATCTACCACTCATGACATCACGTCCCTGTTTTCTGACTGCTTTGGAAGATATCCGGGCCTTCGTGGATAAGGCCCTGTGGTAGCACAGAGGCAGATATTGTGTATTATCTGCTTACACACGTCCTGCCCATGCAGGACACTGTGGTGTCCTCTGGAAAGGTGAATGCCGTCTTGGCTATTTGACTGAAGCATTCAGGTTTCCCTGTTTTTTTTGTTTTTGATTTTTATTTATTTATTCCATGGAAGACACACAGAGAGAGAAGCAGAGACACAGGCAGAGGGAGAAGCAGGCTCCCTGTAAGGAGCCTGACGTGGGACTCGATCCTGGGTCTCCAGGATCATACCCTGGGCTGAAGGTGGTGCCAAACCACTGAGCCACTGAGCTACCCGGGCTGTCCCCTGGTTTCCCTGGTTTTATGTTATCATATGTCCTCTTTACTCTCCCTCTGACTCACTATATTTGTTCCAACAAATATTTTTTGAGTTCTTTCTTGCTAGCCACATAGTAGAGATGGAGCCAGTTAGACTCATGAATAACTTAAGCAAAACAAAACAAAACAAAACAAAACCCAAATCCAAAAAACTGCTAGGAAGAATATTAAGTAGCACACAGCCCCATGAAGAGTCTAGAGAGCGGGGTGTGGAGAGGTGAGCAGGATTGAGGGACCAGGTGTGGCCAAAGTCAGGATGGGGAGCTGCCGCCTAACGCCACTACTGCGGCCCCCGGGGCGGCTCGCTGCCCGGCCCAGTCGAGGCCACCGCGTGATCTCAGTCGCCCACGCAGAAATCGTGTCTGAGCAGAAGTAAGCGTGGGTCCTGCACCAGGTGAAAGCTGCTGGGGACCCAGCGTTTGGGAGGCAGCAGGGCGGTACCAGAACAGGTGAGTGCGCAGAGCCACATGCTCTTGGGACCCACTGGGTGTCTTCTCTTTGGGGACATCACACTGGGAGGCAGGGAGGGCCAGTCCTACATGGCTCTGTGCGTCCTGGAGGGAGACGGAGCCTCCTCCTCCACCAGCAGGGCCCCTCATCCCCCAGGATACAGACACTGCTGGCTGGAGAGGCTCTGTGGGGGGCTGTCCTGGGCGTGGCAGGGGGTTGAGCAGCACCCCCTCCACCTGCAAGCTGTGGGTAGCATGCCCTAAGGGATGGCATCCCCAAGTCAAAACTATCTGCACCCAGGCTTTGGTTAAATTATCCTTTCCTGAGCGCATGTCCAAGCAGCTGCAGCCGGCACTCTGGCATGTGAGGTTTGGCGGCTGATGCTTCCCATACCCGGTAAGGCCTGGCTCCTTAGGGAGGATCCATGAGCGGTGGAGAGTGACGAGATCTCAGATCTTTCAGAGCCAGAGCCCACCTGGTGGAGGTGCGGGAGCAGGAGCTGGGGGAGGCCGGATGGACGGGCCAAGGGCGGTGGGGTGCAGGCAGCCGCGCAGGTGGGGCAGGGCCGGGCTGTGGGCCGGCCTTACAGGCCTGGTGACTGGTTGTTGATGCAGGGGAGACGTGTCAGAGGCCCCCTGACTCTGGGGTTAGCAGGATGGTGTGACACTGCCCAAGATACGGCAAGTAGGGAGGTGACTCTCAGGAGAAGAGATTGACCAGATTTTTGGCCCTGGGATTTTGGGGGCTGTGGGGGCCTCTTGGTGCATAGGATGCAGAGTTGAGACAGAGCTCATGGCACAGGGACACGGAGCCATCGCCATCCCAGGGCAGCTTCGGATGGAGTTGCTGCGACCCCCGAGGAAGGCATGGAAGGGGAACAAAAGGGCACCAGCGAGCCCTGACAGGCCAGCTCATAAGTAGACAGGGAAAAAGGGAGAGGAGTGGCCATGGGTGGGTGTTGAGGGGCACGGGGGGGGGTGATGAGGCTCGTGAGGGGCCAATGGGCTGATGCTCTGCAGGTCATCAGGGGCCCTCACAGGAGCGGCTTCGGTGCAATTGGGATGGTGGAAGTCGGGTCACAGCGGCACCAAGGCAGAGGGGACAAATGAAATCTTTAGAGAGAATAAGTTGGTTGACAGTGGCCAAGGGCCTGTGGATGCCAAGGAGGATTCTGTTGGCTTTAGAGCTTTCTGAGGCGCCCTTGACCCACAACGAACTGCACATCTGTAAACCCATAGACGTTGGTAAGTTTGGCCTGTGCATACACCTGTGAAGTGTGTTACACCAAGTTCAAAATAGTGGACGTGCCATCTGCCCTCAATGTCCTTGTGTCCCTTAGAAATGTGTCCCCCCAACTCCTGCTCTTTCCTGCCTCCCTCCGCTCATCATCTGAAAGTAACCACTGATGGTTAGGTTGTGTATCCTAGAATTCTTTGCAGGCGAGTCTTCCACGACGCACGCCCATGTCTGCTTTCTCTTCCTCTGAGACAATCAGCCTCGTGGCAGGTGCAGCGTGTATCCAGCGTTTACTCCTTTCTGCTGCTGGGCTGTGTGGCGTCGATGCCTCCACCACACTTCACTGCCCGTTCCCCACTCTGTGGACCCAGCTTTGGGCTACTACGAATGAAATTGCTGTACACACATCTGTGTAAGTCTGTGTGCGCACATATAATTGCTCTGGTGTAAAGCCCTAGGAATGGAAATGGGGATCTTTGGTAAGTGCATGTTTAATGGTTTAAGGAACTGTGAAAGTGGCTTCCAACGTGGGCACGCTGTTTCCTAGCCTCACCACCAGGAGAAGACGAGCACTCTAGTTGCCCCCCACCCTGACTCACACTCAATGTGGTCATGCGTTGAATTTGAGCGATTTCTGCAGGTCCATGGGAGCATCTCACCGGGGTTTTGACTTTTTTCCCTCCAGTGACGGGCACTGTCAAGCACCATCTTTGTCCCTGTACTGCCTCTGGTGGAATGTCTTTACCCATTTTTTATAAAGATTTTATTTGTTTATTCATGAGAGACACAGAAAGAGAGGCAGAGACATAGGCAGAAGGAGAAGCAGGCTCCCTGTGGGGAGCCCAATGTGGGACTCGATCCCAGGTCCCTGGATCACGCCCTGAGCCAAAGACAGACACTCAACCACTGAATCACCCAGGTGTCCCCCATCTTTCCCCATTTTTAAGATTGGTTGTTTCCTAATTATTATCCTCATCCTAGTCTAAAAGGGTCCCCCGAACTCACTGAAAAAGGGTTAAATATTTGATGAAAAAAACCAGAATGGATTTAAAGAAGGTTAGGTTTCGCTGTAGGATGTGGTTTTCTTTAAAGACTTCGCACTACCTTTGCCATCTCTGTCCCTATGGATTTCTTCCTTCAGTGTTTACTTCCTTCAGTGACCAGAGATCACACATGGACACACAGTGGAGATAAAGCAGGTTCTGAATGGAAACCCCATCTTTTTTGTGAGCGTGCTGCCCCGTGGGTCTTGCCACTCCCAAGTCTGCTGCCCACTCCTGAAGCGGAGGTGCTGGCTGTCACGGAGGGAACAGGAACAGCTGTCTGTCCGGCCCATCCTGCTCCCTCCAGACAGCAGCGTCACATACCAGCAAACAAGACGGGTGCTGAGGTCTGCCTGCTGGAGACCGAAGCGCCCACCCCGGGATGGGGAGTCGGTGCTGCGAGCGCGGTGGCAGGCCTGGGGGGCTCCCCAGTGCACTTCTGTTTCCCCAGTCTCGGTGGCATCAGGGACGAGGCACACACAGCGCCCTGAGTGGCAGGTTCTTGCAGGCAGGGCCACAAATGTGCGCAGGTGGAAGCGCTAGCAGGTTACCATAGCGACTCAGCGTGGGGCGGGCTCTGCACACACCCTGGTTTCAGCCACAAAAGTGACATCTGCATTTGGCCTGCACTGTGTTGGTAGAGCACGTCTTCTTCTGGCCAGGTGATTGCTAGAGCCCTTTGGTCACCCTGGGGAACCGGCTCGGGGCCCTGGGCTGACCAGCAGGGAGGGAAGGCTTCCTGCAGTGACATGGGGCGGGGCGGGGGGGTCCGCAGGGCCCAGGCAGCCAGCCTGGAGACGGGGCTCAGACTGCACTGAGGCAGGGGAGGGCCCAGCCTTCTCTGGACCTCTTGGGGCTGGTGGCCTGCTTCCTCCTCCCTCACCCTCATCCCTGGACCCTGGACCTAGTGCCTTTCCTTTTCCTTTTCCTTTTCCTTCCTCTACGACTGTGGCTTTCAGACCCCACCGTGACCAAGGTGAGAAACACGCATACTTCAATTTGTGTGTGTATTTGAAACAAAACATTTAACGAAAACTTCCTTCTTCCCCTCGCTGTGTGAAATGTCATCTCTTCTACTCTATTTCCCTGATGCTACACAGGCTATGTCCCCATTAAAAAATGCTGGCCGTGCCCACCAGATTGAATATGCGAACCACTAATGGTTGCAGTCTCAAAGTTTGGAAGACGCGGCCAAATCACCACGCGCCTGTCGGGAAGGGGTGGTTTCAGCCTCTCTGCTTCCTCTGTGTGGTCTGCCGTCACCCCAGCCAGCTTCCTGACTGAGGCAGAGGAAGGGTTGGCTAGGTGATGGAGCCTGAGAATCCCAAGTGCAGGTCTGCAGGGTCTATCTGGTTTTGGGGAGTAAGTCTAGATATGGTCAGAGGCATGGTCTGTAAGGACACAGAGGGCCAACTCGTGAAGGTCCCTGTAGTGACACAGAGGGGGTCTGCAGGGCCCAGGCAGCCAGCTCGGGTCGGTCCTGACATCCACAGCTTCTGGTCTCACGGAGGGACAGAGGCAACTCTGACTGCCGGCAAGCACTTTGCTTTCCAAACCATGTTGGTAATGTTAACCCGGAAGGGCCATGGTCACTCCTCAAAGGATCTGATAGGGGATGGCCCTAGAATACCCTTTCTTCCTTTCCTTCTATGTTTAAAATACATTTCAGTTGGGGCAACCAGGTTGGCTCAGTGGTTGAGCCTTTGGCTCAGGTTGTGATCCCGGGGTCCTGGGATCAAGTCCCACGTTGGGCTTCCTGTGTGGAGCCTGCTTCTCCCTCTGCCTGTGTCTCTGCCTCTCTCTGTATGTCTCTCATGAATAAATAAATAAATAAATAAATAAATAAATAAATAAAATCTTTTAAAAAAAATCAAACATTTCAGGGATAAGAGTTAATAATCCTAAGAGTTAATAGGATTTCAGAATAACCCAAAGCAATTGACCTCAAAATTTGGAAAAATTTCTAGGATTATTTCTTTCCATTTGGAAAGTTTATGTACATCGTTGAAACATTTGTCTCTAGGGGCACCCCGGCGGGGGGGGGGGGGGGTGTCAATCCTGGTTTCAGCTCAGGTCCTGATTTCTGGGTCCTGGGATCGAGTCCCACGTCAGGCTCCTTGCTCCCGTGGGGAGTCTGCTTCTCTCCACCCCTCCCCCACTCACACTCTGTCTCTAAAATAAATAAATCAATCTTCTTAAAAAAGCATTTCAATTTCTCGAAATGCCTTTCAATTTCTCTTTATTTTTGTTTTCAAAACTGAGTTTATACAATTTAAATATTTTCTTTCCATGTTTATACTTTGGTGCCACAGACTTTTGAGCTGTCAGTAATAGGTAATACCCAGCATGGTGAATTAGGATGGGCCCACGGCCACTGTATAATTACTTACTGGGGAAAAAAACCTCTGCAAAGAAACATAACTGTTGTAAAAGGCATAAGATTTATTCCAAATTTCAAAAGCCTCTCTCTTCAGTCCCTTATAGGACACATGATTAAATGCCGGGCGTCCACGTGTCTGTCCTCCTTTCTGCGCTCATGCCCTGCCGGGGGTAGGGGACCGTCTGTCTGGGCAGGTCTGGCATCCCCCTGCCTAGACTAAGAAATCCTCCGAGATGGGCGGCATCATTACGAAGATTCCCTCTAAAATAAAAACACAGAAGGTTGGGCCGCTTCGCAAGAGCGCGAAGATGAGTGTAGCACACACCATCCCTAACAATGCCTGCTTTCTTCGGGAGAACAAGGCTGTTCAATGAGGTCGAGCAGCAGCTGCATGGCACTGACCTCACTTTTCAGTGAGGGGGGTAGGAGGGAGAGGTGACCCTCCCAGGTCACCCGCCAGCCACACCCCCTGCCAACTGGCCGTGCCCGCCACTGGTGGGAAGTGAACGTGGCCTAAAACCGAGCCACAGAGCCCTGGAACCCCAGAACCATGGGGCTGCCCCAGAACGTGTCATGTCATCAGCTGCTACGGGAGAACCTAGAATGTCATGAAAAGTCAGCGCCTAAGGATCCCCCAGGGCAAGAGGGTACAAGTGTCTGCTGTTCCTGCACCATGATGTGCCCCACACGGCACTTGCAGTCCCCCGTCCTAGTCCCTTCGCCCTCCACTCTCCCTCTTCTCTCTGCCACACACACACACAACACGCTTGCACACTCTCATTCACATACTATCATGCACTCTCACACTCTCATACACACTCGCTGTCACACACACTTTCCCACACGCTCTTGCACATTCTCACCCCCCCCCCCACACACACCCACGCACACAGAAGGCACCACGCCTCTCCCTGAGTTTTGAGAATAGTCTGATGCAGGCAGGAACCGGGTCTGCAATTTGTGATGTCCTTTGATGCAAAGTGGCCTAGGTGGTGCAGTCTCCTCCTGCTGGAGGCTTGTGTCCCGTGGGGCAGTGCCGTGTGCAGGAGACGAGCCTTGCAGAGCGTTTTGGAAAGTGGGGTATTGGCACACAGAGTTGCATGCGCGCTCCTTCGAAGCCCCAGCTCAGTTTCTGAAACCCTGGACTCGGAGCTCTGGACTCGCTGCCACGGAAACCCCTAGGGAGTTTGCAAGTGCGTGGCATTCCCCCAACTCAGAGTCACAGCCAGATGCCTGAGAAGAGAAAGTAGTGAAGTGAGAACTGAAACTCTCTTAGATTGCAGCTTTTAAGGGTCACACACACACACACACACACACACACACACACTTCCAAGCACAACAACCACTCTTGTAAAACGATGGCTCTACTATCACAAACTTAGCTCCTACAGCTTAAAATTTATAAACTACATACTCAAAATTTTTTCCCAGGGAAGTTAATGATTAGAGGAAAAAAGAGAGTATTCGGTATCCAGTTACATGGAAACATAGCATAATACTTAGAATGTTTCTGGGCAAGTCACGGGAATGAGAGACTATGGAATATAGTGAATGCCATTTTAACAGGGCTGTGTGGTGACAGGGTGGCTGCGCTTGTGTCGAGCACCACAGAACGTGGGGACTTGTCAAGTCACTGTCTGTGCACCCAAAACTTATGTGACATTGTGTGTCAACTACACTCAAATAAAATAGATTTTTTAAACTAAAAAAAAAGTAAAAAGTGAGGATTTAAAAAACCCACTAGGGGTGCCTGGCAGGCTCAGTCAGTAGCATATGTGACTCTTGATCTTGGGGTCAGGGATTGAGGCCTGTGGTGGGCATAGAGGTTCTTAAAGAAATAAAAAGAAATAAAATTCTTTAAAAAAAGAATAGAAAACACTAATAAAAAGTTTGTCCTACAATATAGCAAAGAAGACAAAGAAAATTTAACATGATTCTAATTTTTTTTTTTTTTTTACATAAAAGACTTGAAGCACCACAAGGGATGGTGACCTGTATAATAGCCTCACGGAAATGAGCAAAAAACAAATGAGGCAGATCTTTAATCAGGCTACAAAAAATACTCAGAATACTTTTATTTATTTTTTTTAAAAGATTTTATTTATTTATTCATGAGAAACACAGAGAGAGAGGCAGAGACATAGGCAGAGGGAGAAGCAGGCTCCATGCTGGGAGCCTGATGTGGGATTTGATCCCAGGACTCTGGGATCCACCCTGAGCCAAAGGCAGACACTCAACCGCTGAGCCACCCAGGTATCCCTATTCTTTGATTTTAAATTATTTTCCCCAGTGACATTGGTAAAAATGCCTGTATTTCCAAGCTGGGAATTATACTAGTTTCCCGGGGCTGCCATAACCACATCCCCTAGACTGTGAGGCATAAACGACAGAAACACACCGTCTCACTGTTCTGGAGGCCACACATTGGAGGTCCAGGTATGGACAGGTTGGTTCCTTCAGAGACTGAATCGTTTCCAGGCCTCCAGCCAGTGTCTCCCACTCTGCTGGCACCTCTGACGCTCCTGGGCTTGTAGCACCATCATCCCCATCTCTGTGTCCACTTCACACAGCGTCCCCCCACCCTGTGTATGTCTGTGTCCAAATCTCCCCATTCCTAGGGACACTAGTGACATCGAGGCAGAGGCCCACCCTGCTCCAGCATGGCTTCATCCTAATTAAGCCGATCTCAGCGATCCTATCTCCCAGTGAGGTCACATTCTAGGTGCTGGGGACTAAGACAAATTTTCAGCGGGCACAATTCAATCCATACACAGCACGGTCACATTATAGTTGTCACATCTTTCCTTTTTAAGCTGCAACTTGTGTTTAAGCATATGGGACATCAAGACCTCGGAGTTTCAAGGTGAGTTGTGTTTTCAGCGGTTGGCTTTGTGAAGCAGAGGAGGTAAAAACAGAGTCTGCTGTACCCATTAGGACGAGAGCACCGTGAGCTGACGCAGAGCCCGGAAGGATGTCTGAGTCCAACTTGACAATGGTGGTTCCTTTTTTGTAAAACTTCATGACCTTGCTCGAGACATCACTGCTCCTCAAATAGAGGGATCAAGTGCATGTTTTAATCCCGCGTGACATTTCCCGTTGCTCCATGCTGAGACCTTCTGAAGCTCTTTTCTGTCACCCTGAATCAGCTCAAGACTCATCAGGAAGACATTTACTAAGATCCCAAGCACTCTGCGTAATTGCTTTAAAAGCATAGAGTCAAGTTGACATGAAAAGGTTTCAACTATATTATTTCATTATCAAATTTAGAACAATTTCACTTAAGATGTTCAAAGTTGCTGGGTTGCTTGGACTTGGGTACAAGTACTGCCTCTCATTCTCTCCTCTGTTGGGACTAAAATGACCGTCGGGAGGGCCACCAGCTTATCGGTCCTTCTCTCCTCTCCGACCATCACGATATGCATTTGGTTCAATAAGCACTGGTTGAGCACCTCCCGTGTGCCAGGCATTCTGGTGGTGGGGGCACAAGCAGGGGACAGAACACACGAGTCCCTGGCCTGTGGATCTCAATGCTTGGTGGATTGAAATGATCCAGGAGCCAGATATGTAAATCAACTGATTTACAAAACCACCTGCACCTCGGTGGCGTAGTTGATTAAAGTGTCCAACTCTTGGTTTCGACTCAGGTTGTGATCTGAGGTCATGAGATTGCCCCCCAAGTGGGGCTCTGAGCACAGCAGAGTCTGCTTGAGATTCTCCCTCTCTTTCTCCCTCTCCTCCCACTCATGCTCTCTCTCTAAAATAAATATATCTTAAAAAAAACCTACCTGAAATTACACACGAGTATATTATATCTATGTATATGGTTTGTTAGAACGGCAACATCACTCATGACCAGGAGATGATCTGCTTACATGGGAGAAGCCGCATGCACACGCACATGCACATGCACACACATATGCGTGCCTAGACTGTTCAACGATGCCAACATGCATGGTACGAACCAATCCTAGGATTTGGTAGTGGGCTGCACAACCAGTGCGTATGTTTCTGCTGTTTGTGAAAGGACAGGTTTTGGAAGGTGAGGCATGGAAAGAATCTATGCTACGTTAACCATTCTTTTTTTTTTTTTTTTTTTAAGATTTATTTATTTATTCATGAGACACACACAGAGAGAGAGAGAGAGGCAGAGACACAGGCAGAGGGAGAAGCAGGCTCCATGCAGGGAGCCCGACGTGGGACTCGATCCCGGGCCTCTGGGATCATGCCCCGGACTGAAGGCAGGCGCTAAACCACTGAGCCAGCCGGGCTGCCCTACATTAACCATTCTTGACCTAAAAGAATATCGTCACCACAGCAAGGCATCACTTTGCCGTCGCCAGAATGGCTATAATTAAAAAGACAGTGAAGAGCGCTGACAAGGATATGTAGGATGGAACCCCCATACGTTGTGGGGCAGGGGCATGTAAATCAATACTCTGCTGGGACCCCAGGGAGAGATGAAAGCAGGCATCTGTGGGGGAAAGATGGGAGAAACAGGGACAAAATCCAGGAGCAAGTGTCTTCCTTAGCTCTCTGGACCCCTTTGGCTCTTGGCTGCCTGGGACAGCCACCTGCTCAGGACTCCCTCCTGCTCCCTCGGCGCCGCTGCGCCCCCCTCTGCCCCCGCCTCCTGTTGCCAGGCTCCCAAATCCAGGAAGGAGGGAAAGCCAGGAGAGGAACCAGGGCCTTGTGGTGGCTGAGGACTGGCCCTGTGCGGCTTGTGGCTTCTGTGGGAGGCACAGAGCAGCCTGGGTGCTGCGTGCTCGGAGACCAGTGATTCCCTTGCCTGGTTCTCCGTCACTCCCTGTCTCAACACAACCTTCCTCTCTCGTACAAGTCCTGTTCCTGTTCTGAGCCGGAGCCCATGGAGCCCGGGAAAGGGGGGCCTGTGTGCAGAGCCGCTCCCTGCTTGCAGGACCCCCACGGGGCAGGCGCGCACCTGCTGGGCCTTCTCTCTGCCTGTTCGTGCCCCAGGCCTGAGCGAGTGCACAGACACACTCCGCACCCCGGCCTCTCTCCAGCCAGTGGTGGGGAAAACACAAGGCAAAGCGTGTCTCGGAGTAAGAGCCGGATCCAGATGATGCACATCTTAAGAAGATGTGTGACTTGGGATGTCACAAATCTTAAAGGCTTTTACTATTTATTTTTATTCAGGTGTAACTGACAACACACACACAATGTCATATTAGTTTCAGGTGTACAATGTAGTGATTCAACAGTTCTACACATGACGCAGCGTCATCCTAAGGGCAGGCTTCATCCCCGTCCCCCCAGCTCCCCTCTGGTCTCCATGTTTGGTCTCTATTGTTAAGTCTGTTCCAGGGGAAGCCTGGATGGTTCAGTCGGTTGAGCGTCCAGCTCTGGATTTTGGCTCAGGTCGTGATATCGGGGTGGTGAGATGGAGCCCCATGTCTGGCTCTGTGCTCAGCGGGGAGTCTGCTTGGGATTCTCTCCCTCTGCTCTTCCCACCTACTTACACTCTCCCTCTCTCTAAAAAAAAAAAAAAGTCTGCCTTTGTCTCTTTTTTTTCTTTCTTTTCTTTCTTAAATTGCACATATGAGTGAAACCATATGGTATTTGTCTTTCTCTGACTTAATTCACTTAGCATTCGCTCTGGTTCTACCCATGCTGTTGCAAATGGCAATGTCTCATTTTTTATGGCTGAGAAATATATATATACACACACATAGGTAGGTAGGTAGGTAGATGATGTCACAAATCTTCAAAGATCATCTGCAAAAGCTACTGGAGAGAAGCCCCGTGATAAACGTTGTCATCTTGCTGACAAGGCCATGTAACAGCTTGGTGGAACTCTTTGCAAGTATTTGCACGTGTGTTAAATTGAATTTGTGGTCTTTGCTATTTCTCTATCCGGTGCCCTCTGTTCGTACTCCGACGACGGGGCCGCTGTCAGTGGCGGGACGCATCACAGTGCAGCTCTCCTAAAAGTCTGTAGTCTGGCAAGATCAAAGCTTTTCTTTGAGGGCATCACATGGCCATTGCTAACGAAGCTTTTAGAAAAAGGTCACTTTCTTTTACATAATGCATATGACAAATTCGCACAGCTTTTGGTCCATCACGAAAGAGAACACGACAAATCGAAATCAACCAATAACACGGAACCCCGAGGACAGGGTGGGCCTGTGGGAGATGCTCCCCCGCTCCCCGAGTTGGGCACCGGCAGGTGGGTGCCCGCGGCTCCCTGTCCTGCGGCGCCCTCTAGGGGCCGACAGGGGCAGCGGCGCGGGCCGAGAGTCTCCAGGTGCCAACAGCCGCCAGCAGGTGCGCCCCCCTGAAAACCAGGCGGGCCCCACAGGTGCCCCAGATTCATTTCAGCCTGTTCCAACGCTCCGGGGGCCTCTACGTCCACTCTTCGAATTTAAAGCGGGGAAGCTCGAATGCAGAGAAAAGAAGCTGTGTCCAACCCTGGTCCTCTGACGCCAGGACCCCGGAGGAGGGAGACCCTAGTGACCCTCCCCTCGCCACCACCTGAGCTGGAAGGACATCAGGGTGCAGCAGGTGAGCCCCCAGGATTTGGTGGAGTGGGTTTGAGGACATCCCAAAGCTTCCTGCATTGTTTACGGAGGAAGGGTGGGATCTGCAGCGGAGGAGTGGGGGTAGTTTGAGAACATTCACAACATCTGTGGCAGAGGAACACCTGGATGACTCAGTGGCTCTGTGGCTGCCTTCGGCTCAGGTGGTCCCAGAGGTCCCGAGATCAAGTCCCACATCGGGCTCCTGCGAGGAGCCTGCCTCTCCCTCTGCATGTGTCTCTGCCTCTCTCTCTATGTCTCTCATGAATAAATAAAGAAAATCTTAAAAAGAAAAAAACCTGCTGCAGAGAGTAAGCAAGTGAACCATCCGAACCAGCAGCAGCCAGGCGCAGGTGAGGCTGCGGGTCAACTAGAACGCGAAGGTTTGGCCCCAGCAGCATCACTTAACTCCTTCTGTCTAAGGTTTAGACATCTCTAAGTTAGGCTAATACTCATACCCACATCCCAGGCCGTATAAAACAGAGCTGTGGCTGCACTCAGCATGCTGACTCCCACCAGGATGGAAGGTCGAGGAAGAAGGTGATGATGATGATGTCGGAGCCAGTGCAGCCAGGGCTTGGGGTGGGGTGGGGTGCTGGTGGACCCATCAGAGTGAATCACACCTAGGAATCTAGGCCCATCCGCCTCTGTCCTCACCTGGAGCAGCTGGAAAGAAGCCTGGGCAAAGCTGCTAATTCATGGATTCTTTCCAAATCTCCAGTCAGCTGGCTCCCCAGTTAAGCAAAATAAATAACATTTCCCCTTTTTTGTTCATAAATCGAGAGATACTCATGGGAGAGGCACTCATTTCTTAAAAAGATAAAAACCCAAAGTATCAATACTGGAAAAAGTATAGGCCCTGCTACCCTTCAGCACAATGCGCTCCTCACCCGCATGAGGGTGAAATCATGAAACTTCCTTTCACAGATGCACATGCACGAGCATGTACACAGACACATGGACACACACACAGATGCACATGCACGAGAATGCACATGGACACACATGGGCACACACAGACATGCACACACACAGGAGCATACACACACACACACACAGGCACATATACAGAATACACATGGGAGCATGCACATCCACATTTGAAGAATAAGAAGATAGTGAAAACCAGTGAGCAGACACAACAAAGACTCAGTGGTAGAGAACAGGGGAGTCATTCTGAGGCTTCAGAATGAATAGTATCATAAAAACCAAATTTACTTTTTCACATAGGAGGAAAAACTAAAGGCCTAATCCATAGACTCAAACAGGTTTGAGAGATTACCTCATTGAATACAAGTGAGATCAGCAAAGATTGCTTTCAGATTAAAACTAACTTTCTTTCTTTCTTTCTTTCTTTCTTTCTTTCATTCTTTCTCTTCCTTCCTTCCTTCCTTCCTTCCTTCCTTCCTTCCTTCCTTCCTCCCTCCCTCCCTCCCTCCCTTCCTTCCTTCCTTCCTTCCTTCCTTCCTTCCTTCCTTCCTTCCTTCCATTCTTTTTTCCTGTCTTCATGAGAAACAGAGAGAGAGGCAGAGACACAGGCAGAGGAAGAAGCAAGCTCCCTGTGGGGAGCCTGATGTGGGACTCAGTCCCAGGACCCCGAGATCACAACCTGAGCCAAGGGCAGATGCTCAATCACTGAACCACGCAGGTGCCCCAACACTATTTTTT
The DNA here is from genome assembly GCF_048418805.1 of Vulpes vulpes. Lineage (NCBI taxonomy): Eukaryota > Metazoa > Chordata > Mammalia > Carnivora > Canidae > Vulpes > Vulpes vulpes. The sequence goes on from NC_132780.1 coordinate 67,460,543, forward strand.
TTCCTAAAGAGCAATAGGAACAAAATAGCTGCATTTATCAGCCCAGCAACCCCACTTCTGACTGTCTATCACAAAGGCAAAAACTGCAGGAGCACAAAATCATTGTGCACAACATTACTCATTGCAGCCTTGTCTGGCATAGCACAAGGCTGGGAGCAAGTCTCCCTGAGTGGAGGGCTTGAGGTGAGCCTACAGAAAGAAGGAGGATCTCTGTGCATGACCCATAAGAGTTCTGAAACATCACATTGGGTCAAAAAAAGCAAGAATCAGAATAGAATAAAGGAAATGCTGCATTTCATGTACTACAAGTGAGAAGTAAGAATACAGGCATGTATATATATATGCACCAAAAGAAACAGAAAAGTTGTGTTTAGATGGTCACCTATTTGGGCCATGTGGGGAAGAGCAGGCCTCATGCAAAAGGGAGATTTCAGTCCTTCAGCCTCTAATCCTCCTTGAGCTTCACCAAGTAATTCTATCATTAACAGGAAAAAATTCCTAAAATTGAAAACTCTAATGAGTGAAGCTATCCATTTTTTTTTGAAATTAGAAAAGTGTTGATTTTGGAAGACATAGTTTACCTAAAAATAAAGAACTGATCTTACTTATGAATATAGATTTAAAAATCCTTTAAAAATTCTATTAAAATCCCTTAAAATATAGAAAGAGCATAAAAGCAATATGTGACCAAACTGGATTTTTACTTAGGAAAAAAGTAGCTCAATATAATTAAATATAGTTATAATTTATTATATTATTAGTTGAATTGAGAACACATATATGATTTCAATAGATATTGGAAAGGAAATTGCCAAGATTCAATTTTTTCCTTGATTAAAAGAAATTCTACATAAAATAGGAATAAAAGAATATTAACTTGATTACTATGTCATGCTTAATGGTGAAAAATGACAAGGGCTCCTCAATGAGATTAGTAGATGACTTCTCATCAGAAACCATAAAAGTGAGAAGACACACTGTGGTTCAATGTTTTCAGATGTTGAAAGAGAAGAACTGTCAATCCAGCATCTTACACCCAGTGAAGCTATCTTTCAGGAATGAATGGGAAATTAAGACTTTGTCAGATGAAGAAAAATAAGGAGACTTTATCACCATAAGGCATACTCTAAAATAATCACTAAAGGTATTTCTCTGAAAAGAAAAAAAATAATAATAAAAGAAGGACATCAAGAAAGGAAGGACACAGAAATCTGGATGAATACAGTAGGCTTTTCTTATCTTCTTGAGTTTTCTAGATTATGTTTGATGGTTGAAGTAAAAAGTATAACATTGTCTAATATGGTACTAAATGTATGTAAAGGAAATATTTAAGATGATTATGTTATAAGCAGTGGAGTAGGAAGAACTTTGAGGGAGGTAAGCTCTCTACACTTCACTCGGAACTAAAATAGAGACCAGTTGTGTATATGTAACATAAGACCTAGAACAACCACTAAAAAAGCTGTGTAAATTAATTCACTCAACAACACTAGAGTTAAAATGGAAATCTAAAAAGGTTCAAATAACCCACAGGAAGGCAGGGAAAAGGAACCAGAGAAACAGAAAACAGGGAAACCATAGATAAAACAAAAGTAAAATTGTAGACCTCAGCTCTGATATAGCAATTATTTCCATTAAGCATAAATAGCCTAAATATGTCACTTAAGAAAGGTAGAATGAATTTAAAATATGACCAACTTTATGCATTCTATCAGCAATTCATTTTATTTTATTATTTTTAAAGATTTTATTTATTCATGAAAGATACACAGAGAGAAGCAGAGACAGACAGAGGGAGAAGCGGGCTCCTTGCAGGGACCCCGATGTGAGACTTGATCCGCAGACCCAGGATCATGCCCTGAGAATACTGGCAGCTTGAAAGTAAAAGGATGGAAAAAAAAAAGGTATGTTGTGCACATATTAATCAAAGGAAAGTAGGAGTAGCTACATTAATATCAGGTAAAGTAGACTTCATCACAAAGAAAATTACCAGAGAAAGATGTTAGGATAAAGGAGTCTGTCCATCCAGATGGCACAGCAGTTCTAACTGCAGGAAAACGTACAGGCCCACATGGGCCTGGAGATTTTATTGTCATTGTATTGATCTCCCGAACAAAGGATTCTTTGTTTTGTCAATTTTCTTGATTATTTGTCTGTTGTTAATTTCACTGATGTTTTTCCTTTTCTTTATTTTTTTTATTTTTTATTTTTTGGATTTTGGTTTCCTTTTCTTTATAATTTCCTTTGTTCTGTTGCAAAATATGTGAAAAATATGAATAGATGTGAAAGGAGAAATAGATAGATCCACAATTATAGTTGAAGACCTCAGCACAACTCTGTGAACACAAACAACACAGCAGACAGAAAAGCCCTGAGGATAGACAAGAACCCAACAGTGTCCTCAACCAGCAGGACCTGACGGACATTTGTGGAACACTCCCCGCAACAGCAGAGAATACACATTCTTCCAAGTGCCCATGGAACATGTATCAAGATACATCCTGGGACATGAAGCAAACCTAAATTCAGAACAGTTGAAATCACACAGAATCTGTTTCTGACCACAGTGGAATCAAACTCCAAATCAATAGCAAGAAGACAGTAAAACCTCCAAACACTTGGAGGCTAAACAACATTTCTGAACAATCCATGGGACAAAAGGAAAAAAAAATACAGCAAGCCAGATGAAAATGAAAATATAGCACATCAGAACTTGTAGGACACAAGATTTCTCAGTTAAAGCAATCTGGAGAAGCAAATGTACAGCCAACAGATCATATCTTAGGAAAGAAGGAAGTCCCAAATTGGTAATCTAAGCTCCCACCTCAAGAACCTAAAAAATGAAGAGAAAAATAAACCCAAAGCAAGCACAACAAAAGAAAGAATAAAGCTAAGAGGAAATTAAATGAACTTGAATACAGTAATTAATAGAGAAAATCTCAGAAACAGAGTTATTTGACACAATTAATAACATTGATGAACCCCAGTCAGACTAACAAAAAAATCATTATCAGAAATGAAACAGGATATCACCATCAAAAGGATATAACTATGAACAACTCTATACACATAAATTTGACACCTTAGATGAAATCAACCAAATCCTCCAGAAACTCAAACTACCACACTCAAGATAAAATAGGTAATTGAATAACCTCACGACTATCAAAGAAATGGAGTATGTCATTTTAGAACTCCTCAAAAAAGAACTCTCCAGACCCATGTGACTTCTCTGGAGAATTTTATCAATCATTTGAAGAATAATTAACATAAAATCTATACATTTTTTTCCAGAAAATAGAACTCTTCCCAGCTCATTTTAAGAAGCTAGTTTTAGCCTGATACCAAAAACAAATGTACAAAAGAAAACATCTCCTAACAATATCCCTTATGAATATAGGCACAAAAATCCTTAGAAAATATTAGCAAAACATAAAAAAAAAACCACACCACAACCACATAGCACTTATTCCAGGTATTCAAGACTAGTTTGGTGAAAAATCAATCCATTTAATCCTCTACGTTGGCCAGCTAAAGCTCAAATGATCATATCAATCAATGCAGATAAACACCATTCATTCAACACCCATTCATGATAAAAGGTGTCTGAGAAGGGGTGCCAGGGTGGCTCAGTTGGTTGAAGATCTGACTCTTGATTTCAGTTCAGGTCATGGTCTCAGAGTCATGAGATCGAGCCCCACATCAGGTTCCATGCTCAGCTTGGAGCCTGCTTGTCCCTTTCCCTCCCTCTCTGCCCCTTCCCCCTTCCTCTCAAAATGAATAGAAAAAAAAAAGGTGTTGGGCAGCCCAGATGGCAGATGGCTCAGCGGTTTAGTGCCACCTTTGACCCGGAGCGTGATCCTGGAGACCTGGGATCGAGTCTCATGTCGGGCTCCCTGCATGGAGCCTGCTTCTCCCTCTGCCTATGTCTCTGCCTCTCTCTCTCTCTCTGTGTGTCTCTCATGAATAAATAAATAAAAATCTAAATAAATAAATAAAATCTAAAAAAAAAGGTGTCAAATAAATAGGAATAGAGGGAACTTCTAAGAATCTCTATAAGGACCACATCATTAGCATTATACTTTATGGTGAAAAACTGAATGCTTTCTCCTGAAGCCTGGAAACAAGGGAAGAACACCCATCCTCACCACTCTTAATTCAGCATATAGCCAGTTCAATAAAACAAGAAGAGGAAATAAAAGGTATACAGATTGGGGTGGAAGGAACAAAAATGTCTCTATTTGCCATTTACAAACACGCCAAAAAAAAGTACTTTTAACGAAAGACTTACAGGATCCATGTGCTGAAAACTACATGATGCCAATACATGAAATCGAAGAAGATGTAAACAAATGGGGAGACATGCCATGTTTAAGGACTTGAAGACTTAGCTTATTTTAGGTGTTAGTTCTCCCCAGATTGATAGACAGGTGTAGTGCAATTCCTATCAAAGTGCTAGCAAAATTTTTTTGTGGATAGAAAACAATCATTCTAAAATTTATATGGAAAAGCAAAGAGACTAGTATAGCTAAAAGAAGTTTTTAAAAAAAGAATGAGCGAGGACAAATCATTCTACCCGATTTCAAAATTTACTATAAAGCTACAGTAATCCAGACTCTGCGGTCTCTACAGAGGGTTGGACCCTAGAATGGTACACACTAAAGAACTCAGAGATAGACCCACACAAATTTTCCCAGCTGATTTTAACAAAAGTGCAAAAGCAACTCCATGGAGGAAGATGGCAATGGCGCTGGAGAAATACAACACTCACAGGCAAAATCAGTGGAACTCAACCTCAGCCTCAATCCCTTATACAAAAATTAACTCAAATAGACACAGACTTAAGAATAAACTATAAAACCGTAGACTTTTAGCAGAAAACGTAGGGAGAAAAATTTCAAAATATAGAGATTTCTTAGGCTTGATACCAAGACACAATCCGTGAAGAGAAAAATTAGCAAATTGAACTTAATCAAAATTAAAACCCTTTAATCTGTAAAAGGCCCACTAAAAGGATAAAAAGACAAGCTACAGAGTGAAAGTATCTGCAGATCGCCTACCGACAAAGGACTAATTTCCAGAATGTCTAAAAATGTCTCAAAACTCAGCAGTAAAAAGCATAGAATCCAATTAGAACATGAGCAGAAGACATGAAGAGACATTTCCCCAAAGAAGATATGCAGATGCCAAGTAAGTACATGAGAAGATGTTCAATGCTACTAGCCATTAAGTTAACGCAAGCTAAAACCACGTCATACCACGCACCAATCAGAATGGCTAAAATAAAAAAACAGTGGCAACAGCAAATGCTGATGAGGATGTGAAGAAACCGGATTACACATATCTTGCTGCTTGGTGTCTAAACTGGTGCATTACCCTGAAAACAGTTTGGTGGTTTCCTAACAGCTGTGCAGGCAACTACCACAGGACCCTGCCCCTGCACTCCAGGCATTTATCCCAGAGAAAGGAAGACTTATCCACACAAAAATTTGTACAGGAATGTTCATCACGGCTTTCTTTATAATCACTGACAACTGGAAACGAGCAGGATTGTCCTTTATTGGTAAGTGGTTAAACAACGCTATCAGGGAACACCTCTCAGCAATGGAAAGCCGTGAACTACGGCACAATAATCTGCATGAATCTCCAGAGAATTACACTAAGTGTGAAAAATCAAGCCCACAAATGTTACATACTGTGTGATTCCACTTCAACTTTCTTGAAATGACAAAATGATAGAAATGGAGAACAGATTTGTGGCTTCCCAGGTTACATAGGGGGTTGGGGCAGGTGAAACATAGGTGAAGCTGTAAAAGGGAAGCATGAGGAATTCTTGTAGAGGTGGAAATATTCTGAATCTTGATTTTATCAATGTCTATAGCCTGGTTGTGATATTGGACTCTAGTTTTGAAAGATGCTATCACTGGGTGAAATCAGATAAAGGATACACAGATCTCTGCATCATTTCTTTTTTTAAAAAAATATTTATTTATTTATTTATTTATTTATTTATTTATTTATTTATGAGAGACACAGAGAGAGGGAGAGAAGCAGAGACACAGGCAGAGGAAGAAGCAGGCTTCATGCAAGCAGTCCAATATGGGATTCGATCCTGGGACTCCAGGACCACGCCCTGGGCCTAAGGCAGGCGCTAAACCACTGAGCCACACAGGGATCCCTCTTTGCATCATTTCTTACAGCCATGTGTGATCCTACAAAAATCTCAGAATGTAAAGTTTAATCAGAGAATAAATTATACATGTGTAAATATATACATTATATATGCACAAATTATGTATGGTTTGTGTGCAAATATGTATATGAAATGCTATAAAACACTCCTGAAAGACACCGGATCAGGCCTATGCAAATGGGAAGATATATAAGATTCTTGTATAGGAAGATTTACATGGAGATGTCAATTGTCCCTAGTTAATTTTCAAAATATTACGTAATCCCAAGTGGAAATCGGCAATTTTTTTCCTGGAGCTAGATAAAATGATTATAAAGTTTATGTGAAAAAAATTAACAAGAATAACCAGGAAAGTCTTGAAAAGGAAAAATTTAGGGGACAGGACTAAGGCTTCCAGAATTTAAAACATATTAAGTCTGTAAGTCGAACAAAGTGGTATTAATACATCATTGGGACAAAACGGAAAATCAAGACATGGACTAAGTGCATGTGGAAAGTTAAAGTGGTTGATGCAGCATCTCAGATCAGTGGGAGGAAAGACGGGCTCTTGACTAAATGACATTGAGACAATTGGATCATTATTTGGGAAAAGATAGAATTGGATCCACACCCTATAGTATGCCCAGGATGAATTTCAAAGCTTCAGAGATCTGAATGTCAGAAGGTGAACCTCAAGTGCCTGAAGAAGGCGGCTGGTGGCAGCTGGTGCTATCCTAGACCTCTACACGCGTGGTGCTAAGTCTGGGGGCTGCCCCCAGCGAGGAACCTGAGATCTGTTCCCTTTGCTAAAAGTTGTAGATTTGGGAGTGAGTTACGTGCATCACTTGCATACACGCAGCATGTTTTAGTTTGCTTGTGCCCATCGAGGAAGATTCTCACCGTGGTTCATGGAACTGGTTAACCAATGTCCTAATTTTAAGAGAAGGAAACTCCACTGAGCATAATTTCCTCTAAAGTGAAAGGAGTAAAAAGAGCAAAAGCAGTAGGAATTTAAAGTGTAGCTACACATTTGGCCCCTTTCACATTATTTATTTTGATTTAAATAAATCCCCAACCGTGAAAAAGATTTACAAAGTGGTTTTAGACCTAAAACAAAGTATTTCTCTTCTGGAGAGGAGCATTGCTGTGCTCAGTGGATCGACAGTTGAGTTTTGTATGAAGTCTGCAGCCTACAAACTATTAGGGGGGAAAACGTGTGTCTGAATTTTGGAAAGTGGACTTATCTTCAAGGTTTTCCTTCCACTTTGCTCCCAATGAGAGTACATGGCTGCTCCGTGGCGATCGAGAGAAATCTATGTCTTCACCTGATTTCTCCCACATGCTTCCTGACCCAGACATGTGGTTTTTCCAGATTAAGTGAAAGGGATAAATATGATCATTAAATACAATTCTAAATTTTCCGTGGCAACAGATTGTGTACGACACAATTTGAAATTGTCCCTCTCTTGACTCCGCGATCCCAGTAATGAAACTGGGTTTCACGCTTGCGTGTGGTTATTTCTTATTTCTTCATAGTCTTATTTCTTCATAGTTAGAGGCTGTCCGTGTAGATCTTAGGAGGATCACCTGGGATGTAGAGGAGGACAGGGACATATTATATTTTGTTACTTAAGAAATCACATATTTAATCAACTTTATTGAATTGTGATTTATATACAATATAGTTCACACATTTTGAGTGTCACAGGGGATGACTTGGGACAACCTCGGAGCCTTTACCCTAATCGAGATGCAGAATGTTTTGACCTAGGAGGATTCCTTGTGCCGGGGAAATTCTTTTCATGATCAGTCCTGAACTCTGTGGTGGGGTACTCCTTTTGGCATGACCTTGAGCTCCACAAGGACACGCACAGAATGGGAAATGCCAAGTGTGTGACGTACTTGAATGTGCCGCATGAAGGCACACACGGCAGGTGCAGAAGGAGATGTCTAGCCTTGAGAACCAGATGAAGGGGAAGGCATTCTGTTTTCGGGTGTGCTTTCCTGCTGGCTTTCTTTGGCCACCTTTCTCGTGCTCTGGGAAGTGACTGCTGGGTTTGTTGTCCTTAGCATGTGCCAGGTTACACTTCATCTCGTTCCTTTACCATGAAAGTGCTTCTGGTTGGATTGTATTTGGCCCATTTCAGGGATGAACACCTAGGGCCTGGAGAGAACCAAGCAGGCCGGGGCTGGGTGGCGGCAGAGCCAGTGCTGCAGCTGGTGGGCATGGGCTCCTTCCTAATTCCCCTCTGAGCCCCTTCTCTGTGTCCAAGTTCTCTTCTCGAGGCTCCCAGGGAGGTGCCCGAACATCCCAGACATTTAAGCTCTAATATGTATCTCTTGACTCAAGGCTCCTTCTTGATACCCACCTGACCAGGAATCTTCAGAAAGCTTTTTCATCTGCTCCTGGGATGCACCCACCCTCACCCACACTGAGGACACTCTTTTTTTTTTTTTATTCTATTTATTTATTTGAGAGAGAGAGACAGACAGGCAGAGAGAGAGAGAGAAAGCCCATGAGGTGGGGTAGTGCAGGGGGAGGAGGTAGAGAATCCTGAAGCAGTCTCCCCACTGAGTGTGGAGCCTGACGTGGGGCTCGATCCCACAACCCTGAGATCATGACCTGAGCCGAAACCAAGAGTCGGCCCAAATTTGGGGACACTTTTTAGGATACGTGATCAACCCAGTTTGGGCCTTCATGGAGTTTACTTTGTACCAAAGAGAGACAAAGAAAGAAAAGATAAAAAATAAGTTAGATGGTGTGAGGGAGGGGACACATGCCATAGAAAGGTCAGGCGAGTTAAGGGGTATTTGGGGTGCTGGGGAGAGGCTGCACTTTGAAGTGAGATGACCAGGGTTGCCCCAAAGAGGGGGGTCAGAGGAGGAGAGGGAAGCGGCCTGGGGGTCTCTAGGCCTGAACATCCCAGGGGAGGAGTGGCAGGTACCAAGCCCCTGGGGTAAGTGTGGTGTGCTAGGAACAGTGAAGTCAGTGGTATCTGAAGGGTAGAGCGATGGGGGGGAGTGGCAGAGACATGGTGGTCAGGGGACAGCGGAGGGACGATGTGCCTAGAAGGCCTACAGAGGACTTGGCTTTTACTCTGGGTCAGGCAAGGAGCCACACAGGGTCCCAGCAGCAGAGGGGCATAGACTATTGGCAAGTTCACATTCCCAGACTCTGGAGTCCATTTGAACATTTTCATGTCTTGTTGCCTGTTGCCGTGACGGTGTCCCTGATGTTAGTATATTGTGTTTCTTTATCATGTAGTGTATTCAGCAGCTGGAGTCTGTCTGAAACACTCCTATTTCCTGAAATGACAGAGCAGGGCACCCCTGTGAGGCCGGGGAAGGCATCACATTAGGACAAGATCTCAGCGTGTGTCACAGGCAGCACATTTCACATTATTAGCTGCCTTAGGCTCATGCAGCACACCTGCAAGGACTGGGAATCCTGTCCGGGCATCATGAGAAAGCTCTAGGTCATGGGCCACCTGTGTCCTCTCATAGGAGCTGTGTTGAAGCCTAGGCCTCAGTGACTCAGAAGGTGACCCTATTATGAAACAGGGTCATGGGAGGGACCCCCAGATGGCTCAGTTGGTGGAACAGTCCACTCTTGATTCAGGGTTGTGGGTTTGAGCCCCATATTCGGTGTAGGATTTACATAAAAATTAAAAAAAAAAGCATCATGGAAGATGTAATAAGATGGAGTAGGGGGTCCCCAATCTAACATGACTAGAGTCCTAATAAGAAGGGGATGTTGGGACCCAGAGGACAAAGCCAGGGGAAGACTGAGCAGAGGCTGAGACTGGAAGGGCGGGGCAGGATCCTGTCTCCAGGCCATGAAGAGAGCATGTCCGTGGTTCTGAGCTGTGGGGCTGGGGCTGCTTTGTTTGGGCAGCGCCAAGAAACCAGTACCTTCCCCAGAGGATCAGGAGCAGACTCCTTTGGGTGTCATCGTCGTGTGTGCCTGTACTAAGGCAACCACACGAGCCTCGATCACCCTCCACAACCCCGTGTCCACATGCAAACCTCAGGCTCTTCACTGAGAGTGGAACTCTTGCCCTGGTCACTGTCCCTGCTGCCCCAGGGCCAGGCCACCCCTGCCACAGCCTTTCTCCGGCACAACAGTGGCCCTGGCTACTGGCCCAGCTCTCCTGATGCCCCTGCAGTTGTTCCGGTCACCACCTGTGCCACCTGCCAGCCCTCCCCGGCCTCCCTGCTGCATCCTACGCACCTAGGTACACCCCAATATTGCCGAGACAGGTGCCTTCTCCTTCCCCCATCACCTTCATATCTTTGCCCACCTCTGACTTGTCATGGGACCAGGCCTCCCTAGCTGCTGGGCCTCACCCCTGCCCCGGTCCCACAGCCTGGTGCTGCGGCTCCTGCTTTGTGGGCAGCACCCAGCACCCGCGATTGTGCTGCCTAACTTGTGTGCACAGCTCCCCTAACTTGTGTGCACAGCTCCCCTAACTTGTGTTAGGCTCTGCTCCGTGGCTCAGCTTCCCCGACCTGGGCCTTGTGGGGGTGCTGCGTGGGGGCCAGGAGTCTGTCTTGTTCACCAGGGACTCCAGAAGCCCTCCCAGTGCCTGCCACAGGGGAGGCACGAATCAATGTTTCCCAAGGAACGAAAGGCTGCGTGAGCGACAAGCCACTAGCGTCTCTCTTAAGTGGGTCTGCAGCTTCCTGCACAGTGTAACGCGTGGTTAAGCCGCTCGTCCACCTGGACCAGGCAGCACTTCTGTGCAAGGAGGACAGCCACTCTGCACCCCAGCCGACGTGTGGGTGTGGAGTCCTCAGCCTTCACCCACCCTGCTGCCTTCACCTGGTGGAACTGGATGGGCTTCCGACAGGCTCTGAATGTGCATCAGCTCCTTATCCAGACGTAGTAAAAGCTCCCCCTTGCTGCCCGCTTTTAGGTGATAGGAAAGCGTTAGGGTAGCTGAGAACCAGCCTGAATGCTGGAGAGCAATGCGTGTCCAGAGGGGTCCCCGGAGCCGTGGCGAGGCGTCCGTGGGAACTGCGGGAGCTGCAGGGGCCCAGGAGCCGCAGGGGCGGGGGGCCAAGTGCTGCAGGAAGCCCTCCAGGTGATTCAGAGGCCTCTCAGTTTGGGAACCCCTGCTCTCCCGGTGGGGTTAGATAAATAGAGCCACCTGAAGACTTTGAAGGAGGTGTTTGCACCTTTCAGAAGATGCCTTGATGTGGAGATAATTCCTCAATCGCTCCGCTCCCCACCCAGCTGAAGTCAAGCTGGGAATTCGTTCCCAGGCACTGGGATGGCCCGCCTCCCCAGCGCTGCCCCTACCGCACCCCCCCCCCCCCCATAGGCACCTTGATGAGATTAAAAAATACACCCAGACCCTTTTTGTTGACAATTCTCCGTGTCAAATACCAGGGGCCTTCCAGGAGGCTCATTAGCATTCTGTTAATATGTGCATAAAATGTTGTCTGCGTCGGAGCCCAAATACACAGACTAGGAAATCAAAGAGAAACACTTCCCACCTTTTGCTGGCTTCCTCCTGAACAGTTATTTGTTTTAAAACAACTTCCTCGGGAACTTCCTTTCTAAAAGAAACTCCTCTCCATTTTAAAGCAAGATTACCCCTTATTCCCCTCTCCTTAACCCATTTCTGGCAGGGAGCCCTTAATGAGAGGGGGAGATTGCAACTGGCGCTTTCCTGTCCCTCTCTCAAGGCTGTGGGGCAAGGATCTTTAGAAAACACTCTTAGGAAACTTAGTGGCTAAAGATGACTCATGTTTTGTGTGGAATTTATACTAACGGCCCGACAAACGCTTGTGATTTTGTGTCTGGAAAATAATCACTGATGGGCAGATTGTTGATGTGCGATACACTGACAGGAGATTCTCAAATGCCACAAATGCCAGCGGGCATTAAGGAATGGATGTCCTCCTCGAAACAGCTTTATCACCAACATGGAGTAAAGATGGATTTGAGAGTAAAAATGGGAAAACACACCAACTTCAAATGCAAAGGTTTATAGTGTTTAATAATCATTGGCAAATATTGTTGGTAGATTGTTGATGCTTCCAAGAAGTCAAAATAGGATCTTTTTTTTAAGATGTTATTTATTTATTTATTTATTTATTTTTTTAATTAATTTTTATTGGTGTTCAATTTACCAACATACAGAAAAACACCCAGTGCTCATCCCGTCAAGTGTCCACCTCAGTGCCCGTCACCCATTCCCCTCCAACACCCGCCCTCCTCCCCCCTTCCACCACCCCTAGTTCGTTTCCCCGAGTTAGGAGTCTTTATGTTCTGTCTCCCTTCCTGATATTTATTTATTTATTCATGAGAGACAGAGAGAGAGAGAGAGAGAGAGAGAGAGAGAGACAGGCAGAGGGAGAAACAGGCTCCATGCATGGAGCCTGATGTAGGACTCGATCCCAGGACCCCAGGATCATGCCCTGAACCAAAGACAGATGCTCAACCACTGAGCCATCCAGGCATACCAAAATAGGATTCTCTGGACCAAATAAATAAATAGGAAGAAGGAAAGAAAGAAAGAAAGAAAGAAAGAAAGAAAGAAAGAAAGAAAGAAAGAAAGAAAAAACTATGTCTGACACTGATGTCTTGCCGGGTGATGGGTGATGGGTAGCCAGGACCGGCAGGCAACCCTCTGTCCACTCTTGGCTGTCTGTCTGGCCGACAGAAACAACTCCTCCTGGTAACAATACTTAACAACTTTTAGCCACTAGAAGAATCATGTTCTTACTCTTTGGAAGCAACCGGAATATGTGCTGTTGTGTGTACAATATTTACCCTGATGTGGGATGGGCCATGCCCCTCGTTTACATGAATGCAGTCAAGCTGCACTTGAGAGACATTCCCTCTCTTGCTGCTACGGACACCCGGCAGACTTCAAAAATTTTATTTTTAATTATTTGAGAGAGAGAGAGCACCAGCAGGGGGAGCAGCAGAGACAGAGGGAGAAGGAGGCTTCCTGCTCAACAGGGAGCCTGACATGGGACTTGATCCCAGGACCCTGAGATCATGACCTGAGCCAAAGGCAGACACTTAACCCACTGAGCTATCCAGATGCCCCCATTTATTTATTTATGTATTTATTCATCTATTTAAAGAGAGGGGCAGGAGGGCAGAAAGAGGGAGAGAGAGAGAGAGAGAGAGAGAGAGAGAGAGAATCTCAAGCAGACTCCCTGCTGAGCGAGAAGCTCCATACAGGGCTCAATCCTGCGACCCTGAGCTCATGACCTGAGTCGAGATCAAGAGTCGGATGCTCAACCGACTGAGCCCCCTGGGTGCCCCACTGACTTTAAAGTAAGGACCATGGACGGGACAGTTGAACTTCTGCATCCTTAGTGTTCTGCTTCCTTGGCATCTCCCCATTCCTGCCTCAGTTTCCCCCTCTGGGAGGGAGGGGCAGCTGGAGGCGATGACCCCTAGTCTCACTGGCTGTCCCCTTCCGAGGTTCTCAGCATATAACCGTCTTGTGGCACGACACGCGTAGGTCACGTTGTCCTCAGCCACCAAAGCTAAGGACTTGAGTGTGTGGCAGGCAAAGGCTCTGCTCTAAAACGTACTTTTGAAATCAACTTTTGAGGGATTGGACTGACTTTATACACTTTATATACTTTATACGCTTCCTGGAGGCAGGAGAGTGAGTTTCTAACTCAGAAAACGACTCCGCATCTCCTGGCTCACGCACTTAGACGTGATGTACAGGCCCCTTCCCAGAGGGCGGCTCTCCGCCCGAGGAGCCGCACCTACACTGCAAGCCTACTTGAGAGGGACAGGGGGGTCTTTTGGCAAAAGGTAAAGGAATTGTTTCTGCTTTATTTTCTGTGGATAAGCTAACTATATTGCACTGAATATATAAAAAAGTGTATTTATTTCGTAGCACAGTGAAGGTCCACAAACATTCCACCGTAGTTAATGCTGGAGGAAGGTAACTCATTCCCAGGGTTTTGTAAGGAAGTAGTATGAGGGAGGCAGTTTCCAATCCGTTCAGGAAGGAACTTGTATTTTCCAGTTAGAGGAATTAGCACTGAGAAAGCTGGAGTGTAAAAAAAAGAAAAGAAAAGAACAAAAAGAAAGAAAGCTGGAGTGTTTACTCAAGACAGTACCCTCTCCCCCCCATGGGGAGTTCTGCACGGTTTTCTTTATCTCTCTCTTTTTTTTTTTTTTTTTGCATGGTTTTCAAACAACAGTATCAAGCTTCTTTGCTTACTTAATTGCAATCATGAATAAACTTTAGGCTTTTAATAAATGTACGTCGATTTGAATTAGTTGGACTTTAAAAGTGGGTTAGTTCCTCACTGGTGTATTTTGTTGATTTCTCATTCAGCATTTCCATGGTGCGGTTCCTGATCCAGAGACTCAGCTTGCAGTGAGAATTTTAAAACACATGTGATTTTGGGTATACTGTGCTACATTTGCTAAATTGCTACATTTAAATTTGGTGTTACTTTTTAAAAAAAAGATATTATTTATTCATTCACGAGAGACACAGAGAGAGGGGCAGAGACACAGGCAGAGGGAGAAGCAGGTTCCATGCAGGGAGCCTGATACTGGACTCGATCCCAGGACGCCAGGATCACGCCCTCGGCCAAAGGCAGAAGTTCAACCACTGAGCCACTCAGATGTCCCTTGGTTTTACTGTTTTGTGGTATCACTTTTTCCTTCATTTAAAAACTCTAGACTTTCACATTTAAGAAAATGAATAGGTATTAATGTCAAGTGGACTTTTGGACTTGCAGAGTTAACAAAGTGTAATTCAAAGAATCCACATGCTGAGTGGGAGCTAGGGTGGCACTTAACCACCCGGCCCTGCTGCTGCAGCACCGCCCCCCCCCCGCCGCCCCCACCATGCCTCCTCAAGCCCCTAAGGTGCAGATTCTCTTTTCATGTGTTATGAGACCTACAAGTGTGTTTCCTGGGCACCACTGTCTTTGCAATGAAATTCGAAGCCCATTTCGTTTTCTTTATGGGTAACAATTAGCATGCATGCCAATTGTGTTTCTCATCCGTAGTAGCATTCTGATGATGGCATTCATCATTAAGAGCAGGAAGTCAAAAAAAAAAAAAAAAAAAAAGAGCAGGAAGTCTCTGGTCTAGAGGAAAGAACTACAGAAGCACAGAATAAGATATTTTAGGAAAAGCTAATTGATTTTTATTCTCCAAGGTCTGATACTAGCCCCAGACTGACCCAGTCTACAGAATATTGTGTTTTCCAATCTCTACCTCCAGAAAAGAACCTAATTTAGGATTTTAGCATCCCCTGTTTGAATCCTCTGCCTTTGAATCCTCTGCCTCCTCTTTAGAGGGCAGATTGTAATCTTTCCATTTTTCTGAAATTATCAACTAGCCTTTGTCACAGAATTAGAGATCTGTAAACTTGCTCTCTCAAGAGCTGATCATTCCCAAGATAAAATTGTTAACTCAAATTATTTTAATATAATAAATGTGAATATTTAATTAAAAATTTTTTTTTCATCGTGGTAGTATATTCCTTAATTCTCTTTTTTTTAAACATTTTTTTTATCTTTATTTATTTATGATAGTCACAGAGAGAGAGGGAGAGGCAGAGACACAGGCAGAGGGAAAAGCAGGCTCCATGCACCGGGAGCCCAATGTGGGATTCTATCCCGGGTCTCCAGGATCGCGCCCTGGGCCAAAGGCAGGCGCCAAACCGCTGCGCCACCCAGGGATCCCATATTCCTTAATTCTCATCCCTTATTTCCCCATTGTCCCCCCCACCTCCCCTCTGGTAACATCAGTGTGTTCTCTGTATTTAAGAGTCTGTTTCTTGGTTTGTCTCTCTTTTTTTCCCCCTTTGCTCAATTGTCTTGTCTCTTAAATTCCACATATGAGTGAAATCATATGGCATTTGTCTTTCTTTGATTGACTTATTTCCCATAGCATTATTCTCTCTAGCTCCATCCATGTAAGTGCAAATGATGAGATTTCATTTTTTTTATGACTGAGGAATATTCCACTGTGTGTGGATGAGATATATAATATATATATATATATATATATATATATATTATATATCTCATCTTCTATATCCATTCGTCAGTTGATGGACACTTGGGCTGCTTCCATAGTTTGGCTATTATTGATAATGCTGCAATAAACATAGGGGCAAGTGTATCCCTTCAAATTAGTGTTTTTTGAATTTTTTTGGTAAATAACCATTAGTGGAATTACTGGATCATACGGTAGTTCTATTTTTAACTTTTTTTTTTTTTAAGATTTTATTTATTCACTCATAGAGACACAGAGAGAGAATGAGAGGCCGAGACACAGGCAGAGGGAGAAGCAGGCTCCACCCAGAGAGCCTGACGCGAGACTTGATCCAGGGTCTCCAGGATCACGCCCTGGGCTGCAGGCGGCTCTAAACCTCTGCACCACGGGGGCTGCCCTATTTTTAACTTTTTGAGGAAACTCCATACTGTTTTCCACTTGGGCTGCACCAGTTTGCATTCCCACCAACAGCGCAGGAGGGATCTTTTTTCTCCACATCCTCACTAACATCTGTTGTTTCTTGTGTGGTTCATTTTAGCCATTCTGACAGGTGTGAGGTAACATCTCATTGTGGTTTTGATTTGTATTTCCCTGATGATGAGTAATGTGGAGCATCTTTCATGTGTAAGTTGGCCACCTGGATGTCTTCTTTGGAGAAATGTCTGTTCACGCCTTCTGCCCACTGTTTAGTTGGATTATTTGTTTTTTGGATATTGAGTTGTATCTGTTCTTTATATATTTTGGATACTAATTCTTTAATGGACCTGCCATTTACAAATATCTTCTCCCATTCAATAGGTTCCCTTTTAGTTTTGTTTCCTTCACTGTGCAGAAACTTTTTATTTTGATGTAATCCCAATAGTTTATTTTTGTTTTTATTTCCCTTGCCTCAGGTGACATGTTTGGAAAAATATTGCCAGAGCCAATGTCAGAGACTTCACTGCTTGTGCTCTCTTCTAGGATTTTTATGGTTTCAGGTCTCACATTTAGGTCTTTCATTGATTTTGAATTTATTTTTGTGTATGGTGTAAGAAAATGATTCAGTTTCATTCTTCTGCATGTGACTGTCCAGTTTTCCCAACACCGTTTGTTGAAGAGACTGTCTTTTTCCCATTTGATACTCTTTCCTGCTTTGTTGGAGATTAATTGACCATGCATTTGTTGGTTTATTTCTCGGTTTTCTATTTTATCCCATTGATCTATGTGTATTTTTATGCTAGCATCATACTGTTTTAATTACTACCACTCTATAATATAACTTGAAATCTGGAATTGTAATACCTTCAGATTTTTTTTTTTCAAGATTGCTTTGGCTATTTGAAGTCTTTTGTGGTTTCATACAAATTTTAGGATTATTTATTCTAGTTCTGTGAAAAATGCTATTGGTATTTTGATAGTGATTGCATTAAATGTGTTTGGGTTCATCATTGAGTTCAATGATGTTGGCAGTGGGTTTCTCACCTATGGCCTTTATTATATTGAATTATGATCCCTCTAGGCCTATTTTGCAGAGAGTTTTTTTTTTTTTATCATGAATGGATGTTGTTAAACGTGAATAATTTAGTAGGAACTGAGACATAAGTGAAAGCACTAGCATCTGGCAGATTTTGGTGGGTTTGGAAGATATCATTAATTATTTTCAGCACAGTACTTTTTGCTAGTCATAGTGGCATTAATCTACCTGTATTATTTTGCTCAAATGAGTACATGAGATGTATGCATATGTATGTATTTGTGCATATGTGTGTATCTTTTAAAATCATACTACAAAGAAAGATCAACTCTATAGATCATCATTTTTTAAATGATTTTTTAAAAAAGATTTTATTTATTCATTCACAAGAGACACAGAGATAGAGGCAGAGACATAGGCAGAGGGGGAAGCAGGCTCCTTGCAGGGAGCCTGATGTGGAACTCCATCCTCAGATCCTGAGATCACTACATCTGAGCTGAAGGCAGATGCTCAACCACTGAGCCACCCAGGCATTACTATAAATCATCATTAATGCATCACTGAGGCACATGTAATGATGTCTCTTCTAAGTATGACTTAACTATCCAGTACTTCCTGCCATTTGGAACTTTGCTGATAACAATAACTAAGCCAAATGACCTTAAATAACCAAAATACACATCACAGAGTCCATGGACTACATAAACATAATTAGTGACGTATTGATAGAAATGTAACAGCAGCAAGCACTCATAGAGGATGTACTGCAGCCCACCTCTCAGTAATTTGTAGTATCAACAAACTTGGGTCTTGAGGAAACCACGGAAGTGAGGCACTGCTGTCTTCACACCCATTCCACAGAGGAGGAAAACCAAGTGAAGACTGAGTGACTTGTTGAAGTCATGTAGTTTGTAAGAGGCACAGCTGGAACTGAACCCAGATAGGTGCCTCTAGACTCCAGCTCCTAAACACTACTTCATTTGACCTTTCAGCCTTTCAAATGACCCTGGTGTAAAGGCATTCATGTAAACTCGGACATTTCCCCTGCAGGCAGGATAGACATTCATCTGGACTTTATGGAGAATCTTAATTGTCTACATAGTTGGCCAATTATCTGCTTCCTTTGTCATTGTTGCTTCTAAAGTATGGTCATTACATGCAGTTTTTTACACTCTTATTTTCTATCAGCTCTAAGCTGGTTAGAACCTGTGAATTCAAAATGGTCAGAGTGACAGTCTGAGAGCAAGCCAGCTGGCCTGATCCTGCCGCTGTCACCCCAGTAAGTGCAGAGGAGTCCTTTGTGGTCCTGGAGACCCGGCTGCATATCAAGAAATGTTCCACTGTGTCTGAAATCCAGCAAGGTTCTGGACAGGGTCTGCCTGGGGCTGCATTCACACACCCTCAGAGGCTGAGATCATGTGGGAGCCGAGACTGCCAAGGAAACTGTGATGAGGACTCCAGTGCCACCCAGGCCCCCAGGAGCACCCCAGACATGTGCCCCATACAAAGGACTGAGCCCCTGATGGACCCACTGCAGGAGAGAATCTTGGGGTTTCATGTAAGATTCATTCCACCTGTGCCCCTGGGAACCTGCAAGAGCAGCCCTGACTTATGGGCCAGCAGAGCTGTGAGCCCCAAGGGCAGCACCCCTCCTTCTCATCTGACCCTGGGAGCCATCGGGGTTGACAGGACAGGAAGCAGGGCGAGGCCAGCGCCCTCAGGTCACCTGTAGTGGAGGGACGACGGACCCCACGTCCGTCACCAATGTGGGAGAACGGCCAGGGTGGTGGGGACCTGGCCCACTGCAGAAAACCAGTGACCGGAGGGCGGTTGTTGAAGGCCAGAGGCAGCCGGGGCTCTGGGGACCACATGGGACAGACTCAGGGCTCGGTACCAAGTGGAGCGTGTGCCACGTGTGTGGACACGTCCTTGGCTGGCTCCCACTCCTCGCCCTGTCCCCTCTCTGGACTGGCTAAAAAGGCTCACCGTTCTCTCTGTCAAGTGCAGGTTTGGAAGGTATTATACCATTGTAATGATCCCCGTGGAATTGCTGAACGGAGGCCACAGGAATCAACTGAATGCAGAAAGCCAAATTATGCAAGTTTATTTATTTATTTTTAAAAAATTACTTATTTATTTTGGGGAGGAGAGGCAGAGAGAATCTCAAGCAGACTCACCACTAAGCATGGAGTTCAAGGTGAGGCTCGATCTCACAACCCTGAGGTCATGACCTGAGCTAATATCCAGAGTCCACCACTTAACTGATTTAGCCTCCCAGGTACCCCAAATTATGGAAGTTTAATGTATAATAAGCCTGGAAAAATAAACTAGTGAAGAGATGTGCTACGGAATAGGTGCCTTGCACTAACACTTCATACACTCCCCAGCTACAGGTGAGGCGAAGAGTGCATGATGGGTTCTTTCTTTCTTCTTTCTTTCTTTCTTTCTTTCTTTCTTTCTTTCTTCTTTCTTTCTTTCTTTCTTTCTTTCTTTCTTTCTTTCTTTCTTTTTCTTTCTTCTTTCTTCTTTTTCTTTCTTTCCTTTCTTTCCTTCAAGATTTTACTTATTTATTCATGAGAAACACACACACAGAGAGGCAGAGACATAGGGGGAGAAGCAGGCTCCCTGTGGGGAGCCTGATATGGGACTCAATCCTGGGACCCTGGATCACGCTCTGAG
Organism: Vulpes vulpes; assembly: GCF_048418805.1. Lineage (NCBI taxonomy): Eukaryota > Metazoa > Chordata > Mammalia > Carnivora > Canidae > Vulpes > Vulpes vulpes. Next base: position 67,480,853 of record NC_132780.1, read on the forward strand.
CCAAAGGCAGATGCTCAAATGCTGAGCCACCCAGGGATCCCGGTAGGATGTTTCTTATTGAGCATTTGTTCATCTCAGTGATGGTGGAGGGTTAATTTTTGCCTCTTGGGAATAAAGGATATAATCAGAGACACAGCACTTAGGTTTAAAACAGAAACTTTGTAAAAAAAAAAAGAAAAGAAAAGAAAGAAAACCTTTATATACAATGAAATAAAACTTCATAAGAAAGACAACAAAATTCAAAAACAATACATGTGGAAACATGATGGAAGTTTGCATCCAGAAAGCATATGGGTTGATATGAATGAATATATAACCAATACTTTACTAAACAAAGAATGAAAGAGTACTAACAGTTCCACATCAACAATCCCTTATGTTTACAGATTATAATAAGCGTTTTAGAAGTCATGTTTTATGTCCTCTTTCCAGATGGAACAGGGCAGAGCTAGAACGAATCAGGCAGGAGGGAACAGAAACAACGGATTTCTGCATAAAAACATTCAGCTATACTAGTAAATTTAAATTATAGACACTTGAGTTATTACTATCTAGCTTATCAAAGGAGCCAAACTAAAAATTCCTGACAGGGATAGGCTATGGGTGAGTCAAGTAAGCAGCTTCTCATTCTGGAGAGCAGGCTGGCCCTGGACAGCTGTGCACCTTCCCCACTCTCTGGCTCATGATAACCCAAGGTACGCAGGAAATATTTTTAATGATGGTGTTATTAGCCTTTATATTAGCAATAACTTAATGTCTCACTATTGGTCAATGCCCATATCATAGAACATTATGCTTGGTTTTTCATATAATGCTGGCCCCCCGGTTGGATGGAAGTCTGAGGGTAGAAACTCGATCTTAACTATTTTTGTGTCCTCAGCAGGACCTGGCACATAAACAATCAGTGAATATTTACTGAATGGAAGTTAGCTGAAGCAAGGTAGTTAATAGGATGTAATAATGTAACCTTAATAATTATATAAAACTTGGATTACATAGAAAGGCACACACCATAAAATTACAAAACTAAAATAGTGAACTGCATGCACCAGCTCCAGGTGAGTAGAGTACAGCTGTCCACAGTTACCACGAGAGCCCGCCTGGAGTAGCAGCAGTCCGGCGAGCCTGGGTGGGCTCCCATGAGGTCCTGGGTTTGTTTCTGAACTGTGTCTCCCCTATAAAAAGAAATACCCATTTTGCAAGGTTCTAGTAAACTGACCAGAATGCAGACCAGGTTTTGAATTAAAACATGTCCGATACATAATAGTTGAGTTAAGTAATGAAAGTAGAACCCAGCAGAGCGCCTGGTACTTGGTTGGTGCTCCCTTTAATTGCTTTTTTTAGAAATACAAGAGACAAAGAGCTAGGTAAAGAGTTAATAATTTTGTCTTACTGGTTTATTTTTATAGAATTGACTATAGTAATACACACTGAAAAGAAAAAGACATAGAAAGGAGCTGATGCATTTTGGAAAATCTCAAATGAAAAGTAGATGCAATGTTTTAAACATGATTTTTAAATCCTGTTACCTAGGCAACCTATCCAGCTTGCCTCATTCCCCTCAGCTTCTGGAAGGCTGAAGATTTACTTCTTAGATTTCTAGAGTAGAAAGGGGCCTATATATTGTTCTAAACTTACACATATGGTCTGAAGGAGAGTGACACATATATAATCACAGTTTTTTTTTTTTTTTGGTAATACTGAACTTAATTGAGTGTTTAGGATGGGGAATCCAACATGTGTTTGTACCTTCAGCACTAGCAGTTAGGATACAATGTAACAACAGCCAGCACCTGTCTTTGCAGACCACCCAGGGGACAACACCATGGGGCATGCACCTGTTCAACTGTCCCTCACAGCTCCACCGGTAGGCTCTGGTGTTGCCCTTCCCTTCCACAGATGAGAAACATGAAATACATAGAGGTCACAGGACTTCCCAGAAACCTAACTAGAAAGCACCGGGGCTGGGAGTTGAGCTCTGGAAGTCTGGTGACAGGATCTCAGCCCAGTAAGGGGCAGAGGCATATTAGCTGGCATAATCTCTAAAATGTGAAAGGTATGAAAATAGAGATATATATGTGATTTTTGGTGGAAGATGATCCCACAAGGCAATCAGTTGGTGGAACCCCAAGTACATGGCCCTCTGGGACTCTAGGTTGATGAACAGTAGAGTCCACATTGCACCGCATTGTGCGATGCAAGCACCGCATGCATCCTGTATCAGCTCTGAGGCTCACCGTAAGTGACCACAAAGAGAGTGGCTGACGACACATTTTATTCCCTCACAGCTCTGGAGTGAAGAAGTCTGAAATCAGAGTGTCAACCTCTCCAAAGGGCAAAAGATGCGAAAATCAGGACATTATGGACAAGAGAAAAAGCCAAGGCCATGACTGCAACAACTTGATATGATGCCTCACAAAGATCCCAAGGCCAAGGAGGCCAGTCACATGAGGACCTTTTCAAAAGACTAAGGGTGAGCCTCAGACCCCATCAATCAGTTCTGGAGCCTCTAAGGAGCTTCAGGGTATTGGCCCAGGGACATCTCAGCAGGATCCAGTGGTAGAGAAGGGTCATCTCAAAAAGGAGACTCTCAGGGAGTCTCCTGCACCCGTCTTCCCTCCTGGGTCCTGCCCAGTGTCCCAGAGAGGTGCGGCCCCTCTGGCAGCTGCAGGGTACCAGTGGCTCAAGATTTCTGCCCCAAGGCCTCTCAGCAGGGGGCAACAACTAATACCTCCAATCCCAGGGGGTGAGGAGGCCATCACTCTCACCTGTACCCTGGGAAAAAAAGGGGCTGGGAAAAAGGGGAGGGTGGAGCATCGTAGGGAGGGAGGAAGACTTGATATAGATCAAAACTAGAAAAAAAAAAAAAAAAACAACCTGGTGCCAGTGTTGCCGTGACCGAGCGTGGTTCTCACATTGTTTGCTTAAATGGAGACTTTGGGTCTCTGTCTCAGGGGGCCTTCTAGAAATGACTGGAGGGGCGGTGGGTGCTGGCTGAGCCCGGACGGGCCCGGGCAGCACCCCTTCTCCCCCAAGCTGACTCCCCGGTGCTCTGACTCCCAGGGTAGCCTGAGGCCTGCCCCAGGCAGAACCAGAACCCTCCATTTCCAGGCTGGGAAACGGCCGAGGGTGCTTGAGCCGAACCACGTGCAGGCCGTTCTTCAGCCATTTCTACCACGATAGCGGAATTGAACACATTGGCCAAATAAAGTTGAAATTTTACAAAAAAAAAAAAAAAAATGCTGGCAGCAAGAGCGCCATGAAGCACCTGAATAGAGGCATCATCCATGCCCGGGCCCTAGTCAGAGAGTGCCTGGCAGAGACAGAGCGGAACGCCCGCACGTAACAGGATGCAATTCCACCGCCGAGTCTGGACGTTTCCTGGCCACTGCAGAGCACCTGCTTCTCCCTGGCCTTTACACCGAGTTGCACTTCCCAACCTGGGCTTCCTGTCCTGTGTCCCTTGATGGGTGCCCTCCAGGAACCAGGGGGCGGCTCTCACTCCAGCCGACAGCACTTGACTGGGACTCTTTCAAGAGTTAGTAGTGAGGTCACTGTGAGTCCTGCCCATGACCTGCCAACAGTGTTGATCCAACTGGAGCTTGCTCCTTTCTGTGGCCCCCACCACTCAGCACTTACCCAGGACTTGTCACCACCTTTCTTAGATTCCTCCCCTAGCAAGGCCTCCCTAGGCCTGTCACCTCCCTGCCTTGTCTCCTGGGCCATAGCGACTCTTTTTTCAGTCAGTGTCTTTTGCTAAATATGCCCTTTTTGTATAAATAAAAGATAATTTGGAGTTGTTCTCTCAAAAAAAAAAAAAAAAAAAAAAAGACCTCTGTGGGTGAGGTCTTTGTTTCATGGACTGAATCCCATCGAAATCCATGGGAGATGCACAACGTTTTGAGAAAATTACTTCTGCAGAAGCCTGCCAGCTTGGGCAGAAAGGAATGAAGGGAGTACAAAATGCAAGGAGGCTGTCCAACCCCCCAAATCTTACTGTCAGGAAGCAGGTTGAGAAAATGGCTCAGCTGCAAACAGGTGCTGCCTTTTGTTTCAAAGCCAGGAAGACTCAGAAAGCAGAACCAAGAGTTGAGAGGGTGAAGCCATGAGAATTACTCCCAGGCCTTGAAATCTCATCAATGAGCTTCCAACCTTGCCCATTTGGATTCAGAGACTCCTTTAGACCTTCCATTTTCTCTTTTTGGAGCAGAACTGTCTGTGGCTGTGTTCAGCTGCCTGTCCCATCAGGCCATGCACAGTGTGTTGGGAGCAAATAACTCTTCTTTTTGGTTTCACAGGCCCATAGATGGGCAGAAATTGTGTCCCAGCAAATGAACTTAGTAATTAAACCAGGAGCCTTCTGCGATCTTTGACCTGATTTCAATAATGACAGCTGATGCTATGACAAGAGAATCTTGGGAACCTTGGGAGGTTCTGAATGTCTTGCACGTGGGAGGCACATAAACATAGGCACCAGAGGGCGGATGGTGGCAGATGGACTCCAAGGTGGTCCTTACAATTCTTGCTTCCTTGTATTTATTCTTTTGTGTAATCCCCAACCCTGAATCAGGACCTGTGACTTGTTCCTACCCAATGGCAACAATGATGGATGCCACACTGGGGATCACAGAATATCGCATAAGACTCCATCCTGTTCACTTCCTTTGTTGACTTTGAAGAAGCTAACTGCCATAAATCCTGTAATGAAAAGAACTGCATGCTGCCAACATGCTAGTGAGCCAGGATGCTCATGCTTCCATGGTCAGACCCCTAGATGACACTGCAGCCCCACCAGCACCTTAACTACAACCTTGAGACTGAGCTGCATACCCAGCTAATCCATTTCTAGGCTTCTGACTCAGACACCGTGAGATCATGGATGTGTGTTGTTCTAAGCTGCTACAGCTGGGGTAATGTGTTACTCAGCAATAAATAACAAATATGTGCAATTTACTCCATTTAATTCCACTAATAACACTAAAGAGTGTGATGCCAGGACATAGTTAATATGGCTACATGGTTATTGGTTTGCATAGTTTTTATTAATCTGAACAAATCTTTAGAATATTAATAGCCCAGTTCATTCATGAAATAGATAAAAGTTAAGAGTTTTAAACAATTTTGCACATAGTGGTAGTTCCTCTATATATTTAGTCCTTAAATTAGTTGTTGGAATTAGTAGATAAAACTTTAAGACTTATGGGGTACAAAAGGATTTTTTAACATGCATCGATTTCTTACTGTGTGCCTGCTGCAGGCATATCACAGATAGTGGCTTGCCTTCAGAACAATCCTGGGAGGAAGCTGTTTTCACTGTTTCTGCTTGAAAAACTGAGGGTTTGAAAGGTTAAGCAACTTGCCCAAAGCTGAGCTTGGATCTGAGTCCAAGTTAGATGGAGCCCCAAAACTTACGTTCCTTTCATATGTTTTGCTGCTTAGTTTTGAAGTTTTTAAATTAGAAAAGTAGAAGATCCTTTTACCCCAGTTTTATTCATCTATTTATTTTACCAGTACACTTATAAAAAGATTTATTTATTTATATGAGAGAGAAAGAGAGAGTGTATGTGCATGTGATTGGGGGGAGGGGCAGAGGGAAAGAAACTCAAGCAGACTCTTCACTGAGCATGGAACCCAACTAGGGATTGGATCTCACTACCCTGAGATCACAACTGGAGCTGAAACCAAGAGTCGGGATGCTTAACGAAGTGCCCCTACTAGTACGTTTTCAAAATAAAGATCTTTAAATATTTTACAATTTTCATAATTATGTTGAACACATGAAATAAAAATGCAAGAACTTTCACCAAACATTTTTGGGTGTCTTTTATTAAATATTTACAAATACAAAATAAATAATTTTAATTTTGCTAGCTGTTAGCCACATTATTTCCCTTTATTATTTCCATAAATATTTGCATCACAAAGAATACTACAGTCTGTGTTTATTCTGGATATGAATGAGCTTTAATGTTGATTTATTAAAGCACTTCAAGTGTAATTTTCAAAAAAGTTAAAAACATGGTTAATGCACAAGGAAAAAATGAACATGTAGGAAACATCAACGAAATAAAGGGCTGATCTTTTGAAAAGATAAAGTTTGCAAAAATAAAAAATAAATTTATTTGAGAGAGGACTCAAATAAAATTAGAAATTAAAGAGGAGATGTTACAAAGGATCACAAGAGACTACTATGAATAATTATGCTCCAAGAAATCGGTTAACCTAGAAATGGATGAATTTCTAGAAACATACAAACTGCCAAGACTGATAAATTATTGAACACTACATTTGAAACTAATGATGTACCATATGTTGGCTAATTGAATTTATTTTTTTTTATTTTTTATTTTTTTTGGCTAATTGAATTTAAATTAAAAAATGGGTCACGATGAAACAGAAAATAGGAATAGACCAATTACTAATAAAGTGATTGAATCATTAATCAAAAACCTCCCAACAAAATCCAGTACCACATGGTTTCACTGGTGATTTCTACCAAATGTTCAAAGAATAATTAATACCAATCCTTTTCAAAGAGTTCTAAGAACTAGAAGGAATTCTTCCAAACTAATTTTATCAGGCCAGTGTTACCTTGATACCAATACCAGTCAAGGAGGCTATAGGGAAACTTACAGGCCAGTATCTCTGATGAAAACATATGCAAAAATAATCAACAAAGTGTTATCAAATCAAATTTTAAAAATACATTTAAATGATCATATCCTACGATCAAGTGCATTTTCTCCCAAGAATGCAAGGATGGCTTGTCATATGTACATCAGTCAATGTGATCTACCACATAAACAAAGTGAAGGATAAAAATCATATGAGGATCTCAAAAAATGCAAAAAAAATTAGTTGACAAAATTGAACATCCGGATATTTATGATAAAAAGTCTGAACAAGTGAGTATAGAAGGAACATTTCTCAGCAGAATAAAGGCCTTACAGGACAAGCCATAGCCATATCATACTCAATGATGAAGAGCTGAAGGCTTTTTCTCTAAGATCTGCAACAAGACAAGGATGCTCACTCTTGCCATTTTTTTTCAACACTATATTAGAAGTCCTAGCCAGAACAATTAGGCAAGAGAAAGAAATAAGAGACATCCAAATTGCAAAGGAAGAAGTAAAACTGTCACTATTTGGAGATGACATAATATTATATATAGAAAACCTAAAGAATTCACTGAAAAACTCTTAGGACTAATAAAAGAATTCAGTAAAGTTGCAGGAGACAAAATCTGTTGTATTCCTGTATAGTAATAACGAATTCGCAGGAAGAGAAATTAAGAAAATCGCATTTGTAATTTCATCAAATAAAATACTTAGGAATAAATTTAACTAAGGAGAAAAAAGAAATTGAAAACTACAAGACATTAATGAAAGAAACTGAAGAAGGCAGTATGGGAAAGCTGAATAAATGGGAAGCCATTCCATGCTTATCGATTGGAAGAATATTGCTAAAATGTCCACACTACCCAAAGCGATCTACAGATTCAGTGCAATCCCTATCAAAATTCCAATGACATTTTTTTTTTTACAGAAATGGAACAAACAATCCTAAAATTTGCATGTAACTACAGAAGACCCCAAGCAACCAAAACAATCTTGGATAATTTGTCATGGTTTAAGAATATCCCTAAAGCAAGTTTATATTTATAGATTTCTTTCTGGGAAATCAACATAAGTGAGCTATTACCCGAGAAAAAGGAGAATCTTCCAGGAAACTCAAGGTTTGTGTAGGAAAAATTCTCCTGGATGCCTCTATTCTTCTGAGAGGTGTCATTCCCACACAATGAAAGGGAAAGGGGAACAGTAAACATGCTCTCTGGACATCTAAAGAAAGAGAAAGGAGAGAGAGAGAGAGAGAGAGCAGAAGGCTGCAAATCTTTTTCCGGGGTGGTGGTTATTCTATTTGGGACTAGGCTTATTCAAACATAATTACTAAGAGAAGTGGGTCAAGTTGAAATTTCTATGAAGCTGGCTTGGGGTGGAGCGGCTTGGAACAGAAGTCGGTTGCTTTTTATTTTAAACTCTTATGAACAATGTGATTTTTTAAAAAAAACCATGCATACATATCAAAGTGATATTTTAAAACAAAATTGTGAGGAAATCTAAGATTTTAGATTCAAAACGGACTGAAGATGCCATCTAATCCAACTCATTGTATGGAGACGTTTTAGTGTCAGGGTCAGAAATGCTGGGTTAAGACTAAAAATAATGAATAGGATATATATGGATATCTATATCTATATCTATATCTATAGTCTATTCTGAATTCAAGTGTTTCTAGTTCATTTAGAATCAATGGGATAGAGTGATATCATTATTAAAGCTTAATCAAGCTATTGTAACTTGATATTCAGGGGACAACACCAGAAATATAACAATGAGAATATATTTGAATTTTCATCGAGAAAGAACAAAGTCACAGATATGGCAAGGCACAAACCAGAAGACAAGACGGCCTCGGAGGGAAAATGCCACCAAGCACTTCGGTTCCTTTTAGGATTATTTATTTATTTATTTATTGGAGTTCAATTTGCCAACATATAGCATAACATCCTGCCAAGCGCCCCCCTCAGTGCCCCCGTCACCCAGTCACCCCCCCCCCTCCCTTTCCACCACCCTTTGTTCATTTCCCAGTTAGGAGTCTCTCATGTTCTCTCTCCCTTTCTGATATTTCCCACTCATTTTTTCTCCTTTCCCCTTTTAGGATTATTTAAAGTGATTTGTTGTCATCTCCTTAAACTTCATCAGGGGTGACACTGTCATATGTTATCTATAACATACGTTTATGATCAAATATATTCTCTTCTTCTCCGAAAAGGAACATTGCATATAAAGAAATCATAAATAAATAATTCCCAAGTCTTGGGGAATGCTTGGCAGTCTCTGCTCGCCCAAGCATCTAAAGTGGACTCTCTGAAATGAAATTTACCCTAAACCACTTTCTCACTCACTTCCTAAAATGTTTAAGGTAAACAAGCTTAAAAGGCACGATTGTTGGAAGTTCCTTTGCATAGCTCCCTAAGTTCCAAAGCCGGCCTCTGTGTGTGGTCTGTTACCTGTGGATTCCCCAGGCCCCCAGGTCCCCAGGCCCGGGAGAGGATTGGGCCTGGCTGCACCCCGCGGGCCGGGCGGGCCTCCCGCTGTCGCCGCCCCCGAGGCCTTCACGGAGGAGGCGCCGCCGGGGATGCTCCGGGACCTCGCCCGCGCGCGGACGGTGCCACCTGCCCCACGGGCATTGGTCGAATCACGGTCCAGGCGTTCGGGGAAAGAACTGTCGCCCCCAGAATGAAGGGCAGCTCTAAGCATCTTAAATAGTTCAGACACAAAGTCACAGAGGGGCCGTGAACCCTCGTTTGACAAACCACTACTGCTACTTGAAAACAGATTTCTAAAGACTAGTTTAAAATCTAAGGGAGGGATCCCTGGGTGGCGCAGCGGTTTAGCGCCTGCCTTTAGCCCAGGGCGCGATCCTGGAGACCCGGGATCGAATCCCACGTCGGGCTCCCGGTGCATGCAGCCTGCTTCTCCCTCTGCCTCTCTCTCTCTCACTGTGTGCCTATCATAAATAAATAAAAAATAAAAAAAAATAAACATAAGGGAGCACCAAGGAACACGCGGTTATTCGGAAGAGTGGACTTTTACGAGAAACCAGTCCACAGGGCTCCGTGGAGAGCGGCCTGGTACTCACATCTGCGTGTTCAGGGGAGACGTGAGAACGTGCGAGATCACAGAATCCCAATTTTCTCTTTTTTACCCTGGAGTCTTCCTATTGGGATGCCAGTAATTGCGGCTTCTAATGGCACAACTGGAAGGGGGCCAGAGGCGCGCAGCAGGTTTACGGCGGCCCGCGGGGCTCCGGGCGGGTCGGGGCTCCCCGCCGCGCGCTCATTAGCGCCCACTCTCCTTAATGGCTTCCTGTGGCTGGATGTTTACTTGTCATTTGTTGTCGCCTTTGTTTCCCCGCTACCGAACCGCAGGCGGACCGACCGCGACTTCTCTTTCCTGCCCGGCAGCTTGCTCCTGGGGTGACCAGGCGCCCCCGCGGCCCCCCCACCCCACCCCGCGCGCGCCCCGGGCGCCCAGCTTGCACCCGCGCACAGCGAAACCCCCTCCCCACCGCGCCCCGCGTGCACCCCACGCGGTGCGGCCCCGGCATGGCTGTCCCTCCATGCCCTGACCCCCACCCCACCCCCCACATGCACCCCCCGCAGCGCCTCCCCGGCGGCGACTCCCTGCCTGCACGTCCCCTCCGCGCCCGGCCCCGCCCCTGCCCCACGCACCGCAGATCCCCGCAGTTCTCCGCACCCCTGCACGCACCCCACGCAGTCCCCCCTGCGCAGCGCTGCGGCTCCTTCACCCCGCGCAGCGCCCCACCCCGCGCGCCGTCTCCCCGCGTGCCCCTCGCGCACGCACGTGCCCCCCGAGTGTCCCCCGCGTGCACCCCACGCGGTGCCGCCCGCGCACGGCTGTCCCTCCATGCCCTGACCACCCCCCATGCACCACACTACAAACAAGCCCACCTCCCAGCCCGCCGCATGCACCCCACGCAGCGCCTCCCCTCACCCCCGCAAGCGCCTCCCCGCGCAGCGCCTCCCTGCCTGCACCGGCCCCCCCTCCCCCGCGCCCGGCCCCGCCCCTGCCCCTGCCCCGCGCACCGCAGACTCCCGCACTTCTCCGCACCCCTGCACGCACCCCACGCAGGCCCCCCTGCGCAGCGCTGCCGCTCCTGCACCCCACGCAGCGCCCCCCTCCCCGTGCCCCCCCCCCGCGCACGCACGCGCGCCCTGCTCAGGGCCTCCCCGCGTGCCCCCGAGTGTCCCCCGTGTGCCCACGCGCGCACCTACCCCGAGCTCCGGCGCTTCCCCAGTGGGACCTCGGAGCAGCTGGGAGCAGGGCTGAGGAATCCCGGGCAGGCATTCCCGCTGGCGCCGCTGTGTGTCCCTCTCAAATGTGTTTTAGCATCGGAACGACCCAGGAATTGGGGGGCCCGGACCCCGCAGCCCCTCTGTCTTGGTGGGTGGGAGCAGTGCCAGCCCCTGCCAGCCCCCCGGGGACATGGGAAACGCAGAGCAGGACAGAAGGGGACCCCCACACCCTGTGCCCCCCGCCCCGCCCCTGCGCTTGCTTCCCTGTGCCCCAGCGGGCCCCCGTGATGACCGTCACGACAGCTGTCCCTTTCCTGTCGAGGCCACTCTGTTCCGAGCAGAGCCCCAGGAGCAGCCAGGTGGAGGAAATCTCTTCCTGTCCCGGGAGGGAGGGAACCTACCTGGGGCGGGGTGGGGGGGCGCACCGCAGCCTCCACCGGGATGCCTTCCCAGAGGGAGGAATTGCTCAGGAATTGGACGGAAAACGTGGTCTGATGGTCTGATTAGTGCTGACGTCAGTTACATCTGCATCGTCATAAAAAAAGAGGAAAGAAAAAAAAAAATCTCCCAATCTTATTAGAGCCTTGCGCTTCCTTGATTTTATTCTCCTTGAACTGACCCAGGCGAATTCCACCCCTGACTTAGAAATCCCTGAGTGAATTAGTTCCTCTGGGCGGACCTTCTTTTAAAGAAGCTTCTGCATGGATCTAGTTATACTTCCTAAACCAGGCCTTACACAGGTGACATGTACTCCCGGTTTGTAAGAGATGAAATGGTATTTAGAGGAGGTGATAATCCTGGTGTCATCATTTATTACCAGAGCGGCATATTGCTGTGTGACAATTGGTTTATAGTGTATGCTAATTCTAAAGTCTCCTTGTCAAAGGGAGATAAAATTAGAAATTGAATTGTAAAAGAAAGTTATCTTTTCCTCCCATTCTGGTCAAGGCTGCTCTGTCCCTCTTTCTCCCTTTTGTCCCTAATGCTCTCCTCTCCCTCACCTGCATCTTCCAAAGAAGTCCCCTTATATTTATTCCTACCTACTACTATTGAGGATAGAAGGAGGAGGAGGAGGAGGAGAAAGAGGAGAAAGGAAAAATGAAAAAACAAAACAAAATCCAGTTCACTTCCCTTCAAACTATTCGCTTTAATTTTTTTTTGAGTTTCATTTTTTAAAATTTTTTTATTTATGATAGTCAGAGAGAGAGAGAGAGAGAGAGAGGCAGAGACACAGGCAGAGGGAGAAGCAGGCTCCAATGCACCGGGAGCCCCATGTGGGATTCCATCCCCGGTCTCCAGGATCGCACCCTGGGCCAAAGGCAGGCGCCAAACCGCTGCGCCACCTAGGGAATCCCTATTCACTTCAATTTTTAAATACAAACGGACCCTTAGAATTTAGGGACAGACTTTCAAAAATGCTATTCTTCTGGGGTCAGTTACTGTTGAAAATAACCCTTTCCTAATTAGATACCTGTATCCACACATTATACTCTGATGCTTAGAAATGAGATTTTATACCCACCATTTGCTTCAACGTGGATGGAACTGGAGGGTATTATGTTGAGTGAAATAAGTCAATCGGAGAAGGACAAACATTATATAGTCTCATTCATTTGGGGAATATAAAAAATAGTGAAAGGGAATGGAGGGGAAAGGAGAGAAAATGAGTGAAAATATCAGTGAAGGTGACAAAGAGACACCTAATGGGAAATGAACAAGGGGTAGTGGAAAGGGAGGTGGGCGGGGGGTGGGGGTGACTGGGTGAGGGACACTGAGCAGGGCACTTGGCGGGATGAACACTGGGTGTTATGCTAAATGTTGGCAAATTGAACTCCAATAAAAAATAAACATTAAGAAAGAAATGAGATTTTAAATTCCTAATGACTGGCTGACTTATAATTTGCCACTAAAATATCACTGTGAAATATAATTATTGTTCTTCTGAAAATAAGATCACAGAGTTGCAAAAGCAATTGGCCCAATATGGACCCTTGAAGAACACCAGCCCCTGTGAAGAGTTTTGGAAGCTGATTCAGGAGGAAGCCTGTGGAACAGAAATCAAAGAAAAGCTCCAGAAGATAAAATTTAAAAGTTTGTCTTTTTCCCTATTTGTTTCTTCTGGAGCTTGATAAATGTTTTTACTTCTTAGCAGTTAATTCTGGGAAGTAGTGATGTCATCTGTCTCCCAGTTAGGTTAATATTACAGGTGGGATGTTTTTAAGAGAATTTCAGTGTCTTTTTGAAATTCTGTTGATTTCAGTGCAATTTTTAAAATAAATAGTCACTGTCAAATCGTGCTTATATGCTTGATATTTCCTTTAGTGAACTAACGTCCGTGACGTTAGTAATCAAGAACCAAAGGTCAGAGTGAGAAAAAAACTGCACAATTTTTCCCTCCCTACCTGGGCTGCCTCTCTCTCTCACCAGAGTGAAGAAATTCATTTCAATAAATGTTGAGCATTTCCTTCTTGCTAAGTACTGTGCACAAAGACATGTGATAAATAGCTGAGGGATGAAAAGCCAGTGTTCCCAAAAAAGTGTTTGAGGTTTGAGAACATGAGATTTTAAAGTAGAGCTGCAAGAAATTTTGTAGGTTAAATTTACTTTATCGAGTCCTATGACACCAGTCTTATCAATGTGGCAGTGGGTTTCATCTCAGGAGTATCATTGACACTTACAGAAGCATAGTTGTCAAAAATGTAGGAGATAAGTGGTGGGAAAGTGAATGAAACTCTAACCAATACCGTTGGGTGGCTTGTGGTGCTGTCGTATAAATGGGTTGGTTTGAGTGGCCCACGGAAGAACTTCATAGAATCGGTAGATGAGTGCTGTCTTCTCTGAGATGAATGCTACAGCACTCCAGGATGAACAAAGTCCTCTCAGATTCTTGCATAAGGATTTATTAAATGTTCACCATGCCAGGCGCTGGTCCGGGCAATGTTGGTACACAGTGAACATATTCACACCTTTCTCTTTGGGCAGAAAGCTGAAGCAACATACGTTTAGGTGAGCATCATCTTTTATTGACACTGGTATCTTGCATGAATATTCTAGACTCTCTTCCCTAACCTAGTTCTGGGTCCTACAATATCATCTTTCGCATTACCCTAAATATTGTTATGTGCTGTTTCCATAAAAATTGTTCAAACTTGCAAATCTCTGCTATAATTTGTGCACTTAATCTATCTAACATAAAAAGTTAACTTCCAGAGAAGACTTAAACATTGTTGGTAAGGTAACTTTTTTTTTAAGAACGGAAAAATTCAACTGCAAATTTTGGTGAAGTGTGTCAGAGCAAAAGGGCCTGTTGCTTTTTCACAAGCACGGAGAATTCCCAAAGGGCGGGGCGGTGCTGGTGTGGGAAGCCTGCTGAGAAAGCTCTTCCACCTGGGAATTCAGGGCAAGCTGCCAGCGCTCCCCAGTGTAAGGAAGGAAGGAGGGACAGTTTGGAGCTGTCACTGTGGAATGAATGGCTTATGGATGTTCACTCTGACCTGCCCATTTATAGATATAAATGGGCTTTAAATTCTGGGCACACACAGACTGTAGGTCTTTTTGAGAGGACACAGGAACTGGGACATCTGAACAAAGGTTTTAAATTAGAGATGGAAGAAAAAAACCAGAACAATGGTTCTCACTCTTTAGAGCATTTAGGTGTGCAGGTGATGCATGGAGGTTCTGTGGTGAGCTCGGAAGAGCATCTGTTGTCCAAACATTTCTTTCCCCCATCAGCAAGTGTTCGGTGTTTTGTAATAGATCAGTGTAATGAGCTGTCCCAACCACTGCAAATCTCCATCATCATCTGGTAATCATAGATCTGTTGTAGTCAAGAGATTAGATTTCCGTGTGTGATACTAAGGAGTCTGAGCACCCAATGTAGCCTTTCATAAATATTCACAAAAGAAAAATTGTCACATTTTCTAGAAAACATAAGACCTTGTTCCAAGTAAGTATCTACAAATGCTATTTACTGTACTTTTGGAATATTTATTTATTTTTGTCTATATTATTTTTTAGAAGATTTTATTTATTTATTTATTTATTTGTTTATTTATTTATTTATTTATGACAGACACAGAGAGAGGCAGAGATATAGGCAGAGGGAGGAACAGGAGTCCCCGCAAGGAGCCTGATGTGGGACTCGATCCCAGGATCCCGGGATCATGACCCGAGCCAGAGCCAAAGGTGGATGCTCAACCACTGAGATACCCAGGTGTCTCTAATTTTGGAATATTTAAATGCTACATATAAAGTATGTCATTTGTCTCTACCAAAATAAGCTTAGCTTTTCTTGGAATTTTAAGAATTGAAAGTTGATATAATTTTTGATTTTTATACAGTGTTAAAGGAAAAAACTACCAGTACTCTATGTATATAAATAACAAATATTGAAATAAAATAAATCTTGAAAGAAAGGGTTGCAAATGTCCAGTTTTATGCCAAAAGGATGAACTTATTCTTTACATGTTAAACTTGATCTTAAATATTAAGCAATTTATCTCAAGGTGAATTCATATTTCTTTCTACTTATATAGGGTGGTGAAAGTTTATAATATCAAATGCTACATTGTGTTAGTACATGAGCAGATGGGTCCTTGGTATTTTTAAAATATTTTTTCTAGCGTCTACTCCTAGACCTTGGGGTGCTCCTAAGACAAGAAAAACCAGGCTAATGATCAATAACCGATCAGAAGGAAGAGGTGAGATTTCTTATATTGACGGAATATGTGTTTTCTAACAACTATATTTTAATTCCACTAGGGAATACTTTTTGTGTGTCTACTATGTTCCATGATTTTTTTAAACAAATTTTATTTATTCGAGAGAGAGAGAGAGAGAGAGAGAGAGAGAGGCAGAGACAGAGGTAGAGGGAGAAGCAGGCTCCATGCAGGGAGCCCGATGTGGGACTTGATCCCGGGACTTCAGGATCACGCCCTGAGCTGAAGGCAGGCGCTAAACCACTGAGCCACCCAGGTGTCCCTATGTTCCATGTTTTTTAGTTACTTAGAATTAAAATATTCATTTCAGCAAAGTGGTGAGTGTAATAAGCATTTTCAAATTCTTATTTTATGCAAACTAATACTTTGCATTGTCCAAATCATTTTTATTTGGGTGATCTAAACGAAGACAGTCATGGTCTCTGCCTCTGAAGAGAATATAGTGTGTCCAGGGAGATGAAACCTACTAATAATGGTGCAAGGAGAATAAAATCACGAAGTAGAAATACAGGTTTGGAGAGGAAGAAAATAAATTATGCTTGTTCCTTATTATGTAAAATCAGGGTGAAAATGAACCAAGGAGTTTCCCTATAAACAGCAGGTTTAGTAAGGTCTTAAAGGGTTTGCTTTTCCAGAAAGGAGTGTGCTTGCCTCTGTGTGTCTCTGGTCTCCTGAACTGGGTTTAGCTGGTGTGGCTCTGGAAATCACAGGGGTTGGGGATGGGTTTCTTCTGACAGGCGGTGCCCTTCCATTGTTCTTCCTTCTGCTATTCTGTGCATCTCCATTCCTTCCCTGCATGGTGTCTTACCTGTTTTACCAAAACTAGATGGCATGACTTGGAAATTAAAGACAGAAGGATCTAGGATATAATATAGAATGTTATAAAATGCATTTTTGTACCTGCACTTTACTGGCACAAATTTTTTAGATTTCAAAACTAATAATTTTTTTTTTTGCCTTGGTTCATAGTGTTGGATTGATTCGTTGGTTTTTTGCATCCTCACACCTGGTGGCAACAGTGAAGGGAAGGCTTAGTCTGGAGTAAGAAAATCTCGGTCCAACTCATTTTGTTCCTTTAAAGTGATCTGAGCAGGTCCTCAGCCTCCTTTAGTTCATCTAGAAATGGTGATAATAATGCCTATCTTGTGAGCAGAACCCAACGTGAAAGTGCCCAGCACAAATCTGTTTAAAGAGGGATCCCTGGGTGGCTCAGCGGTTTAGCACCTGCCTTGGGCCCAGGGTGTGATCCTGGGGTTCCACGTCAGGCTCCCTGCATGGAGCCTGGTTCTCCCTCTGCCTGTGTCTCTGCCTCTCTCTCTGTATCTTTCATGAATAAATAAATAAAATCTTTAAAGAAATCCATTTAAAGATAAAAATGAAGAATGTATGCGGTTTAAAGTGTGTTTTATTTTGTTGTGAATGGTTTTGCCATTCTTTTTCTGAACAACTTGGTAGGTTGTGTCCTGAGCTTTTCTTTCATCAGAAAATAGTTTAGGCACATGTGATAGCCAGAGCTGTTCGGAGGAGGGTAATCTCTTTGGGTTTGTGCTGTTCGCCCAGTGGGGCCTGGGCCAGTATACAGTTCGCTGTGCCCTCCTGGATGAGCTGAGGATGGCTGGCCCTTCGCACCTAGGTGCAAGAAGCTCATCACTGTCAGTCTGCTAGGCAGGGCAGCATTTTTGGGGCCACTCTGTCAGGTGGTTGGAGATGGCTGAAAGTTTAATTTGCAGCAAACATTTGTCTTATGTACTGCATTCTCTTCAGGGAAGACAACGTGGTCTCATGACTACAGACCCAGAAGTTCCATTTAACACCTTTCAATCAAGATGAATCCGACATATTGAACTACGAAAGGTAGTTATCTCGAATTATGTTAGAAATGTGGAGTTTTTGGGGAAAAAAAATCACTATCTGCCTGAAAGTAAGACTTCACTGTTTCTGGAGAAATTGAAGAAATTACAACCGTTCTTGATATGAATGATTTCTGGTCACCCCCTAATTTCAAAGAAGAACTGAAAGCAATTTTTTGTCCACACTTCCATGCATGTGTGTAGAAGTGTTTATGTTGGCAACCATGGGGAAGAATTGGTAAACAACTTACAGGATTTCTTGAGCGTTTCAAGGCAAGCATGAAAATGTCCCCTTTTCAAAAGAAAGCTGGATTGCATAGTAAAGCTCTAGAAACTTCCACAGAGGAAAGACTCAAACAAGTTTACCTGGGCCCAAGAAGACAGGTGTAAAGGGAGTGTAAGTGTCTTCAGACACTTGGGGTTCTCCTGTGGGTTTCATATTATTTCATATTCCAATAAGCATATTTCAGATGTATTTCATATTTTTCCTGTAGCTTCAGACTAGACTAGGACCAAAGGGAAGAAGTTACAGAGAAGTAAATTTCAGTTCAGTATCAGAAAGAATTTTTTAAATGACTAAATGTGTACCCTTGCTCCAGGGTAACTTTGGCTGTACAAACCTAAACTGGGCACTACCACACACCTTTCCCTCATTCTACCTCCCTCCCTATACCCCTACATCAGGGATTTTGGTTCTGAAAGAGAGGTTCACCTAGGCGGATGTTAATATTCCTTCCAATTCAAAGTGTATAATCATCTAGGTACAGAGAAAAAACAACTAGAAAAATAACAGACAATGTGAAAAACAAATGTATAGAAAACTCCTATTCAGAAGACTGCTTGAGTGTAGATGCTAGTTTATAAACCAGAAGCCACAATACACATGTGTTTATTAATGTGTAATGACTAGAGTTTTCCATTTTATAGCTTTATAGAAGATGTTAATGTTACTTTATATATGAAAAAAATCACTGCTAAATTTAAGTAAGACTTATTTTATAGGCATCAATGTTTAATATCACAGTGCCACAGGAAAAGACTCCAGAGAATAGACTAAAAATATATTTAAAAAATCCTACATAAAATATTATAATAAGGACAAAAAGTATTTTAAGCTCATATTTTTTTAAAGATTTATTTATGTATTTGAGAGAGAGAGCAAGTGCAAATGGGAGAGGCAGAGGAAGAGGGAGAGAGAGAATCTCAAGCAGACTCTGCACTGAGTGTGGAATGTGATGCAGGGCTTGATCACATGACCCTGAGATCATAACCTGAGCCAAAACCAAGACTCAATCAACTGAGCTACCCACATGCCCGAGTTTTTAGCTCATATTAAAACAATAAGATATAGGTTAGGCAAGTAACAGAAATAACACTACATATTCATTTAAAATTATATTTCAAGCATCATACCTGGATTATACTAATTAATCTTCACACAAACCCTGTGAGATGGTGTACCTACTATTTTTCAGTAAATCTGTTTTGCAGATGAGGAAATGGAAACTTAGGACAATTGACAACTCACTTGCACAGGGTAACCAGTTAGCATAACATGGACCCTATGTCCAAACCCACTCTGTCTCCAAAGCCTGTAGACCTAGCCATACCTATCTAAGGTAGAGCACAAAATTAATAAAGAATGTGCAACAAATGCACAGAGAAGCTCTTCCTTGTGACAGTAGCCCACCAATTTCATTATTAATGTTTATTAGTAAAGTGATATAAATTGCATTACAAGACAACTACACAATATCTCTCATAAACATAAACGCAAAAATTCTCAACAAAATAGTAGCAAATCAAATCTCCCAGAATGTAAAAAGAATTTTCTACCATAACCGATTGAGATCTATCCCAGGTATGTAAGGCTGGTTCAATGTTTGAAAATCAATTGATATAATCCAATATGTCAACAAACTGAAAAAGAAAACATGATCATATTAGTAGATGCAGAAAAAAACATTTGACAAAATCCAACTGTCATTCATGATTAAGAAAAAAAAACTCTCAGTAAACTAGAAATAGAGGGGAATTTCCTCAATTTCATAATTACCTACAAAAACATACAACTAAGATCACATTTAATGGTGAGAAAATCAAAGCTTTCTCAGATCTAGTACAAGGCAAGTATTCTTTCCTATCATTACTTTTTAACACTGTACTGGAAATCCTTATTTATGCAATTAAATAAGAAAAGGAATTAAACGGTATACAGATTGACAAGAAAGATATAAAACTCTCTCTCCCTCTGCTCTTCTGCTTGTGTTCTCTCTCTCTCCTAAAACAAACAAACAAAGCAAAAGCCCTTCTACTCTGAAAGTGCTGAGAGAATTTGGAAGAAAAGCCACAAGATGGGAAGAGTATGTTTGCAAAAGACACATCTGATAAAGGACTATTGCCTAAAATATACAAAAAACTCGTAAGACTCAACAATAAGAAAAACAACCCAATTTAAAAATGGATCAAAGACTGTAAGAGACCCCTCACTAGAGGAGATATATGATAGCAAGTAAACTATGAAAAGATGCTCTGGATCATATGTCATTAGCGACATGCAAATTGAAACAATGAGACACCACTACACACCTATTAGAGTGGCCAAAATTTGGAACAGTGACAACACTAAATGTTGGCAAGGAAGTAGAGCAATAGGAACATTCCCTGCTGGTGGGAAATCAAAATGGTGCAGCCACTGTGCAAGACCACTTGGCAGTTTCTTACAAAACTACACATGCTCTCGTCATACAATCCAGCAATCACAATCTCCCAAAGCAGTTGAAAACTTAAGTCCACTCAAGAGCCTGTGTGCAGATGTTTATAGCAGCTTCATTCATAATTGCTTAAACTTGGAAGCAACCAAGATATCTTGGTAGGTGATGGATAAATAAACTGTGGTCCATTCAGACAATGGAATATGATTCAGTGCTAAAAAGAAATGCTCTATTAAGTCACAAAACACATAGAGAAACCTTAAATGTGTATTACTAAATGAAAGACATCAGTCTGTTTGATCCCAAATATATGACTCTGGAAAAGCAAAACTACAGAGACAATGAAAAGATCAATAGCTGATGGGCATGGGGGTGGCAGGCAGGGACAAACAGGCAGAGGACAGAAGAGTTTTAGGGCAGTGAAAATATTCTGTTTGATAATATAATGTTGAATATACGTCATTATACGTTTTTCCAACCCACAGAATGTACACCATCAGGGTGCCAAGGCAAACTTGTGTCTATGCAGGTTCATCCTTGGTAGCAAAAGTACTTCTTTGGTGAGTGTTGTTGATTATAAGGGCGCTCTGGGAAATCTCTGTACCTTCCTCTCAATTTTGTTATAAACCTAAAACTGCCCTAAAAATAGTCTTCATTAAATATAAAACTATAAACCATAGAACACAGCATTTATATGTATGCTGAAAATAAAATGACTTCTTTCTAAATTGTCCAATTAAAAAAATGATCTAAGGTGACTCTGAAGCCTGCAAGTCCCTCCCTAATCCTTGCTTTTTTGCTCGCCGTAAATATTTTTACCAGCAACCTTTCTGCAGAAGAACCCTGCAGGTGAATTTGGAACTTGGTGGATGCAGCTCACACTTAGCTGTGAGAAAGCCTCTTGGCCTTTTATCTGGCCCTTGGGTCTCTCTCAGCCACGGAGCTCCTGTTTGGTTTGCCTGCATTAAGGCAAATATATCTTTGACTCAATGTCGTTACTCAATAGCTGGCCAAGGAGGAGATTGTTCACGGAAAGGCGAGAAAAAAATAAAACTGAAATGAGGCAAGACTGTTTTTAACAGGATAAGGAGAAGTGCCCCTTGAAATGACATCCAAAATGAATTTAAGGATGATTGCTCTAACAATTTGTCAACAGAGAAGACAAATAAGTGTAGACAAGCCATGCCTCAGGGGAATGACAATGGAGAAAACTAAGGAAAAGTGGGAGATAAGGGTGGGACGTATGTGTGGATTCCAGTGTGTACAGTTCTTGCCTACTTAGTTTCACGTTTTCTTTCTAAAACCACGTGGCACAGTGTTGTAGTTTTTATCAGCCATGCGATCCAAGAGGACGCATGACTGTGGTCACCGGTGTGAGGGGCTGCATGAGATTTAACCCCCCGGCCTTAATTACTTGAACTTCAAAAATCCTGGAAAGAATGCCCTCGAAATGCTGAAACCAGGTCACATGGTTTGTGAGCAACTCAAGCCCACGTAGTCATAGGTCCCATCTGAGTAGCACTAGTCACCTCCCAGAAGCTCAGACACTCAGTGGTGCTTTCAGCACAATAGGCTTGGGATTTGGTTGGCCACAAAAAAAATGTGTGACTGCGGTGGGAGCTGCCCCCTTCAAAGTCAAACGTTGGGCTGCTGGTTGAATTATGTTGGGAATTGACTTTCCATTGATCACTAAATACTATCACCTTTTTGACTTTTCTGTTTTACCAAATAGTTATGTGCACAGACCTGGCCTTTCAGAGATGGAGCAGCGAGGCTTGCCACTCCCTGGGAGCCACTCTGAAGGTTTAGGAGGGCATTGTTGGTCATGTTGTTGTAAATTAGCCCCTCTGTAAGCTCCTTGGCCTCATAACACCCCACCCTGGACCAGAGTGCTGCCCTTGCTCCACCAGGGGATGATATGATGGTACTTACTTGCACAGCTGTGGGAGTATTAGCAAATTTGAGCATTCTTAAATGTGTTGGGACAGATTCTGCACCATTATCAGGCCACCACACACCCAATCCTTTACCACACACTGCCTCAGTGAGAGTGGCCCAGACCAGCCCAGCACCCACTGGGAACTTCTTAGAAATGCAAATATCCGGCGAAAACTCTGGGGTGGGGCCCAGCAGTCTGTTTTTAACAAGCCCCCTGGGATTCTGATGCAGCTGGAGTGTGAGAACCAGTAGCCCCTGGCTTGGTGTTTAGCTGTCCCCATTTAATTGTTCCGCTCTTGGGTCGGCTAGTGAGGGACGGCCTGACTGTAAGTAATGATGCTGGGGCTTGTGTCTGAAGGCAATTTTTCTCTTGTTGTGCACGGGCTCCCAGGGTGGGCTTAGGGGTGGGGAGCCTCCCCACACCTGCACCCTCATAAGCCATCAAGTGCCCTGGGCTCTGCACCCTTTCTTCCCTGTGGGAGTGGATTTGCCCTGGCTAGGCATCTGGTGACCAGTGGCACATATTTATAAGAAATTCATTTGTGATGAAGCCATTCTACTGTGTGCTAAGGCTGACGGTGACTTCATTAGCCCTGAATCTAAGCCCGTGGGTACAGGGGTGAACCTGCTAAGGTGCATCTCCTGCCGGCCCAGTGTGGGGAAGATGGGGGAGGAGACTTATCTTTGTGGTGTAAATAAGCGTTTGTGTGAATCAGCTGTTTAGCACTTCTAGAATTTAGGGCCCAGGCCCACTGAACCAAAACTGGTTCCCAGAAGAGTTCTAGTGTGCTTCAGAATCAGATGATTGCACACTTCCTGCAGCCTCAGAGGTCCTTTACTGAGTCTTAGATCTCATGTTGGTAATAATGGCAGAGCACCTGTGCGCTACAGAGGAATTCCCATGTAGTTTCAGAGCACATGGTTGGCTTTGCCATTGTGTCAGGTGTTTGTTGCCCTGCCCAATTCACTGTGACCCACCGACCCATCTCCCCACCCTCCGCAGCATGACATCTAGAACTGGCACATGTCAGTCTCCAAACACGCATCACTGCAGCAGGTGAGTGGGGAATTAGGTGGAGAAGAAGGAAGGGGAGGGGAGGAGAGCAAAAAACAGGAAACGAGGAGCATTAGTGTCCTCTCATAGAGCATGTTAGAGAGAGATTTCATAAAAGGGAGATTGTGGAGACCCAGGGATGATTTAGCATGCCAGGGAATTTTACAAACTGCTGGTCTTCAAAAGAGCAAGATTTGAACCTCAGTTTTCTGACTCTGAATAAAGACTGTCTCCAAAACAACATGCTCCTGGGCATAGAGTAGGTGCCAGGTAAAGATTCACCGACTGACTGAATGACTCCTAGGGAAAACCAAAGGAATAATGGAGCTAATTCCCTAGTGAGGCAGGCGGAACATTGGCTGGATTCCCTGGAAATGAGCATCATGGTTCCGAGCCCAGGGCTTGGTCGGGAGCCACCGGGAAGGGGAATTATAAAGAGCTCCTAATTCTCTGTGTGTCCTAGGGGACAGGGGACGCCGACAGCCCTGTTTGCTCCCAGCGCTGGCACATGTCTGAGCGTGGGAACCTCCACGCGGCCCGTCTCAGGAACACCAGCCTTGTACTCAGACTGTGCACCTGCTGATGGAGAATTTGGAAGATGCTCGTGCTGCTTCTTTGGGGAAGAATGAGCTGCCAGGTGTGAAGTCGACTTTGTCCTTGACTTGTCTTTTTTGGTCCCAGCTCGCACTCGATGTCCACAATTGTGTGGGCCCTTCCTTTGAAGTATATCCAGAGGACACCACAGATAAGTTCTGCCTGTATCAGAACTCGGTGCAAATGGAAACATACTCCAGAGTCTGAGCACTTCTAACCACATCAGTAAATTTATGACCATGCCCAAGCCGGGCTCACCTCCTGTCAACATCATTGCCCTTAACTTCCGACACATACGTAGTCTAGCCTTAACAGGAGGGCCAGACTAAACCTATGCAGGGTTTTAGTAATCTGTTGCTGTGTAGCAAGCGCCTTGAAGTTTACTGGCTTCGAACAACATTCTTATTTGTAAGGATTGGTTGGGTGCAAGTGGAGGATTCTTTTGTTGGTCTCCCTAAGGCTCAATCATGTGGCTGCATTTAGCTCTGAGCTCAGCTGACTTGAGGTGGCTGTAGACCTCCTGTGTCTCTGTCTCTCACTCTGTCTCTCTCTCTCTCTCTCTCTCTGTGTCTCTTTCTCTCTCCCTCTTTACCTCTATTTTTGTCTCTATCTCTGTTTCTGTGTCTGTCTCTGTTGCTCTCTCTCTCTCTCTTTCTCTTCTCTTTCTCTCTGGCAGGGCCGCTGTGTTTACTGAATGGTGACCAGTCTTCTAAGAAGAAGGAAGTAGAAACAGTTTGTCCTCTTAAGGCCTGGGTTGGAAGTCCCAGAATTTCACTCTGTCACATTCTGTGAGTCAAAGCAAGTCACTGGGCAGCCCAGGTGCAAGGGGAGGGAACATTCATCTTACCTCCTCATGGGAGCAACCACAGGTTTGTACAAGACGGAGGCATTGGGCTGCCTTCAGAGACACTCCCAGAGCCGTAAGCCCGCTCCTGTGACCTCCCTCAAACGGCTTCATGTGCTGTAAGAGCCGATGCCCCAACTTGCCTGCAAGACTCATTTGTTTATGTGCTTATTTGTCTCTCTGTCAACCTCCCTTCACTTGGATGCAGGCTCCTCATGGGCAGGCATTTCTATTCTTCTCTTCCCTGTTGTCCTCAATGCTCAGAGCAGTGCCACACGAGTAAGAAGCACTCAACAAATACTTGTTGAGTGTGTGGGGCAGAAATACGTATATGCACATTTAGGTGAACCCATTTGTGTGTTTTTATCTAACTGCCCGCTTGTGTTTATAAGCGTGCCGGGAGGGTGCTGCAGAAGACAATGCCACAGGAAGGTTAATTGTTGTCGAGCATGAAAACACTGTCCCAAATCTGACTAGAGGCTTTGCGCTTGAAGCAAACATGTTGTCTGAAGAAGACTGTGTGTGCTCCCTCTGTGCGGCCAGCCACTCCCGACAAGGACACACGGTGGCGGGCCTGTGGTTGCTGAAGATCAATACTGGTGGGCCTGTTCAGTCAACTGGGTTTATCAGAGAAGTGTCTCTCTTCCTAGTGAACTAGTCCTTAACCTAAGGGCGATGACTGTCGTCTTCCCTGGTATCTTGTTAATCTGTGAATTCCTATCAGGTGAGTCTCTTATCCACCCTCCCCTTCTGGTTGGTAAACAGAGACATTTCCAGTTTTAAGATTAAAAATATATGAAAATAATATAGCAATAAAATAGGTTTAGCTTTGGTGGATCTCCAGTGCTTTTTCCCTTTAATTGCCTTTATTTGGGGGTTAGTAGTATATTTCCCACTGACCTCATGAGCTTAGTGTATTTACAGAGTATAACAGACAATTAACACCGAGTTCTGATGCTAGAAGCTTCATCCAGGGCACTTTGTTCAGCAGCAGGGCCCTCAGGTTTTGGGAGGGTTTCCTTAGCTGTCACACCCCCGGAGAGATACCTGCTAACATTTTCAGTAAGATGGAAGAAAAGAGTCACCGTAACACTGTGTCTAGAGTAATAATAGTAAGGAGGAATTCACGTGTCTAAACATCAAGGATATGTCGGAAACGTGGGAATGTTCTTTCGGAAGACCCTTGCTTGGCTGTTCTTCTTTGTATTCCTTGTCCCTTCTACATTGTCCTTGGTATTTCTCTCTGCCAGTGCTGATGCCTTCACCGTTTAGCACCGCACCGTCAGCCCACCTGTGTATCACACACACTCCATCAGATGCTCAATGTTGAAATCTTCATGTTACTTAAACCTAAATGGAAACGATAATTGTTATTGATTTATGGGGAATAGCAAAACCTTTCAAACTTAAAAAATGAAAAGATAAAATCATTACCATTTATACCAAATATAGACTAATTTGACTTTACCCACTTTTAATGAGTCTGAAATTGCAAAAAAAAATTAGTTCAAATTTTCTAATTATAAGTGATTTTTCTTGACAGCCTGTCTGCCCATCCTTAGTTTGACCAGAATGCTGTGCTGAAAGTGTATTTAGATACCTTGAGGAGCAAAAAAAAAATACAGCTTCTGGATTCTTAGTGCTATGTTTTACAATCTTGCCAATCACTAATATTGCCATAAAAGGACATTTTCAAGAACCAAAACGAGTTTTCTTCTAAAAACGATACACACACACACACACACAAAATAAATAAATAAAAATGATACACAAAATAATAGTACATTTTGGACACCTTATATGCAGGCATTGTTATATTTTAAGAATCTAGACAGATATAAAGGTTATATTTATTGGAGTGGGAAAAGTCATTTGAATTATCAAATATATATGCAAAAGTATATTTTTCATTCTGGAAATATTGCAATACATAAAAACACAAAATGCTTTTGTACAACAAGGTATCTCTTTTTCAGAGCTTAGTGTTCATTGGAATTGAACATTTAATGTACTTTACAGACCAGGATCTCTTCCCTGGAATCAGTTGCCTGTTTAGCGCAAATGCAGGGACAATCTCAGCAGCCACTTCCCAGGGCAAGTGACTCTTCGCTGTGGCCTTGAAATCTTAAGATTATTTACCAGCTTGATAATTAAACCATGTGTGTGCATGCTGAGATTGTGTATGTGAAAGTCTCCTCTCTGTGAAGATGAAGCTGGAGCGTATTATCGCTGTCCCTCCCATTAGTATATTGTCCTATATGTGAGGGTGTGGATCTCTAAAAATCCAGCCCTTACTTGTAAAATTGACCAAATATCATCATCTGTCCATCCACCCTCTCATACCTATTGAGACCATTTGTTTGAGAATGCACCAAAATAGATTCTGTGAGAGATAAAGAGATGAACCAACTCCTTGAATGACTAACATTTTGGTAAATTTTTTAGCATTTATTGTACTGCAACTTGATTTGGATTTTAGAAGTGGTGGTAGAGTGACTTTTCACTGTGATAATGTATGTGCAATGTGATTTTTTTTTCCCTTAGAAATAATTCCAGTATTGAGGTGCCTGGGTGGCTCAGTTGGTTAAGAGTCAGACTCCTGATTTTGGCTCAGGTCGTGGTCTCAAGGTCCTGAGATGGAGCCCTGTGTTCGGCTCCGCATACAGATCCCATGCTTGGGATTCTCTCTCTCCCTCTCCTTCTGCTCCTCCCCCCCCCACCCCCGCCACCTCCCCTACTCACGCACTCTCTCTTTCTCAGTAATAATAATGATAACAATAATAACAACAATAATAATTTCAGTATAAGATAGCATCTAAAGGGTTGAAAAATAACAGCTAATGAGAAAATGTCAATAAAAATACGTGTTGTCCTGTCCCCTTATTTTCTCCCTGATTGACTTGGAGCAGCTCAATGACTCCCTGTCCCTCCTCTTTCCTAGGGGCACACTCTTACCTGTGCCTATGCTCACCCCGCATAATCCACATCAGACAGGAAGGGAGTGATTTATGGTTATGTTTGCAAAGATGCTCCTAAAAGGTAAAGTAAATACGGTACTCTTTCTGGAGCTCCTATAATTAGAACTTTACAGATATTTTTGTAGTCCCAAGATCCCTAAGGTCTTGGATAACCCGTGGAAACAAACCGTGTGACAGGGGTGGCCCGTTTTCCCCCATTTTTCTAGATGCTGAGCACCAGTTGCAAACAGTTCCCTCCCATTTCACATTGTAAAATGAGGTGGAAAGAAACTGACAGCCTTTTTATTTTATTTTATTTTATTTTATTTTATTTATTATTTTTTATTTTTCTGACAGCCTTTTTACAAAATAGAGGTGACGTTTCATGAAAAATGAAGAATGGAATCTCCACAGTCCTGTCCAGGATGTGGTGTGGACGGTGTAAGAGAGTTGCCTGGAGCCTGGACCCGAGGGGCTGAGTCCTGGGTGCTCAGACCATAAACAGCCTTCAAGGCACTTAAAAGATCTGCATTTTGTGGGTGTTGGCCAAACCACTCTCGCTTCCTCCTCTGCCATCTGTTCTTTGTGTCTGAGTCTCCCTTTGAACATTTGCCTTGGCTTGTAAATGCTGCAATTCACTTCACTTCAGGCTTCGAGTTGATGCCGTTTTGCCAAATGCACTTGCGGTGGGTCCGTTTTCTAAGACATCTTCGTATTCGTTAAGCAGACTCAGCTTCTCTTGGTGGGAGGCGAGGTGTGGGTTTTAGGGGGCTGGAGGGCACCCCCAGGACCTGGGAGTCTGTCCTGCTGATGGCGACGGTGGGGACAGAAGTCACATTTCCCAGTTCTTTTTACGAGACCCTCCAGACCATGTCACTTTAGAGCCCACGTGCAAATCCCTGCCGGCCCACTTGGGAGACCTGTGCTCGCACCCACGGTTCCCTTGGTCATCTCACGGCCCTCAGGGCTCAGGACCCAGAGGGGGGTGTCCCGGCCCCCCGCTGTCGTTTATGGGCACATGACGCTTGTGTCTGAGAGATGCTTCATCCCCGGACTGATCTCAGGAGAGACCACCTCCTAAGGTGGGCTCGTGTGCCCAGCAGGCAGGGCTGCTTCCCAGGACCCTGGCATTTCACGGTCCGCACGATGTACTGGGTCCCTGCTTTACAGATTTTCTGACAGAGCCTTCCTCATGCCTCGGGACGACTACAGAGGACTGTAACACTGGGGACTTGCTAAATCCCTTCATGATGTGCGGAAGGAACCAGAATTCGTGAGTGGACTTCTTGGCTGTGAGATGATGCTGTGCTGTCATGGAAAGGCCCTTTCTCTCTCTCTGCAGGTTTGATGACGTTCTGGAGACTGTCCCTTTGTCTGGGGTCTCGGCTTCCTGTTTCCAGGCCTGTAGCTTTATCCCTATGAGCTCTATGCTCCTTGGTCTTTCTACCCTGGCTACTCTGGTGTCCTGGGGCCCCGGAAACCCTGGGTCTCTTCTCGCCCCAGGACCTTTGCATGTGCAGTTAGTTCCCTTTGCCAGGAAAGCTCTCCCTGCAGAGATCCTCACTGCTAACCCCCTCACTTCCTTCTTATCCAAAAGGCTTACCCTGGGGAACCTGTCCGACCTTTCTGTGCTGCCTCCGTGCCCTGCCCTGTGTTTTATTACCTTCACCGGCTTTGGTTTTCTTTCTTAGCACTTGTCATCATCTAACATGATACATATTTTATTATCCTCAGTGTTTCTCTCTTCTCTACTCCAGAGCATGTTTCTCACTCTGTATAGTGTTTTCTGCATATCCCCAGGGTCTAAAAAAAGTGCCTGGCATTTAGTAAATACTTGATGAATTAATAAAAAGAGTAGGAGATTTTCTAATTTAAACTGTTTAACCTACAGATGTGATCAGCCTGGTTTTGGAGCCTTCTGTAACTTGGTGGCTGGCTCTCCGGGGATCCGTGGGTCCTCCGATCCCCCCCGGGGCTCCCACATATTAATCCGTGCCACCCCTCTGCCTCTGCTGCCCGCCACTGCCTTCTCCTCCTGTTCAGGCTTTTCCGTTGGCCAAGCTCGTGCTTTCTCTCCTCTGTAAGCCTTCGCAGGCAGATCTGCTGGAGACGCTCCTTCTTCTCCTGGACTGTGTCAGCACGGTGCAGTCCTTGAGAAGGCCGTGGGCTCCTCCAGGAATGGGCCGCCCCTTCTGCTCCAGCATCCAGCCGGGGTTGGCCGGAGCAGTGCTGGCGCATCCTGGTGGGCTCGGCCTGACCCCGCCACTCCTCCGCCTGTTGCTCACAGGCCACCCCGTAATGCTCATCTCATCCTGTTAGTGGGTCTCATTTTATACTCCACTTTCCCTAAGCTGTGTTCTCTCTCTGTCCCCTTCCATGGGCAGCCCTACCATCAGCCTCCACAGTGATAGAGGAGCCTCAGACGGGGGTGGGAGGGGGCCTCCGGCTGTGCACCACATTGATCATTTGGTTAGAAATGGGCTTCCTGAGGCCATTGCCGCTGGTTCCCTCCAGTGCGCTGGATCCACCCCAAGTAGCAAACTTCCTTGCAGGGCGTCAGCCCTTCCTTTCAGTCGCCCAGACGTGTTTCCTGAGCTGGGAACACTGTGCCCACGCCCAGTGCTGGATAAAGCCCAAGTTTTCTGAGTTTGGCACCATCGAGATGACACTCAACATGGTACCATAGACAAGTCTGTTTGTAATGATGCTTAACACTCAAAGACAATTGCTCAGTTCTCTTCCTTTCCTAAAAAAATTCTTTTGATGTCACTTCGATGGCTCAGTGGTTGAGTGTCTGCTTTTAGCTCAGGGCATGATCCTCGGGGTCCTGGGATCGAGTCCCACATCAGGCTTCCCACAGGGAGCCTGCGTCTCCCTCTGCTTATGTCTCTGTCTCTCTCTTTGTGTCTCTCATGGATAAATGAATAAATTCTTTAAAACATGGGGTTTTTTTGGTCAAAAGTTCCATTTCAGGAAATCTGTTTTTCCTGTGCCATGAAGAACATGTTCATGACTTGAGAGAGATGATAAACTTTACCAACTATACTTTTTTCATGAGCAGTATTACACCCTACATTAACCTAGTTACAGGCTCCTAAATGGAAGGAATAAAGGATACATACAATGAAAAAAAAAAAAAAAGAGTGGTTATGACCTTGACCTCTACTTTTAAAATATTTTATTTTCCTTTTTTAAAAAAAAATTATTTATTTGTTTGTTTGTTTATTTATTTATTTATTTATGAGAGAGACACACACACACACACACACACAGGCAGAGGGAGAAGCAGGCTCCATGCAGGGAGCCTGACGTGGGACTCGATCCTGGGTCTCCAGGATCACGCCCTGGGCTGAAAGCGGCACTAAACCGTTGAGCCACCTAGGCTGCCCTAAAATATTTTATTTTCCATTGAGAATACTAATTATGAATGGGTTATGTACACTCAGTTTGCAGAGTGTTTGCACTTACTTTGTTTTCTCATTATAAAATTGAATGTCTTCAGGCCAGAATTAGATCTTTATCTGTAGGCATCAAGGGTATAGCTTATAATTAGTAGGGACACAATTAACATGTAAGGTACGAGGCATGAATGGATGGATGGAGTCTTTACCCACCATCCTGGGTTTTGAGAATGACCCGTGATAGTGTATGTGGGGATATCTCACAGGTGGTGAGGTTGTTATGAGGGCTGATGACCTAGTTTTGGCCTCCTGTGGGAACTATAGGTTCATGCCACAGAGTGGCTGTCCGCCCACCAGGTGGCCCCCCCCATTGGGAATGGTCAACATACAGATTCTACTCAATTGGAACTCACAGAGAGCGGTGGGAAAAACATACTTTTAAAGCTTATTTACTACCCACATATAGGATATTCTCAATTATGCCTCAAAGCACTTTCCTTTTTCATCTTCATTGGAAAATGTTTCAAACTGTGACATACTATGTTGTTGAGTTATTCTGAGTCACCCAGATGTGGGCTCTGATTCTGGTTTTCCAGTTGTCTGTTGGTGACCTTGGTGAAGTCCCTTAGGTTTACCACATGTCAGCTTCCATTTTTTTTAAAGTTTTTAATTCCAGTTAGCATACAATATTATATTAGTGTCAGGTGTACAATATAGTGATTCAACAGTTTCATACATCACCCAGTGCTCATCATGACAGGTGCACTCCTTCATCCCCATCACTTGTTTCCCGCATCCCCTCACCCAGCTCCCCTCTGGTGACCAGCAGTGTGTTCTCTGTAGTTAAGGGTCTGTTTCTTGGTTTGCCTCTCTCTCTTTTTGTCTTTCCCTTTGCTCATTTGTTTTGTTTCTTAAATTCCACATATGAGTGGAATCATATGGTATTTGTTTTTCTCTGATTAATTTTGCTTAGCATAATATTCTCTAGCTCCACCCATGTTGTTGCACATGGCTAGCTTTCATTCCTTTTTATGGGTAAATAATATTCCATGATAAACACACGCACACACCTTTATCCATTAATCAGTTGATGAACACTTCGACTATTCTCACAATTTGGCTATTGTAGATAGCACTGACTGCCATCTACATCGGGGGTGCATGTATCCCTTTGAATCAGTAGTGAAGTTGCTTGAGTCATAGGGTAGTTCTATTTTTAACTTTTTGAGGAACCACCATACTGTTCTCCAGAGTGACTGCACCAGTTTGCATTCCCACCAACAGGGCACGGGGGTTCACCTTTCTCTGCACCCTTGCCCATACCTGTTGTCTCCTGTGTTTTTGATTTCAGCTGTTCTCCGGGCATGAAGTACCTGTGTCAGCTTGCTTTCTTTCTTTCTTTCTTTCTTTCTTTCTTTCTTTCTTTCTTCTTTCTTTCTTTCTTTCTTCTTTCTTTCTTTCTTTCTTTCTTTCTTTCTCTTTTTTTTAAGATTTTATGTATGTATGTATATATGTATTTATTTATTTATGAGAGACACAGAGAGGCAGAGACACAGGCAGAGGGAGAAGCAGGCTCCATGCAGGGAGCCTGATGTGAGACTCAATCCCGGGTCTCCAGGATCAGGCCCTGGGCTGAAGGCGGTGCTAAACTGCTGAGCCACCAGGGCTGCCCCAGCTTTCTTATCTTTAAAGTAGGAAATTCTAACCTGATAGGGTTACTGAAGAATTGTAGTGAAACAAGTTACACAAAGGTCCTCCCACAAACTTACCACTCATTAAATGTGCTATCTTCCTTTTTTTTTTATTTCTCCAGGTGAGTTCAATTTAAAAAATAATAGCCATATAAATTAATATTTTTGATAGAAACATGAAGTAAAGAATGGAAAATAATGGAAAAAGAACGTACACAGTATAACATCTCTGTCTGTAACTCTGTCCTTATTTAGAATAAATTAAATAATGCAGATAATGTCACACCTAGTCTCTCTATATGTTTTAGAAATTGAGATTGAGGGGGCACCTCAGTGGCTCAGTGAGTTGAACACTGGACTCTGGATTTCCGCTGAGGTCGTGATCTTATGGGTGGTAGGATCCAGCCCCACCTAGGGTTCTGTGTTCAGCAGAGAATCTGCTTGAAGATTCTTTGCCTCTTCTCCTCCCTCTACGTGTGCTCTCATGCTGGCCCTCTCTCTAAAATAAGTAATCTTTAAAAAAATAAATGTAAGAAATAGTTTCATATCAGATCAATCCAATGCACAGTTTTATTCTTTTATATGAGTCAGAGCGGGAAGGTTTGTTTGCTGGCCAGGAGACAGAGGTTGTCAAATCACATATGATACAGAATTGCATGTTTCCATGCTTTCCTGTGCCAGGCATTCCTCTGCGTGAGTGATGTGGTCCCCGTTGCACTGGTGGGGCCCTGCTTCCTGGGAGTGGGGTGTGGTTCACACTGCACCTGCGGGGTGCTGCTCCCTAGGAGTGGTGTGTGGCCTCCATCGCACTGGCCAGGCGCTCTGCCAAAGAGGAGTTGGCTGATGCAGACCACATCATTCTCAAGTAAGTGGTTTTGTTTATAAGGAAAATTACATTCATGCTTCTCAATATGTCTTTTCTCCAAAGTTCTTGGAACTTTGTAGTCCGTCTGCCTCTTTTGTCCTCAAATCTACTTCAATAATCTTTCCTAAACTAATTGTGTCTGTTTGGTAACATATCTCCCCAAAACTTTGCAACTTGGCCAAATCCACTGGGCCATAAAGATGTGTATTATTTATAACATTCTATTCTATGCAAAGTGATTGAAAGACAGACTTTGGGATAAAAT
Source organism: Vulpes vulpes (assembly GCF_048418805.1). Lineage (NCBI taxonomy): Eukaryota > Metazoa > Chordata > Mammalia > Carnivora > Canidae > Vulpes > Vulpes vulpes. The sequence continues at coordinate 67,514,623 of NC_132780.1, forward strand.
CTGTGGCTGCTCCTGACAAAAGTGCTTGCTATTACGCAGATTTAGAAATGACTTCTTGTCCTTCGTTTAGAGCGTGGGTTGGGCATTTTACATGCAGTTGCATAATTGTGGCCAGCAGCATGTACGTAATCAGACCCCACTCATCCTGCAGGTAAGCTGTAGGATGTACGCTGGTGCCTGGCCCTGTTGGGTCCAGCTGGCCGTGACGTGTGACTACAGGTCTGGCTAGTACAAATGGCATTAATTACCTCAAATGGGCATACACCAAATGGAGTCATTGGTTTTAGGAACTAACCATATCCTCCACTTAGATCAAGGATCAAACTTTTATTTTGCCTAGTTCCAGAAAAACATGTTTGTTACATTTATATTGAGCAAACATATAATCAGTAAAATAAAGACAGTCCAAAATACATTTCCTTCATACTTGATCTGCTTTCTTTTTAGATAGTCTCTTTACGAATAGATAAATCCAGGCTGATTTGTTTTGCCTTAATTTTTCAAAATGTATAAATTTCCTTTCACTACCAAAGAAGCTTAAAATAAGTATAAAACACATAATGTAAAAACTCTAAAAATTCTAACTTCAATGTACGAGTGGCTTGCCATACCCAGATGAGAAGGGCAGCATGTAAATTTACCAGTAGGAATGGGAAGAGCTTCCTTGTTCTTCTTAAACCATAGAGTAGATAGTGCAGGCATAAGTGGGTGATTAAACAGTTTTGTCTCCAGTTACACCTGAAAAGTAGTTTTGTCCTCAGGGGAAGCATCTTTGTGGTTTATCTGCACATAAAAACCATAGTTCTTAAACATGCAGATGATTATACACACACATATTTTAATCACATAAAATGTCTGGGTTAGAAGAGGGAGCATGATGGAGTGGCCCAAAAGACCTTTCAGAAATCAATTATGTTTGAATAATGTTAAAGTGTTTAATGTGCTGATTTTTTTCCTTAAGAAAAATGTTGTACAATCAATGCTACAGCAGGAATTCAAAAAACCTTAAAATTAATCTAAGCAATGTATAGAGCCCTCAAACGTCTGAAAGAACAGGAAGGGAATGATGTGCTGGAGTAAGTATGGCTTTTTTTCTTCTTAGATGTAGGCAAATATTTTCTGGAAAGGACTGGATGCCAGTCATTTTGCTGGCCACGTTTGATTTGGTCGCTGTGGCTGACTGGTTTTCTTTTTTTCTTTTCTTTCTTTCTTTCTTTCTTTCTTTCTTTCTTTCTTTCTTTCTTTCCTTCTTCTTCTTTCTTTCTTTTGTTAATAACCATTTAAAAAGGTAAAAATCACATACTAGGCCCACAAGCTAAAGTCTGCAGACCTCTGATCTAAGATTTTCCTTCCTGTACTTCAATGGTCTTTATGATCTTGGCATGCTTCTATTTACACCATATGCCTTATTGTGTTTAATCCTTATGCGCCAAGACCTTAGCCCAATGCCTGACATATGGTACGTTCTCAGAAAATGTTTGCCACATAATACCATTCCTCATTTTCATCTAATTCTACAGGATGGAAAGGGTGGCTTGATTTCCGAATGATGGTTATTTTAGTGATGTTTTCAGGGCCGCCCCTCCCCCACTCCTCTCTGGAAGTTAGTGTAGAGCCCAACAGATGCAATTTATCACAACTGCTACCTTGATAAGCAGTATTATGTATAATGCAAATACAATTTCAAAGAGTAAAAATAACTTAAGAGTGTAAGATAAATTCCTGGCTTCTGATTTTTAAAATGTGCTTAAATTCAGTTTGTGTTTATTTGCCGGGTACCCCCAATAATAATGTGTTATAACGTTGTATGTTAACTGTACTTAAGTAAAAAAAAAATGTCTTTGAGGGCAAAACAAGGACTTTTAATTTTTCGTTCATGCTTCTTTTGCCTTCATTCCTACCTATCCCTGCCCCCCACCATAGTGGTGAAGTGGTCACTACTGAACACACGGTGGGGCTTAATAAATACCTCAGCTGGCTGCGTTTGCTTTGCAAACCATCTCTAAGATGGATCTTCTCCCTTTCTGATTTATTTTCTTTTGCAAAATGCCACATCCATTTTTCCATTTCTTTTTTTTTTAGAAATTTTTATTTTATTTTATTTTAAGATTTTATTTATTCATTAGAGAGAGAGAGAGAGAGAGAGAGGCAGAGACACAAGCAAAGGGAGAAGCAGGCTCCATGCAGGGTGCCCTACGTGGGACTTGATTCCAGGTCTCCAGGATCACACCCTGGGCCGAAGACGGCACTAAACTGCTGAGCCCCCTGGGCTGCCTATTTTTCCATTTCTTTAAAGAAATGTATGCACTTCTCAATCTGCCAAACAAAAACAATACACAGAATTTAAAATTTCTTTAAATAAATTTTCTTTTTTTTTCACTTCTTCTGTTTCAAAATATGGGGGTCAAAGGGTGCCTGGCTAGCTCAGTCGGGAGAGCTTGTGCTCTTAATCTTAGGGTTGTGAGTTCAAGCTCCATGTTGGGTGTAGAGATTATTTAAAAATAAAATTAAACAAACAAACAAACAAACAAACAAACCAAAAAACCCCACAAAAGTATGGGATCAAAACCATAAAGCATAATGAGCTAGTGGTTTGCAAAGTTTTATTACAATTGACTAACAGTCCATCATTATTAATTTCTTCTATTACTAAAAGAGAACACAGCAAAATGTATTCCATTCTTCCTATTAAGCACTAACAGAAGTCTGACATCTTTGGAAACATGTATGATGTTTATTTATTTCTCTCAATTTGAAGAAGAAACAGAACCTGGTCTTGCATATTTTAAAGCACTTTGCTACAGTACTTGATGTGGTTTGATGTCTTTTTAACTTGGGTTATCAAATGTTGGAGTTGATTTGGCTCCTCTTTGCTTCCCTCCTTCAGTGGTCTGAGTTTCAGTGGATTTGTGCATGGGACACAAGTCTCTGTGGGGCTTCATGCAAGCCCCTGCATGGGTAGCAACATTAATTTTGAGAACAGTTTTAGGGGCTGAAAGCCACCCCTGGCCCTGGAAGGAGAGCTGACCTGGCACAGCTTCCCAAACAGCGAAAGCACAATCTCCCTCCAGCCCCTCTTCCTCCAGCAGCTCAGCATGGGGTGTCAGAGAAATCATTAAGGGGGCATCCTGGCCTCTCCCTCCCACACCTGCGGGTCCTGGTTCCCTGCTGTAATTTTATGGGCCGTGAGGAGGCAGGTTTGACGCCATGGAGCACAGTCTCTGCCAACAGCTGCAGACGAGTCAGCTCCCCAGACAGTAAAATGTAAAGCGGGGGGAGGGAGAGATAACCTTTGAAGTTTACAAAAAAGCATGACTTTGACCACTTCCTTTTTCCTTTTTAAATTGGTGTCCCAGGTATGTTGAGAGGAACCATCAGCTAACTTTACAAGGAAAGACCCACTTCCTCCCAACACTTCAGGGCTGCATGATTCCCAGCATTTGAATACCAGTTCTCGGAGGCCTCCTGCATTCCAGGAAGGCATCTCCCTGAGCACATGAGAAGCCGTATTTTAACCAAAGGAGTGCATGCCTCCAAGGATGACACGAGAGGAGTATCTAGAAATACACACTCGCGTATATCCAGAGAGCTTCTGGATTCAAGTTTATGGTTAAAGGTGCCAGTTCTCACTGAGTACCCCCTTGTGTGTTTGCTCCGCTTTGGGCCTTCTTGCTTTTGTCCTGAAAGGGAGTGACGTGAAGCTGCGCCCTTATGTTTTCCCTTGATTTTCATCTCAATTTTAATCGCCAATTAATGCTTCTCCTTTCCACTATGTTTTCAGTACTTTTCTTTTTGTTTAAAAAACAACTCCAGGGGGCGCCTGGGTGGCTTAGTGGGTTAAGCATCTGTCTTCAGCTCAGGTCATGATTCCCCCCAAGGTCCTGGGATCGAGTCCCTGCTTCTCTCTGCCTACCACTCCCCCTGCTTGTGTGTTCTCTCTCTGTCAAATAAATAAATAAATAAGTAAATAAAATCTTTAAAAAAAACAACGAAAAACTCTACAAGATTTTAGTTGTTCTGTCAACATTATACAGCCTAGCGTTAAATGTCCTGGAGAGATGTGCACATGTGTGTCCGTGTGTGTGTGTGTGTGTGTGTGTGTGTGTGTGTACATATGGATTCAACAGCATCTATCTTCTGGAGACCTAGATGGTTGTGGGGTTTGGGCCTCCAGTTTAAAGATGTGCATGAGAGAAGTATGAAAGTCTTTTTTAATTTTTTAAATATTTTATTTATTTATTTGAGAAAGAGAGAGAGGGGGGAGAGGAGAGGGACAAGGGAAGAGGGAGAGAGAATCTGAAGCAGGCTTCACACTGACGTGGAGCTGGATGTCATGACCTCAAGATAACCTGAGCTGAAACCAAGAGCCAGACACTTAACCGAACTGAGCCACTCAGGTGCCCTGAAAGTCTTTTCAAATCACACAACACACTTCATATTAGACAGTTTTGTGATTTCCAGATGGGACGCTCTTTATTTTAACCCTGGACTCTGTTTAATGAAACATGGACAAAATGGATCAGATTTAGACTCTAATTAAGATCATCATAAAAAGCTGTTTGGAGGCCAGCAGAAAATTTAAAGAGAACAAAGAATCTTGCAATTCTTTCACTTTTTCTTCAAAAATATTAAAAGGAACATGAATATTCACACCCTTTCTTGTAGGCTAGAAATTAACCCAGAAATGAGCCCATAGGTCTATATGACACCATTATTGAAGTGCTTAGTCTCTTTCTACTTAATTTTTTAAAGATTTTATTTATTCATTCATTAAGACACACACACAGAGAGGCAGAGATATAGAGGGAGAAGCAGGCTCCCTGTGGGGAGCCTGCTGTGGGACTTGATCCCAGGACCCCAGGATCACACCCTGAACGAAGGCAGATGCTCCACCGCTGAGCCACCCACCCAGGTGCTCCTCTCCCTACTTAACTGTAAGACTTCACACCAGCATTCACTTCCTGAGATTCAGTTTCCTTATTTGGAAAAGCAAGGCAATCGGTCTAGATCTCTTTTGACCAATACCATAGCCACTAGTCACGTGTGACTGTTTACATTTAATACAGTTAAGTAACATTAAAATTCAGTTCCCCAGTTGCAGCAGCCACATTTCAAGGGCTCAGTTTCTGTGTGTGGCTGGTGGCTAGTGGCTGGTGGCTAGTGCATTGGACAGAGAGGAGAGGACAGGTCCCCAGCACAGCATGGCACACAGTTCTGTAACACATCTGGAATGCTGTATTTTGCAGCCAGAGACACAGAGCATGGGGATCTCCAGGCTCCTGTGCTCCAACCACAACTTACTTACTGTCCCCTTGTTGTTGAAAGCTTATTGAGTCATTATTATGAATTTTTCTTTCTTTTTTCTTGTCTTTCTTTTTTCTTTCTTCTTTCTTCCTTCTCTTTCTTCTTTCTTTCTTTCTTTCTTTCTTTCTTTCTTTCTTTCTTCTTTCTTTCTTTCTTTCTTTCTTTCTTTCTTTCTTTCTTTCTTTCTCTTTCTTTTTCTTTCTCTTTTTCTTTTTTTCTTTCCTTCTTTCTCTTTTTTAGAGAGAAAGAGAGAAGAGGGGCAGAGAGAAAGAGAGAGAAGATCTTAAGCAGGTTCCACGCCCAACACGGAGCCCAGTGGGGCTCTATCTCATGATCCTGAGATCATGACCTGAGCTGAAATCAAGTATCAGACACTTAACCAATGGAGCCACCAGGTGCCCCACTAAAGCATTCTTTTTAAATTATTATTACATTCTTTATAACAACAATTCCACATAGAGCCATTAAGGAAATGTGTATAAAGCACTTTCTGTGTGCCAGGAGTTGTGGGATAGGCTGGAAGAGAAAGGTAAACATACGCTATGTGCGTGTGCTGGGGGCCGACACAAACCTGCAAACCAACAGAGTCCTGAGTGTTGACTGGACAAAGCCGTGAATAAGAGTAGAGGGGTACAAGTCAGGAGGGGGGGCGCACAGAGGTTCATCACTGGGGAAGTAGAGAGTTAAAACTTTGTGCACAAATGATCACATAAGAACACAGACGTGGGATGGGTGACAGGTATTCATGGCATGATGGTCTAAACTGTCCTTTTGTTGACACAAAGCACTTGTCTTCACATTTGGGCCAACACTGAGGGGTTTCAATAAAAACATTTTTTACCAGTATTATAAATAAAAGTGGGTAGGTTTGCATCCTTTATTCCTAGTGAGCTAGAACACACTTTCACTGTTTCATTGCTATGTATCTCATATCACTCTCTCCAGCAGCCGTGTCTGTAAGTGGGAGTGGGGGTGCTTGAGCATGTGCATTCTCATAGTCTAATTTCCTTTCGATTTGTAAGATTTTGTCACTGGAATATTAACTTTGTGCCTGTCCTAGACTTGCAAAAAGTTACAAGTTTGTCATTTACTTTTTTATGCTCACATATTTTTTAATTTAGGGAGTCAACCCATAGTTTTAGTTCTGAGATCATTGAAATGTTTTAATCTTTTTCTTTACGCTGTTTATCTTACCAAAGCAAATATTATTATTATTATTTTTAAAGGTTGTATTTATTTATTCATGAGAGACACACAGAGAGAGGCAGAGACATAGACAGAGGGAGAAGCAGGTTCCCTGCGAGGAGCCTGATGCAGGACTCTATCCCAGGACTCTAGGATCACGACCTGAGCCGAAGGCAGATGCTCAACCACTGAGCCACCCAGGTGCCCCCAAAGCAAATATTATATAAATATTGGTCTGTAGTGTGGTTCTTTAGTTTGGCTGCATGTCGGAGTCCTCTGAGGATGGAAAACATAAGGACGCCTGAGACCTACCCAGCTGCCTCGGGGATTCCACCTGCAGCCAAGCTTGGAAACCTCCCATTTCTGTTGCACACTACTTTCATAGTTCCATTTTCTACATTTATTTGATTATGAAGTTGGGATCTGACATTATAGCTCCAAAACATTTAGGCATTTGCCTTAAAGCCTTAAAACATTGAAATGTTTTAATCTTTTTCTTTACGCTGTTTATCTTACCAAAGCAAATATTATTATTATTTTTAAAGATTGTATTTATTTATTCATGAGAGACACACAGAGAGAGGCAGAGACATAGGCAGAGGGAGAAGCAGGTTCCCTGCGAGGAGCCTGATGCAGGACTCGATCCCAGGACTCTAGGATCACGACCTGAGCCGAAGGCAGATGCTCAACCACTGAGCCACCCAGGTGCCCCCAAAGCAAATATTATATAAATATTGGTCTGTAGTGTGGTTCTTTAGTTTGGCTGCACGTCGGAGTCCTCTGAGGATGGAAAACATAAGGACGCCTGAGACCTACCCAGCTGCCTCGGGGATTCCACCTGCAGCCAAGCTTGGAAACCTCCCATTTCTGTTGCGCACTACTTTCATAGTTCCATTTTCTACATTTATTTGATTATGAAGTTGGGATCTGACATTATAGCTCCAAAACATTTAGGCATTTGTCTGAAAGCCGTTAGAGAATTCATTCTCTATCACATGCTACCTTTTCAAAGATATTTGGGTCTTTTCTGTATTTTGATTCTATCCAACTGATTCCTGTGACAGTACACAATAGTACAATAGTACAATAGTACAATAGTATCACGTAGGATGAATCTCCTTTGTTACTTTTCTACATGCGGGACTCACATTTTAGACAAGACTCATAAAGTGTGGTTAAGTAGAGGGAACCTAGTGATTCATGGCCCAAATAATAACAAATAATTTATAGAGCCATCAGGATTGGTTAGCAGGATTGGTTAGTTAATATTAAAAGTTCATATGTTCTTTAATTATTATATATATATATGTATTTTTAAAAGATTTTTAAAGATTTTTATTTATTTGAGAGAGAGAGAGAACGTGAGCGGGAGGGGAGAAGCGGATTCCCTACTGACCAGGGAGCTGGATGTGGAACTCGATTCCAAGACCCCGAGATCATGACCCGAGCTGAAGGCATACACTTAACTGACGCAGCCACCCAGGTGCCCCATAAATATGTTTAAAGGAAACATAATCGTACATTCATCCCATGGCTTTTTGGTGAGGCCAGCGCTTTTCCTTTGAGGTTGGTTCTGCTGATTGGCTTGGTGTGGTTTTGCTTGTGTCCTGCACAACTAGAGGCATTGTTCGCAACTTAGACTTCCTGGCGCATGATGATTTCAGCACCCGGCAGCCAACCCAAATGCAGAAGCCATTCAAACTCTACGCTTCTCTCACCTGCACCAATTTGCTGGCAGTTTCTCAGGTGACATGCCTTTATCATGTCTTCCCCCAAGCAGTCAGCAGGGTGGTTTTGTTTTCTCAGAAATAACTCCCTTTAATAGTCATGTTTTATGAGATTAAGTGAAAGGTTCACTAAATTATAAAACCCTGACTGTGACTCCACTTGGCTTCAGTGGGGACACAGCCTGGTGGTGAATCGAGCCACACCGCCACCCAGTGAGGGGCCTGCCACTGGCTCAGCCTGACCTGGGACCTGTCCGTGTATTTTGGTGAGGATCATGGGCTCACCTGGTCGGTCGGTGGGTTCAGTGAGGCTTCAGGGAGATTCAGGGGTGCCCATGCCGAGGGGCTGCATGGCAGTAGGAAGCGAATGTAGCCGGCAGAAGCAGACGGGCCGGTGGGATCCCGTGTCTGCCCAGCCATGAGGCTCTGGGAAAGTTACTTCTGTCTCTGCCACTTTCATCCTGTGCCTGAGATTGCACGTCGCTGTGATGATTCAGTGTGGCCGTGTAAAGGGACTATTGTGCACGCACCCCGGAAACCTGGGAGTTTGCCCTTCTATCACTCTTTCTTCCCTTATCATCTGATGTACCCCCAGATGTGTTTCCACATCCCCAACTCGCAACATCCCTCAGGTCCCCATGCTGGGCCAGGCCACCAGGCCCTGCCACCTGGACTGGAGGCCTCCCTGTGTCCACCCTCATCCTCCTTACATCGATTATTAATTAGAGTGTGATTCTAACCCACACCTAGGGATGTCAGCCTCCTCTTCACAACATCTCAGTGTCTCCCTGTGCTCTGAAGATCAAGATGGAAACTCAGATGTGGTGTGCACTGCTCCATCCTCAGCTCCCATCTGCCTGCCCTAGGGGTCCCACTGTGCTCAGAGCACCTCTTCACAGGGAGCACATGCACTTCCCCTCCTGCCCCTCAACCTCCTCCCCATGCTGGCCTGGCCTCACTCCTAGGGGGCATTGTCTCCTCCTACACTAGGTTCTCAGGGCTGGGGTCCCCATCCTCTGGGGCATCCACCCACTCACAGCTGCATGTGATGTGTGATTAACATCTGCCCTCCTGGTGAATTCCAGATGATTCCAGGTGATTCCACAGAGCCAGAAATCCTGCCACTGCTCCTCCTATCGGTCCACCCTGGGGGCCACAGGGTCTGGCCCAATTTAGTAAACCTATGGAGTGAACAAGTGAGTGAGAGAATAAATGTGATGAAGCCACCCAGGAGAGTCTGACTTATAAAATGCACTTTTACATATTATTTCTTTTTTCCTATCATTTTAGCCAATGGGATCCTGCTGTTATCAAATGAAATATTTTGGCTCTGGGATGACGGCATTCGTCGTGGGAGGAAAATGCGGTGGCTTCCACCTTGGAAATGATTTCTATAGCGGAGGGAGGGGAAAGGGAACCTAGCAGGGAACGCCTGGATGGCTCAGCGGTTGAGCATCTGCCTTTGGCTTAGGGCATGATCTCGGAGTCATGGGATCGAGTCCCACATTGGGCTCCTTGCAGGAGAGCCTGCTTCTCCTTCTGCCTGTGTCTCTGCATCTCTCTCTTTCTCTGTGTCTCTCATGAAAAAATAAATAAAATCTTTAAACAAAATAATAAATGAAAAAAAGAGAAAATATCCTAGTGGACACAAAGAGAGTGAATTCTCTACAGCAAAGGTTCAAGTTCCAGGGCTATTTGAGGTGGATCCTCAGGCAGCTGCTCTGCATAAACCTTAATCCTTGGTAACAAACTGTCAGTTTCAGATCATACCAAATTGCAGCTTATTTTTAATTATATTAGACTTTTTTTCTCCCCCGTGGAGAGCGCGCAGGGAAGGCGAGGCTCCCTTTGATCCGGGGAGCAGGTATGTTAATGCTGGAACAACAGGAAGCCCGGCGGATTGCCGGCCGCCCCGCCCGCCCGGGCCCTCCACACCATTTATCTGCCCGGCTTCATTAAGGAAACCAACTTGAAAGGCCCAGGCCCTTGGTCATATTTACATCAGCTGTACCCATTAGAGGGGGAAAAGGTACCTTATGGAAAAGAAGTTGAAGGGATTCACAGGTTAGTTAGAATCAATGGTTAGTATGAGGGTTGGGGTTTATTATTTCTATATTCCGGGGTGGGGGGGGGGTGTCTGCCTGCTTTCTCTAAGAAAGGCCTGGGTGGGGGTGGGGGTGGGGCTCATCTTCACTCATCTTTATGGGAGCTGCTGGGCCTGACTCAGGCCCCCACCGGAGGAGCTGCTGGAGCCACCCGCCCGGTCCCCCTCCTCCCACCCCCCTCCCACATCGGGGCAGATGAGCCTTCCTAATATGGTCATTGCACGGTCCACCTTCCCGAAGCCCCTACCTCGTCCCCACACTGCTTCCCACCTTCCCTGAGCTCCTCCAGCCTCGGCGGCTGCCTTTGCTCTGGCTCATCTGGACTAACCTTGCTCTTCTCTCCCGGCTGCTCGCAGGGCCCTACGGGGTGGGAGACTCGAATGCCTTTGGTATGTCCTCAAAATGTGGCAGGTTCCTGGGTGGCTGAGCAGTTTAGCGCCCGCCTTCGACCCAGGGCTTAATCCTGGAGACCTGGGATCGAGTCCCACATCGGGCTCCCTGCATGGAGCCTGCTTCTCCCTTTGCCTGTGTCTCTGCCTCTCTCTCTCTCCCCCTCTCTCTCTCTGTGTCTCTCATGAATAAATAAATAAAATCTTTAAAAAAAATGTGGCAGGTTCGTGGAAAGGCTTGCTGGACATCACTGCTTGCACGCAGGGGATTGCGGAGCAGCCTCGCCTGCCCCGGCGCACGGAGTGCTGAAACTCAAGCGTGTGAGTAAGTGTTCTCCAAAGTAGGGTGCTCAAGGATGCCCTTTGAGGGGAGGAAGAAAGCTTCTGTTCACATTCTTTTTTCTAAAAACAAGAAAGGGGGGATCCTTGGGTGGCTCAGTGGTTTAGTGCCTGCGTTTCGTCCATGGCATGATCCTGGAGTCCCAGGATCAAGTCCCACATCGGGCTCCCTGCATGGAGCCTGCTTCTCAGACTCTCTCTCTCTCTGTCTCTCATGAATAAATAAATAAAATCTTAAAAAAAAACAAAAATAAAAAATAAAAACAAGAAAGGTGGTAAGTGTCCCTGGTATTTAATATGCAGGCGGACCCTGGTGGCCTCTCTGCCCTGGGTGTCTTCAGTCACAGGGTGGCAAGGCAGGGCCAGGATTTGTGGGGCCTGGAGCTCATGCACTTTCCAGAACAAAAAGTGGTATGTGGGGGATTCTTTAACAAAACACCTCCTACTGTAAGCACGCTCTCCTGAGACCACCCATGGGATGGACCGCACTCCTGTCACTCGCGTCAGCTCCTTGGGACACACTGCAGTGCCCAGGCTTGGTTAAGTGGGCCCACAGATTGAGCTTTTGCACACGTTGGTGGTGGTCCAAATGCAGCGAAAAGCCACAGAAAATTGCAGAAAGGACGGTCTTTGGGGTGCAAGATGAGCTCTTGGTAAGCTTTATGACAATCTGATCAGAGGCTAAGCCAGGAAAGAAGGTGGCAGAAACACAGCTGAAAATGCAGATTCATATCCCAGTCCCCCAGGCAGGCAAATATCCCCTCAGGGCACACTGGACTTTTGGGGACACTGGCTAATGATCCCATGAGGCCTTTGTGACTTAGCAAGATATTTAAGAGAAAACATTGGGAACTTTTTCTTTTTTAAAGATTTTATTTATTTAGTCATGAACACACACACACACACACACACACACAGAGAGAGAGAGAGAGAGAGAGAGAGAGAGAGAGAGGCAGAGACACAGGCAGAGAGAGAAGCAGGCTCCATGCAGAGAGTCTGATGCGAGACTCTATCCCGGACCCCAGGATCACGACCTGAGCCAAAGGCAGACGCTCACCCAGGCATCCCCATCAGAAACTTTCTAATCAACTGCTGTGGTCCCCCATGATGTTTGAAATCATGTGCTCTGGTGTAGGACACTTCACGACTTTTTACTGACACTTGGTTGAGGATCATTGAGAAGACTCTTCCTGAAGCTTTGTCCTTGGAGAAGGATGAAAAAGTCTTATATCATTTGTGAAAACTTTGTCCTTTGAGATAAAAATAGCAGAAAGAATACACAGAAAACAGTGGGGTGGCCCAGGAGAATGTGTGCCCGGAGCATGTGCTGTTGGGTGACACGCAGGAAACCCCTGCTGAAGACCCTAGGAAACAAGCATTCCAGCAAATTCCATTGTGAGAGGTTTGCTTTATGTTTCATAAGAAGCCAGCCCTTCTACAGGATTTCAGTTCATGCCTCCACCAGCATCTCTTTCTATGATGAAATCTGCCTTTTCCTGAGGTTGGTCATCAGTCTGGATGCATGGGTCTGTATAAGCTATTGGAGTTGCTGGAGCATTGAAATACTTCTGCGCAGGTGGGCGAGCATCCCTGCCCGGAGGGAGCCACCCCCAGGACCACACATGGGGCTGGAACCCACAACCTGGAGGTCAAGAGTCACATGTTCTACAGACTGAGTTATCAGGCATCCTCAGGAAGTTCCCTTCCATTCCAAGTTGCTGAGAGTTTCTGTCATGAATCAGTGTTGGATTTTGGTGAATGATTTTTTGCATCCATTTCATCTATTGATCTGATGGATTGCATTAATTGATTTGTGAATGTAGAACCAGCCTTGCACACCTGGGATACACCCCACCTGGTTATGAGTGTATATTTTCTTTTTTTTCCTTTTTTTTCCATATCATTATTTTTAATGTCCAATGTTTATAATATGAGGGCTGGGGCTTTCTCCTCAACTCAAGTTTATAAATTTTCAGTTAGCTTGTGAGGCCAATAGGGATACTTCTTCTTGTCTAATTTGGTTTCTGGGAAGACTTCATTCAGGTCCTCAATCGTCAAATGGAATTATGTTCTTCATCTTCTCCAGCTCTTTTTCATATTCTTCAGTCCTGGCCTTTGAGAGGGACAAAAACACAGCACAGCTTTTCACATCTTCTTTTTCCTCAGCATCCACCTGGACAGTGTATTTATCCTCTGGCACAGGAACCTTCAGGGCATTAAACTTCTTCTCAAAGTCACCTAGCAAGCCAGCCTTTGCCACATTGGCCTTGTAGTAAGCCCAGTCGATAGCAGGTGGTTTCTCAGGAAGAGTAGTCAACCTGGAGGTAAGCATCTCATTCCAGGATTTCAGGGAGTTGGCAATGGCCTTCTGGTTTCAGGGTATGATATCCCCAAAAGCTACCCAGTCAATGGTTTTTAGAGCAAGTTTTTGCCCAGCCATCTTGAGATCCTTTACCAACCCCAGCTGCCCCGAGTGTATATTTTCTTGAGAGAGCTTTTCTCCCTTACAGTTCGTTTGCTCTAGCACTTTTTGTGGAACAGGCTATCCCTCCTCCACTGAGTTGCTTTTGAGCCTTTGTCAAAATTCACTCGGCCATTTCTGCTAAGTCTTGAGGAAGTTCCTCTCTGTTCCGTTTGCTATTGAGACATTTTATATGACTGGGTATAGGATTCGGTCAAATGTTTTTTCTCCATTAGTTGATTTCTCAGCCTACTGCTAAGGTAGTTTACACCGACTACTTTTTGAATATTGAACCAGTTCTGCATATCCGGAAGTTCTACTTGGCCTTTCTGCAGATTACCTCACCATTTGTAGAATTTTGATGTACTCACAATGTTTTTGCTCATTTTGTATTGTTTTCTGCATGGTTGTTCTAGATATTACAGTATAGAAGTGACTTGCCACCAACTGCTCGTGTCAGTCTTACTGCTTGAGTGACTCTTTGAATGTTTACTTCCATTTAGGTCCATTTACCCTTTCTTCTTTTATTTTATTTTATAATATTTTATTTTATTTTTTTTATTTATTCATGAGAGACACAGAGAGATAGAGGCAGAGACAGAGGCAGAGGGAGAAGCAGGCTCCATGCAGGGAGCCCGACTTGGGACTCGATCCCGGGTCTCCAGGATCACACCCTGGGCTGAAGGTGGCGCTAAATCGCTGAGCCACCTGGGCTGCCCCCTTTCCTCTTTAAAAAAAAAAATTATATTACCTCGGCACACCCTGAGCACTGCGTCAAGTGGGCATTATAATGTTCATTATAATGAAATCTGATTTGAGAGACTCGTGAGAATGGTACAGGTACAGATGAAATAGGTATTTATTTCACTCCTAAGTTTTTCCCAGTGTGTTATTAGTCAGCTCAGCCTGCCGGAGCAAAACACCACAGGCTGGGAGATTAAACCACAGGGATGTATCTCTCACAGCTCTGGAGGCTGCAAGTCCGACATCAAGGATCCCCCCCCCCCCCCCCCCCCGGAGTTCCCGGTGAGGCTCTCCTCCTGGCCTGCAGAGTGCTGCCTTTGCCTGCGTGTCCCACGCCCATCCCCCCAACCAGTGTCCTCACAGGGCCTGTCCTCTGTGGGAGGCCACCGCCCTGGTGTACCTTCCTCTCCTTATAAGGACACCAGTCCTATTGGATTAGGGCCCCACCCTTATGACTTCATTTAACCTTAATTACTTTTTAAAAGAGTTGACCCCCAAATATGTCACATTGAAGGTTAGGACTTCAACATGTGAATTTGAGGGGAATCACATTTTGGTTCATAACACTCTTAACTATTTTTATCCTTTCTTTTTTAAAATTAATTAATTAATTAATTAATTATTCATGAGAGACACCGAGAGAGAGGTAGAGACATAGGCAGAGGGAGAAGCAGGCTTCATGCGGGTAGCTTGATGTGGGACTCGATCCCAGGACCCCAGGATCAGGACCTGAGCCAAAGGCAGACACTCAACCAGTGAGCCACCCAGGTGCCCCGATTTTTTCCCTTTCTGAAAACAGTATTGAACATCTAGAGAATTCACCTACCATCCTTGCACAGGGGCTAGGAGAATCTCTGTGCTGTTTTTTTTGCTGTGGGTAGTTGAGGTGATCATCCCAATAATCGTCTGAATACTTAAATAATTCTTCTTGATGGAGTCTGTTTCTCATCCCTAGAAATAGACCTTCTTAATCTTTATATTAAAGATTCACTCTCAAAGTTAACATCCCTGTATCTTAGTTGACTGAATCTCAATATAACCTTAAAACATAATTTTACCAGTGCAATATTGGAGCCATTGTAAAATCTGAATTTAGTTTGTAAATTAGAGACTAAGCATTATAGCAAAATTCAGTTCCTGAATTTGATCATGCTAAGGTGATATAAGAACATAACTTCTTTTTTAAAAAAGATTTTATTTATTAATTTATTTGACAAAGAGAGAGAGAGAGAGAGCACAAGTAGAGGGAGTGGCAGAGGGAGAGGAAGAAGCAGACTCCCCACTGAGCAGGGAGCCCAGTGCAGCACTCAATCCCAGGATCCTGAGATCATGACCTGAGCTAAAGACAGATGCTTAACAGACTGAGCCACCGAGGTACCCCAGAGCATCACCTTTTTATTGGGAAATATATGATGAAATATTTAGAAGTAAAAGGCCATTGTATCTGTAACTTTCTCACAGATGATGAAGTGATAGTAATAATAGTATAATTGTATGTACATATATACATATGAAAACATGTATGTAAAGAGAGAGAAAAGGAGAGCAAAAACATGCATTTTCTGTGACACACAAGATGAAAAAAATGTTCACAATGGATACATGTAGTTGAAGGACACACAAGAGCTCATTATACTATTCCTGTAATTATATTTTCAAAATAAATACCCCCAACTTAACCTGGGGGTATTATATATTCCAAGATGGTAAAAATAGGATGAGTCCTATTTTTCTTCAGTATATACTGTTACTAGTAAAGACAGATGGAAAACAAAATGACAGTGCTAACTTGGACTAAGCAATACTCAGGATGTGTTTCCAAGTACAGAAAGCAGTTTCACAGAATTTGGTGTTTTTACTGATTCCCCTGGAAGAGCCAGTGATATTGTTTTAAGATGGAAGAAGCTGTGGGAAAAGTGTGCTCATCATAAGCCATCGATGAGCTTGTAACGACTTAAAAACACATAGTTTGAGACAGAAACCAGAGGCAAATAGGCTTTCTGCGTCTGAAGATTGTAAGTAAATCAACTAGGCTGGAACGAATCAGGCCTATGGGATGGTACTCTGATTATAGCAGGTAGTCGAGTAAAACACTTGAGAGCAGGACGAGTGTTTGGGAATGGAGGTGATGGATTTAGCAGACCCTTCAGGGCAGCCAAAAGTCCCAAACAAGTTGAGAAAATGAAAACATGAGTGAAAGGAAAAGATCATAAGTGAACAAAGAGCTAGACTAGAAGTATTTGAGAACGTTAACCAACTCTGAGAAACAAATACTTCTAGAATAAAATGAGGAGATAAAATATTTGAAGGCCTTTTCTGCAGGTGTAACTCTCTTAGACAAGAATAGGAAAGAGTGATTCCTTAGCTGACTTGAATTGTTTGAGGCACACAGTCAGCCTTATGACTTGTAAAACACTATTTCAAACTTAAAAAAATCTAGCTAAACACATAAAACATGAACATATGTAAAATCTTCACCATAATTTCAAAACTGACCTGAGGCCATCACATACTAGCTTTCCAGCACCTGAAGCCTTTGGTTTGAGATGGTGGGCATCCAGCAGAGCACCACAGAGGGCAAAGGAGGAAAAATCTCCTTCCCTGCAGAGAGTGATCTGCTTTCTCACTAGCTCCTGCCTTGCTGAGGGAACAGGGAACCCCCATAAGAGACAGTGTGTGTTTCCAGGGCCTCAGTTGCACCTGAAAATATGGATGAAAAATACATTATTCTGAGACTGAGTAAACATGTTAAATCTAAGGAGTAAAAGCACAATTTGCAAAATTTTTGGTTAAACATGTGAAGTCAAAGAAGTTTTGCTCTTGAAGCAAGCAGAGCCCCAGATGCTGTGGGCTGTGATCCTGCTTCCCACTGACATGAGTGGAGCTTTTTGGATCCTTCACCCCAAAGTTCACTTACACATTGTTATCTAGAACTTGGTCACATCACCACTAGATCTCACAGTGGGGCTGGTAAATAGTTTCTTCAGCTGGAATCTCACACCCCACCCCATAGACCCACCAGGACCCTGTTTGTACAAAAAGAAATGGGTAAAAGGTGTGGGGTCCTTAGCTAGCACTATCGGCCACCATGGGAGAGCCCCTGCCACTTGCTGGGCTTGGCAATGACTTTGTGCTGGTCACCAGGAAGATGGGTGTGCAGATGCCCAGTAATGAGAGGGGTGGGGATTTGTCAGAATTACCTTGTTTATGTTTATTCCTGTTTTATTTGTTTTACTCTGTTTTCTTCCCAAAGCTTCCTTGATTGTCATTATAAATGAGCCTCTGGCAAGCTTTTCCTAGCCCAACTCACAGGTGCACTGGTGCAGTGGGCAATCTTTAACTTGGAAATTCCCCCCTATTTTTGTATTTGAAACATGCATTCATCCCTCTGTCATGATTGTGTGAATGAACTATGCTTATTATTCTCAGTAAAAGAGTTTAAAAATCTCATTGATCCCATGTATCTTTCTGTCTTTTTGAGGCCCCAAAAATCATTCTTCATTTCAGTTTTGGAACATTTGTTGATTGTACTGAAGACTTCATCTTAGATGCATTTGATGTTCTCTTGCCAAATTTCTTCTTACTTATAACTAAAAGTGGATTTCTCCTTTGCATATTGAAATGATATTTCTGAGATATTTCAATTCTGAAATTTGTTCAAAGTTCAATTTTATTCTTTCTTTTTATGGTAATGACCCAAAGAGAATTTGAAATGTTGGACTGCTTTTTTATGGAATAGATCAATGCACCTTTAATTTACCTAGGTACAGGCCATGAGATTGACTTCCCATTTTACTCAGAGCTAGTCTTTACTATAATATCCTAAGTAATCATAAGTATGTTCTGGTATAGTTAGTACTAAAAGCACAGAAAATTCTTCATGTTTGGATAAAGATCCTGTCGTGTTCTAAGTATTTGGTAGTGATGTCTACTATTTGGAGAATGTAGGTAGATGGAGTGATTGTTGATATATGGGAGGCTGCATTTTCACTCTCTTGCTTGGTGTATGTGTATGCAGCCCCCTTTCTTCCCACACCCAGCCTTGCCCCACCCCCAGTGGCCCTTCGGAGGAGTTTGCAGGTGTGTGCCTTGGCACACGCTTCTGCATCTCCTCTATGTGGATATTTTTGACTCAATCATCCATATTTCTGTGTTGCTAAAAAAGCAAAATTCAACCAAGTAAATTTTAAAGGTCTTATTGGCTTTATTCAATGATTCATGAATTGGGCAGCATCCCATGTAGCACATAGAGAGGAGCTCTGAAGAACCATACAAAATGGAAGACTCATAGGCAGAAGGGAGGGGGGACAAGAAATGG